>NW_027309914.1:0-300000 GCF_047496795.1 Chiloscyllium punctatum | reverse complement strand
CTTCTCTCTTCTTTACCACTTTCTCTTTTCTCTTCTTTTCTCTTCTTTTCTCTTTTCTCTTTACTCTTCTTTTCTTTTGTTTTCACTTCTTTTCTCTTTTCTCTTCTTTTCTCTTCTCTTCATTTCTCGTCTTTTCTCTTTTCTCTTCTTCTCTCTTCTTTACCACTTTCTCTTTTCTCTTCTTTTCTCTTCTTTTCTCTTTTCTCTTTACTCTTCTTTTCTTTTCTCCTGTTTTCACTTTTTTCTCTTTTCTCTTTTCTCATCTTTTCTCTTCATTTCTCTTGTTTTCTTTTTTCTATTTTCTCTTTTCTCTTCATTTCTCTTCTTTTCTCTTCTCTTCATTTCTCGTCTATTCTGTTTTCTCTTCTCTCTTCTGTACCCCTTTCTCTTTTCTCTTCTTTTCTCTTCTTTTCTCTTTTCTCTTTACTCTTCTTTTATTTTCTCCTGTTTTCACTTCTTTTCTCTTTTCTCTTTTCTCTTCTTTTCTCTTCATTTCTCTTCTTTTCTCTTCTCTTCATTTCTCTTCTTTTCTCTTTTCTCTTCTTTTCTCTTCTTTACCCCTTTCTCTTTCCTCTTCTTTTCTCTTCTTACCTCTTCTTTTCTCTTTTTTCTTGTTTTCTCTTCTTTTCTCTTTTCTCTTCATTTCTCTTTTTTCTCTTTTTTCATTTCTCTTCTTTTCTCTTTTCTGTTTTCTTTTTTCTATTCTTTTGTCTTTTTTCTCTTTTCTCTTCTATTCTCTTGTTTTCTCTTTTCTATTTTCTGTTTTCTGTTCATTTCTCTTCTTTTCTCTTTTCTCTTGTTTTCTCTTCTTTTCTGTTTTCTCTTCGTTTCTCTTCATTTCTCTTCTTTTCTCTTCTCTTCATTTCTCTTCTTTTCTCTTTTCTCTTCTTCTCTCTTCTTTACCACTTTCTCTTTTCTCTTCTTTTCTCTTCTTTTCTCATTTCTCTTTACTCTTCTTTTCTTTTCTCCTGTTTTCACTTCTTTTCTCTTTTCTCTTCTTTTCTCTTCATTTCTCTTTTCTATTTTCTGTTTTCTCTTCATTTGCCTCCTTTTCTCTTTTCTCTTGTTTTCTCTTGTTTACTGTTTTCTCTTTTCTATTCGTTTGTCTTCTTTTCTCTTCTGTTCTCTTGTTTCTATTTTCTATTTTCTCTTTTCTCTTCTTCTCTCTTCTTTACCACTTTCTCTTTTCTCTTCTTTTCTCTTCTTTTCTCTTTTCTCTTTACTCTTCTTTTCTTTTCTCCTGTTTTCACTTCTTTTCTCTTTTCTCTTCTTTTCTCTTCATTTCTCTTTTCTATTTTCTGTTTTCTCTTCATTTGCCTCCTTTTCTCTTTTCTCTTGTTTTCTCTTGTTTTCTGTTTTCTCTTTTCTATTCTTTTGTCTTCTTTTCACTTCTGCTCTCTTGTTTCTTTTTTCTATTTTCTCTTTTCTCTTCATTTCTCTTCTTTTCTCTTCTCTTCATTTCTCGTCTATTCTGTTTTCTCTTCTCTCTTCTGTACCCCTTTCTCTTTTCTCTTCTTTTCTCTTCTTTTCTCTTTTCTCTTTACTCTTCTTTTCTTTTCTCCTGTTTTCACTTCTTTTCTCGTTTCTCTTTTCTCTTCTTTTCTCTTCATTTCTCTTCTTTTCTCTTCTCTTCATTTCTCTTCTTTTCTCTTTTCTCTTCTTTTCTCTTCTTTACCCCTTTCTCTTTCCTCTTCTTTTCTCTTCTTACCTCTTCTTTTCTCTTTTCTCTTGTTTTCTCTTCTTTTCTCTTTTCTCTTCATTTCTCTTTTTTCTCTTTTTTCATTTCTCTTCTTTTCTCTTTTCTGTTTTCTTTTTTCTATTCTTTTGTCTTTTTTCTCTTTTCTCTTCTATTCTCTTGTTTTCTCTTTTCTATTTTCTGTTTTCTCTTCATTTCCCTTGTTTTCTCTTGTTTTCTCTTGTTTACTGTTTTCTCTTTTCTATTCTTTTGTCTTCTTTTCTCTTCTGTTCTCTTGTTTCTATTTTCTATTTTCTCTTTTCTCTTCATTTCTCTTCTTTTCTCATTTCTCTTCTTTACCCCTTTCTCTTTTCTCTTCTTTTCTCTTCTTACCCCTTCTTTTCTCTTTTCTCTTGTTTTCTCTTCTTTACCCCTTTCTCTTTCCTCTTCTTTTCTCTTCTTACCTCTTCTTTTCGCTTTTCTCTTGTTTTCTCTTCTTTTCTCTTTTCTCTTCATTTCTCTTCTTTACTCTTCTTTTCTCATTTCGCTTTACTCTTCTTTTCTTTTCTCTTGTTTTCACCTCTTTTCTCTTTTCTCTTCTTTTCTCTTCGTTTCTCTTCTTTTCTCTTCTCTTCATTTCTCGTCTTTTCTCTTTTCTCTTCTTCTCTCTTCTTTACCCCTTTCTCTTTTCTCTTCTTTTCTCTTCTTACCCCTTCTTTTCTCTTTTCTCTTGTTTTCTCTTCTTTTCTCTTCTGTTCTCTTGTTTTCTCTTTTCTATTTTCTGTTTTCTCTTCATTTCTGTTCTTTTCTCTTTTCTCTTGTTTCCTCTTCTTTTCTGTTTTCTCTTTTCTATTCATTTGTCTTCTTTTCTCTTTACTCTTCTTTTCTCGTTTCTCTTTTCTATTTTCTCTTTTGACTTCATTTCTCTTCTTTTCTCTTTTCTGTTTTCGTTTTTCTATTCTTTTGTCTTTTTTCTCTTTTCTCTTCTATTCTCTTGTTTTCTCTTTTCTATTTTCTGTTTTCTCTTCATTTCCCTTCTTTTCTCTTTTCTCTTGTTTTCTCTTGTTTACTGTTTTCTCTTTTCTATTCTTTTGTCTTCTTTTCTCTTCTGTTCTCTTGTTTCTATTTTCTATTTTCTCTTTTCTCTTCATTTCTCTTCTTTTCTCATTTCTCTTCTTTACCCCTTTCTCTTTTCTCTTCTTTTCTCTTCTTACCCCTTCTTTTCTCTTTTCTCTTGTTTTCTCTTCTTTACCCCTTTCTCTTTCCTCTTCTTTTCTCTTCTTACCTCTTCTTTTCTCTTTTCTCTTGTTTTCTCTTCTTTTCTCTTTTCTCTTCATTTCTCTTCTTTTCTCTTCTTTTCTCAGTTCGCTTTACTCTTCTTTTCTTTTCTCATGTTTTCACCTCTTTTCTCTTTTCTGTTCTTTTCTCTTCATTTCTCTTCTTTTCTCTTCTCTTCATTTCTCGTCTTTTCTTTATTCTCTTCTTTTCTCTTCTTTACCCCTTTCTTTTTTCTCTTTTCTCTTGTTTTCTCTTCTTTTCTCTTTTCTCTTTTTTCATTTCTCTTCTTTTCTCTTTTCTGTTTTCTTTTTTCTATTCTTTTGTCTTTTTTCTCTTTTCTCTTCTATTCTCTTGTTTTCTCTTCTTTTCTCTTCTCTTCATTTCTCGTCTTTTCTCTTTTCTCTTCTTCTCTCTTCTTTACCCCTTTCTCTTTTCTCTTCTTTTCTCTTTTCTCTTTACTCTTCTTTTCTTTTCTCCTGTTTTCACCTCTTTTCTCTTTTCTGTTCTTTTCTCTTCATTTCTCTTCTTTTCTCTTCTCTTCATTTCTCGTCTTTTCTCTTTTCTCTTCTTCTCTCTTCTTTACCCCTTTCTCTTTTCTCTTCTTTTCTCTTCTTACCCCTTCTTTTCTCTTTTCTCTCGTTTTCTCTTCTTTTCTCTTCTGTTCTCTTGTTTCTATTTTCTATTTTCTCTTTTCTCTTCATTTCTCTTCTTTTCTCTTTTCTCTTCATTTCTCTTTCTCTCTTTTTTCATTTCTCTTCTTTTCTCTTTTCTGTTTTCGCTTTTCTATTCTTTTGTCTTTTTTCTCTTTTCTCTTCTATTCTCTTCTTTACTCTTGTTTTCTCTTTTCTATTTTCTGTTTTCTCTTCATTTCTGTTCTTTTCTCTTTTCTCTTGTTTCCTCTTCTTTTTTGTTTTCTCTTTTCTATTCATTTGTCTTCTTTTCTCTTTACTCTTCTTTTCTCGTTTCTCTTTTCTATTTTCTCTTTTGACTTCATTTCTCTTCTTTTCTCTTTTCTGTTTTCTTTTTTCTATTCTTTTGTCTTTTTTCTCTTTTCTCTTCTATTCTCTTGTTTTCTCTTCTTTTCTCTTCTCTTCATTTCTCGTCTTTTCTCTTTTCTCTTCTTCTCTCTTCTTTACCCCTTTCTCTTTTCTCTTCTTTTCTCTTCTATTCTCTTTTCTCTTTACTCTTCTTTTCTTTTCTCCTGTTTTCACTTCTTTTCTATTTTTCTCTTCTTTTCTCTTCATTTCTCTTCTTTTCTCTTTTCTGTTTTCTTTTTTCTATTCTTTTGTCTTTTTTCTCTTTTCTCTTCTATTCTCTTGTTTTCTCTTCTTTTCTCTTCTCTTCATTTCTCGTCTTTTCTTTTTTCTCTTCTTTTCTCTTCTTTACCCCTTTCTTTTTTCTCTTTTCTCTTGTTTTCTCTTCTTTTCTCTTTTCTCTTTTTTCATTTCTCTTCTTTTCTCTTTTCTGTTTTCTTTTTTCTATTCTTTTGTCTTTTTTCTCTTTTCTCTTCTATTCTCTTGTTTTCTCTTTTCTATTTTCTGTTTTCTCTTCATTTGCCTTCTTTTCTCTTTTCTCTTGTTTTCTCTTGTTTTCTGTTTTCTCTTTTCTATTCTTTTGTCTTCTTTTCACTTCTGTTCTCTTGTTTCTATTTTCTCTTTTCTCTTTTCTCTTCATTTCTCTTCTTTTCTCTTCTTTTCTCATTTCGCTTTACTCTACTTTTCTTTTCGCCTGTTTTCACTAATTTTCTCTTTTCTCTTCTTTTCTCCTCATTTCTCTTCTTTTCTCTTCATTTCTCGTCTTTTCTCTTTTCTCTTCTTCTCTCTTCTTTACCACTTTCTCTTTTCTCTTCTTTTCTCTTCTTTTCTCTTTTCTCTTTACTCTTCTTTTCTTTTCTCCTGTTTTCACTTCTTTTCTCTTATCTCTTCTTTTCTCTTTTTTCATTTCTCTTCTTTTCTCTTTTCTCTTCTTTTCTCTTCATTTCTCTTCTTTTCTCGTTTCTCTTCTTCTCTCTTCTTTACCCCTTTCTCTTTTCTCTTCTTTTCTCTTCTCTTCATTTCTCGTCTTTTCTCTTTTCTCTTCTTCTCTCTTCTTTACCCCTTTCTCTTTTCTCTTCTTTTCTCTTCTCTTCATTTCTCGTCTTTTCTCTTTTCTCTTCTTCTCTCTTCTTTACCCCTTTCTCTTTTCTCTTCTTTTCTCTTCTTACCCCTTCTTTTCTCTTTTCTCTCGTTTTCTCTTCTTTTCTCTTCTGTTCTCTTGTTTCTATTTTCTATTTTCTCTTTTCTCTTCATTTCTCTTCTTTTCTCTTTTCTGTTTTCGCTTTTCTATTCTTTTGTCTTTTTTCTCTTTTCTCTTCTATTCTCTTCTTTACTCTTGTTTTCTCTTTTCTATTTTCTGTTTTCTCTTCATTTCTGTTCTTTTCTCTTTTCTCTTCTTTCCTCTTCTTTTTTGTTTTCTCTTTTCTATTCATTTGTCTTCTTTTCTCTTTACTCTTCTTTTCTCGTTTCTCTTTTCTATTTTCTCTTTTGACTTCATTTCTCTTCTTTTCTCTTTTCTGTTTTCTTTTTTCTATTCTTTTGTCTATTTTCTCTTTTCTCCTCTATTCTCTTGTTTTCTCTTCTTTTCTCTTCTCTTCATTTCTCGTCTTTTCTCTTTTCTCTTCTTCTCTCTTCTTTACCCCTTTCTCTTTTCTCTTCTTTTCTCTTCTATTCTCTTTTCTCTTTACTCTTCTTTTCTTTTCTCCTGTTTTCACTTCTATTCTATTTTTCTCTTCTTTTCTCTTCATTTCTCTTCTTTTCTCTTTTCTGTTTTCTTTTTTCTATTCTTTTGTCTTTTTTCTCTTTTCTCTTCTATTCTCTTGTTTTCCCTTCTTTTCTCTTCTCTTCATTTCTCGTCTTTTCTTTATTCTCTTCTTTTCTCTTCTTTACCCCTTTCTTTTTTCTCTTTTCTCTTGTTTTCTCTTCTTTTCTCTTTTCTCTTTTTTCATTTCTCTTCTTTTCTCTTTTCTGTTTTCTTTTTTCTATTCTTTTGTCTTTTTTCTCTTTTCTCTTCTATTCTCTTGTTTTCTCTTTTCTATTTTCTGTTTTCTCTTCATTTGCCTTCTTTTCTCTTTTCTCTTGTTTTCTCTTGTTTTCTGTTTTCTCTTTTCTATTCTTTTGTCTTCTTTTCACTTCTGTTCTCTTGTTTCTATTTTCTCTTTTCTCTTTTCTCTTCATTTCTCTTCTTTTCTCTTCTTTTCTCATTTCGCTTTACTCTACTTTTCTTTTCGCCTGTTTTCACTAATTTTCTCTTTTCTCTTCTTTTCTCTTCATTTCTCTTCTTTTCTCTTCATTTCTCGTCTTTTCTCTTTTCTCTTCTTCTCTCTTCTTTACCACTTTCTCTTTTCTCTTCTTTTCTCTTCTTTTCTCTTTTCTCTTTACTCTTCTTTTCTTTTCTCCTGTTTTCACTTCTTTTCTCTTATCTCTTCTTTTCTCTTTTTTCATTTCTCTTCTTTTCTCTTTTCTCTTCTTTTCTCTTCATTTCTCTTTTCTCTTGTTTTCTCTTGTTTTCTGTTTTCTCTTTTCTATTCTTTTGTCTTCTTTTCACTTCTGCTCTCTTGTTTCTATTTTCTATTTTCTCTTTTCTCTTCATTTCTCTTCTTTTCTCATTTCTCTTTACTCTTCTTTTCTTTTCTCCTGTTTTCACTTCTTTTCTCATTTCTCTTCTTTTCTCTTCATTTCTCTTCTTTTCTCTTCTCTTCATTTCTCTTCTTTTCTCTTTTCTCTTCTTCTCTCTTCTTTACCCCTTTCTCTTTTCTCTTCTTTTCACTTCTTTACTTTTCTCCTGTTTTCACTTCTTTTCTATTTTTCTCTTCTTTTCTCTTCATTTCTCTTCTTTTCTCTTTTCTTCATTTCTCGTCTTTTCTCTTTTCTCTTCTTCTCTCTTCTTTACCCCTTTCTCTTTTCTCTTCTTTTCTCTTCTTTTCTCTTTTCTCTTTACTCTTCTTTTCTTTTCTCCTGTTTTCACTTCTTTTCTCTTTTCTCTTCTTTTCTCTTCTTTTCTCTTCTCTTCATTTCTCGTCTTTTCTCTTTTCTCTTCTTCTCTCTTCTTTACCACTTTCTCTTTTCTCTTCTTTTCTCTTCTTTTCTCTTTTCTCTTTACTCTTCTTTTCTTTTCTCCTGTTTTCACTTCTTTTCTCTTTTCTCTTCTTTTCTCTTCTTTTCTCTTCTCTTCATTTCTCGTCTTTTCTCTTTTCTCTTCTTCTCTCTTCTTTACCACTTTCTCTTTTCTCTTCTTTTCTCTTCTTTTCTCTTTTCTCTTTACTCTTCTTTTCTTTTCTCCTGTTTTCACTTTTTTCTCTTTTCTCTTTTCTCTTCTTTTCTCTTCATTTCTCTTGTTTTCTCTTCTCTTCATTTCTCTTCTTTTCTCTTTTCTCTTCTTTTCTCTTCTTTACCCCTTTCTCTTTCCTCTTCTTTTCTCTTCTTACCTCTTCTTTTCTCTTTTTTCTTGTTTTCTCTTCTTTTCTCTTTTCTCTTCATTTCTCTTTTTTCTCTTTTTTCATTTCTCTTCTTTTCTCTTTTCTGTTTTCTTTTTTCTTTTCTTTTGTCTTTTTTCTCTTTTCTCTTCTATTCTCTTGTTTTCTCTTTTCTATTTTCTGTTTTCTGTTCATTTCTCTTCTTTTCTCTTTTCTCTTGTTTTCTCTTCTTTTCTGTTTTCTCTTCGTTTCTCTTCATTTCTCTTCTTTTCTCTTCTCTTCATTTCTCTTCTTTTCTCTTTTATCTTCTTTTCTCTTCTTTACCCCTTTCTCTTTCCTCTTCTTTTCTCTTCTTACCTCCTCTTTTCTCTCTTCTCTTGTTTTCTCTTCTTTTCTCTTTTCTCTTCATTTCTCTTTTTTCTCTTTTTTCATTTCTCTTCTTTTCTCTTTTCTGTTTTCTTTTTTCTATTCTTTTGTCTTTTTTCTCTTTTCTCTTCTATTCTCTTGTTTTCTCTTTTCTATTTTCTGTTTTCTCTTCATTTGCCTTCTTTTCTCTTTTCTCTTGTTTTCTCTTGTTTTCTGTTTTCTCTTTTCTATTCTTTTGTCTTCTTTTCTCTTCTGTTCTCTTGTTTCTATTTTCTATTTTCTCTTTTCTCTTCATTTCTCTTCTTTTCTCATTTCTCTTCTTTTCTCTTTTCTGTTTTCTTTTTTCTGTTCTTTTGTCTTTTTTCTCTTTTCTCTTCTATTCTCTTGTTTTCTCTTTTCTATTTTCTGTTTTCTCTTCATTTCCCTTCTTTTCTCTTGTTTTCTCTTGTTTACTGTTTTCTCTTTTCTATTCTTTTGTCTTCTTTTCTCTTCTGTTCTCTTGTTTCTATTTTCTATTTTCTCTTTTCTCTTCTTCTCTCTTCTTTACCACTTTCTCTTTTCTCTTCTTTTCTCTTCTTTTCTCTTTTCTCTTTACTCTTCTTTTCTTTTCTCCTGTTTTCACTTCTTTTCTCTTTTCTCTTCTTTTCTCTTCATTTCTCTTTTCTATTTTCTGTTTTCTCTTCATTTGCCTCCTTTTCTCTTTTCTCTTGTTTTCTCTTGTTTTCTGTTTTCTCTTTTCTATTCTTTTGTCTTCTTTTCACTTCTGCTCTCTTGTTTCTTTTTTCTATTTTCTCTTTTCTCTTCATTTCTCTTCTTTTCTCTTCTCTTCATTTCTCGTCTATTCTGTTTTCTCTTCTCTCTTCTGTACCCCTTTCTCTTTTCTCTTCTTTTCTCTTCTTTTCTCTTTTCTCTTTACTCTTCTTTTATTTTCTCCTGATTCACTTCTTTTCTCTTTTCTCTTTTCTCTTCTTTTCTCTTCATTTCTCTTCTTTTCTCTTCTCTTCATTTCTCTTCTTTTCTCTTTTCTCTTCTTTTCTCTTCTTTACCCCTTTCTCTTTCCTCTTCTTTTCTCTTCTTACCTCTTCTTTTCTCTTTTCTCTTGTTTTCTCTTCTTTTCTCTTTTCTCTTCATTTCTCTTTTTTCTCTTTTTTCATTTCTCTTCTTTTCTCTTTTCTGTTTTCTTTTTTCTATTCTTTTGTCTTTTTTCTCTTTTCTCTTCTATTCTCTTGTTTTCTCTTTTCTATTTTCTGTTTTCTCTTCATTTCCCTTCTTTTCTCTTGTTTTCTCTTGTTTACTGTTTTCTCTTTTCTATTCTTTTGTCTTCTTTTCTCTTCTGTTCTCTTGTTTCTATTTTCTATTTTCTCTTTTCTCTTCATTTCTCTTCTTTTCTCATTTCTCTTCTTTTCTCTTTTCTGTTTTCTTTTTTCTATTCTTTTGTCTTTTTTCTCTTTTCTCTTCTATTCTCTTGTTTTCTCTTTTCTATTTTCTGTTTTCTCTTCATTTCCCTTCTTTTCTCTTGTTTTCTCTTGTTTACTGTTTTCTCTTTTCTATTCTTTTGTCTTCTTTTCTCTTCTGTTCTCTTGTTTCTATTTTCTATTTTCTCTTTTCTCCTCTTCTCTCTTCTTTACCACTTTCTCTTTTCTCTTCTTTTCTCTTCTTTTCTCTTTTCTCTTTACTCTTCTTTTCTTTTCTCCTGTTTTCACTTCTTTTCTCTTTTCTCTTCTTTTCTCTTCATTTCTCTTTTCTATTTTCTGTTTTCTCTTCATTTGCCTCCTTTTCTCTTTTCTCTTGTTTTCTCTTGTTTTCTGTTTTCTCTTTTCTATTCTTTTGTCTTCTTTTCACTTCTGCTCTCTTGTTTCTTTTTTCTATTTTCTCTTTTCTGTTCATTTCTCTTCTTTTCTCTTCTCTTCATTTCTCGTCTATTCTGTTTTCTCTTCTCTCTTCTGTACCCCTTTCTCTTTTCTCTTCTTTTCTCTTTTCTCTATACTCTTCTTTTATTTTCTCCTGTTTTCACTTCTTTTCTCTTTTCTCTTTTCTCTTCTTTTCTCTTCATTTCTCTTCTTTTCTCTTCTCTTCATTTCTCTTCTTTTCTCTTTTCTCTTCTTTTCTCTTCTTTACCCCTTTCTCTTTCCTCTTCTTTTCTCTTCTTACCTCTTCTTTTCTCTTTTCTCTTGTTTTCTCTTCTTTTCTCTTTTCTCTTCATTTCTCTTTTTTCTCTTTTTTCATTTCTCTTCTTTTCTCTTTTCTGTTTTCTTTTTTCTATTCTTTTGTCTTTTTTCTCTTTTCTCTTCTATTCTCTTGTTTTCTCTTTTCTATTTTCTGTTTTCTCTTCATTTCCCTTCTTTTCTCTTGTTTTCTCTTGTTTACTGTTTTCTCTTTTCTATTCTTTTGTCTTCTTTTCTCTTCTGTTCTCTTGTTTCTATTTTCTATTTTCTCTTTTCTCTTCATTTCTCTTCTTTTCTCATTTCTCTTCTTTTCTCTTTTCTGTTTTCTTTTTTCTATTCTTTTGTCTTTTTTCTCTTTTCTCTTCTATTCTCTTGTTTTCTCTTTTCTATTTTCTGTTTTCTCTTCATTTCCCTTCTTTTCTCTTGTTTTCTCTTGTTTACTGTTTTCTCTTTTCTATTCTTTTGTCTTCTTTTCTCTTCTGTTCTCTTGTTTCTATTTTCTATTTTCTCTTTTCTCTTCTTCTCTCTTCTTTACCACTTTCTCTTTTCTCTTCTTTTCTCTTCTTTTCTCTTTTCTCTTTACTCTTCTTTTCTTTTCTCCTGTTTTCACTTCTTTTCTCTTTTCTCTTCTTTTCTCTTCATTTCTCTTTTCTATTTTCTGTTTTCTCTTCATTTGCCTCCTTTTCTCTTTTCTCTTGTTTTCTCTTGTTTTCTGTTTTCTCTTTTCTATTCTTTTGTCTTCTTTTCACTTCTGCTCTCTTGTTTCTTTTTTCTATTTTCTCTTTTCTCTTCATTTCTCTTCTTTTCTCTTCTCTTCATTTCTCGTCTATTCTGTTTTCTCTTCTCTCTTCTGTACCCCTTTCTCTTTTCTCTTCTTTTCTCTTCTTTTCTCTTTTCTCTTTACTCTTCTTTTATTTTCTCCTGTTTTCACTTCTTTTCTCTTTTCTCTTTTCTCTTCTTTTCTCTTCATTTCTCTTCTTTTCTCTTCTCTTCATTTCTCTTCTTTTCTCTTTTCTCTTCTTTTCTCTTCTTTACCCCTTTCTCTTTCCTCTTCTTTTCTCTTCTTACCTCTTCTTTTCTCTTTTCTCTTGTTTTCTCTTCTTTTCTCTTTTCTCTTCATTTCTCTTTTTTCTCTTTTTTCATTTCTCTTCTTTTCTCTTTTCTGTTTTCTTTTTTCTATTCTTTTGTCTTTTTTCTCTTTTCTCTTCTATTCTCTTGTTTTCTCTTTTCTATTTTCTGTTTTCTCTTCATTTCCCTTCTTTTCTCTTGTTTTCTCTTGTTTACTGTTTTCTCTTTTCTATTCTTTTGTCTTCTTTTCTCTTCTGTTCTCTTGTTTCTATTTTCTATTTTCTCTTTTCTCTTCATTTCTCTTCTTTTCTCATTTCTCTTCTTTTCTCTTTTCTGTTTTCTTTTTTCTATTCTTTTGTCTTTTTTCTCTTTTCTCTTCTATTCTCTTGTTTTCTCTTTTCTATTTTCTGTTTTCTCTTCATTTCCCTTCTTTTCTCTTGTTTTCTCTTGTTTACTGTTTTCTCTTTTCTATTCTTTTGTCTTCTTTTCTCTTCTGTTCTCTTGTTTCTATTTTCTATTTTCTCTTTTCTCTTCTTCTCTCTTCTTTACCACTTTCTCTTTTCTCTTCTTTTCTCTTCTTTTCTCTTTTCTCTTTACTCTTCTTTTCTTTTCTCCTGTTTGCACTTCTTTTCTCTTTTCTCTTCTTTTCTCTTCATTTCTCTTTTCTATTTTCTGTTTTCTCTTCATTTGCCTCCTTTTCTCTTTTCTCTTGTTTTCTCTTGTTTTCTGTTTTCTCTTTTCTATTCTTTTGTATTCTTTTCACTTCTGCTCTCTTGTTTCTTTTTTCTATTTTCTCTTTTCTCTTCATTTCTCTTCTTTTCTCTTCTCTTCATTTCTCGTCTATTCTGTTTTCTCTTCTCTCTTCTGTACCCCTTTCTCTTTTCTCTTCTTTTCTCTTCTTTTCTCTTTTCTCTTTACTCTTCTTTTATTTTCTCCTGTTTTCACTTCTTTTCTCTTTTCTCTTCTTTTCTCTTCATTTCTCTTCTTTTCTCTTCTCTTCATTTCTCTTCTTTTCTCTTTTCTCTTCTTTTCTCTTCTTTACCCCTTTCTCTTTCCTCTTCTTTTCTCTTCTTACCTCTTCTTTTCTCTTTTCTCTTGTTTTCTCTTCTTTTCTCTTTTCTCTTCATTTCTCTTTTTTCTCTTTTTTCATTTCTCTTCTTTTCTCTTTTCTGTTTTCTTTTTTCTATTCTTTTGTCTTTTTTCTCTTTTCTCTTCTATTCTCTTGTTTTCTCTTTTCTATTTTCTGTTTTCTCTTCATTTCCCTTCTTTTCTCTTGTTTTCTCTTGTTTACTGTTTTCTCTTTTCTATTCTTTTGTCTTCTTTTCTCTTCTGTTCTCTTGTTTCTATTTTCTATTTTCTCTTTTCTCTTCATTTCTCTTCTTTTCTCATTTCTCTTCTTTACCCCTTTCTCTTTTCTCTTCTTTTCTCTTCTTACCCCTTCTTTTCTCTTTTCTCTTGTTTTCTCTTCTTTACCCCTTTCTCTTTCCTCTTCTTTTCTCTTCTTACCTCTTCTTTTCGCTTTTCTCTTGTTTTCTCTTCTTTTCTCTTTTCTCTTCATTTCTCTTCTTTTCTCTTCTTTTCTCATTTCGCTTTACTCTTCTTTTCTTTTCTCTTGTTTTCACCTCTTTTCTCTTTTCTCTTCTTTTCTCTTCGTTTCTCTTCTTTTCTCTTCTCTTCATTTCTCGTCTTTTCTCTTTTCTCTTCTTCTCTCTTCTTTACCCCTTTCTCTTTTCTCTTCTTTTCTCTTCTTACCCCTTCTTTTCTCTTTTCTCTTGTTTTCTCTTCTTTTCTCTTCTGTTCTCTTGTTTTCTCTTTTCTATTTTCTGTTTTCTCTTCATTTCTGTTCTTTTCTCTTTTCTCTTGTTTCCTCTTCTTTTCTGTTTTCTCTTTTCTATTCATTTGTCTTCTTTTCTCTTTACTCTTCTTTTCTCGTTTCTCTTTTCTATTTTCTCTTTTGACTTCATTTCTCTTCTTTTCTCTTTTCTGTTTTCGTTTTTCTATTCTTTTGTCTTTTTTCTCTTTTCTCTTCTATTCTCTTGTTTTCTCTTTTCTATTTTCTGTTTTCTCTTCATTTCCCTTCTTTTCTCTTCTTTTCTCTTCTGTTCTCTTGTTTCTATTTTCTATTTTCTCTTTTCTCTTCATTTCTCTTCTTTTCTCATTTCTCTTCTTTACCCCTTTCTCTTTTCTCTTCTTTTCTCTTCTTACCCCTTCTTTTCTCTTTTCTCTTGTTTTCTCTTCTTTACCCCTTTCTCTTTCCTCTTCTTTTCTCTTCTTACCTCTTCTTTTCTCTTTTCTCTTGTTTTCTCTTCTTTTCTCTTCATTTCTCTTCTTTTCTCTTCTTTTCTCAGTTCGCTTTACTCTTCTTTTCTTTTCTCATGTTTTCACCTCTTTTCTCTTTTCTGTTCTTTTCTCTTCATTTCTCTTCTTTTCTCTTCTCTTCATTTCTCGTCTTTTCTCTTTTCTCTTCTTCTCTCTTCTTTACCCCTTTCTCTTTTCTCTTCTTTTCTCTTCTTACCCCTTCTTTTCTCTTTTCTCTTGTTTTCTCTTCTTTTCTCTTCTGTTCTCTTGTTTCTATTTTCTATTTTCTCTTTTCTCTTCATTTCTCTTCTTTTCTCTTTTCTCTTCATTTCTCTTTCTCTCTTTTTTCATTTCTCTTCTTTTCTCTTTTCTGTTTTCGCTTTTCTATTCTGTTGTCTTTTTTCTCTTTTCTCTTCTATTCTCTTCTTTACTCTTGTTTTCTCTTTTCTATTTTCTGTTTTCTCTTCATTTCTGTTCTTTTCTCTTTTCTCTTGTTTCCTCTTCTTTTTTGTTTTCTCTTTTCTATTCATTTGTCTTCTTTTCTCTTTACTCTTCTTTTCTCGTTTCTCTTTTCTATTTTCTCTTTTCTCTTCATTTCTCTTCTTTTCTCTTCTCTTCATTTCTCGTCTATTCTGTTTTCTCTTCTCTCTTCTGTACCCCTTTCTCTTTTCTCTTCTTTTCTCTTCTTTTCTCTTTTCTCTTTACTCTTCTTTTATTTTCTCCTGTTTTCACTTCTTTTCTCTTTTCTCTTTTCTCTTCTTTTCTCTTCATTTCTCTTCTTTTCTCTTCTCTTCATTTCTCTTCTTTTCTCTTTTCTCTTCTTTTCTCTTCTTTACCCCTTTCTCTTTCCTCTTCTTTTCTCTTCTTACCTCTTCTTTTCTCTTTTCTCTTGTTTTCTCTTCTTTTCTCTTTTCTCTTCATTTCTCTTTTTTCTCTTTTTTCATTTCTCTTCTTTTCTCTTTTCTGTTTTCTTTTTTCTATTCTTTTGTCTTTTTTCTCTTTCCTCTTCTATTCTCTTGTTTTCTCTTTTCTATTTTCTGTTTTCTCTTCATTTCCCTTCTTTTCTCTTGTTTTCTCTTGTTTACTGTTTTCTCTTTTCTATTCTTTTGTCTTCTTTTCTCTTCTGTTCTCTTGTTTCTATTTTCTATTTTCTCTTTTCTCTTCATTTCTCTTCTTTTCTCATTTCTCTTCTTTTCTCTTTTCTGTTTTCTTTTTTCTATTCTTTTGTCTTTTTTCTCTTTTCTCTTCTATTCTCTTGTTTTCTCTTTTCTATTTTCTGTTTTCTCTTCATTTCCCTTCTTTTCTCTTGTTTTCTCTTGTTTACTGTTTTCTCTTTTCTATTCTTTTGTCTTCTTTTCTCTTCTGTTCTCTTGTTTCTATTTTCTATTTTCTCTTTTCTCTTCTTCTCTCTTCTTTACCACTTTCTCTTTTCTCTTCTTTTCTCTTCTTTTCTCTTTTCTCTTTACTCTTCTTTTCTTTTCTCCTGTTTTCACTTCTTTTCTCTTTTCTCTTCTTTTCTCTTCATTTCTCTTTTCTATTTTCTGTTTTCTCTTCATTTGCCTCCTTTTCTCTTTTCTCTTGTTTTCTCTTGTTTTCTGTTTTCTCTTTTCTATTCTTTTGTCTTCTTTTCACTTCTGCTCTCTTGTTTCTTTTTTCTATTTTCTCTTTTCTCTTCATTTCTCTTCTTTTCTCTTCTCTTCATTTCTCGTCTATTCTGTTTTCTCTTCTCTCTTCTGTACCCCTTTCTCTTTTCTCTTCTTTTCTCTTCTTTTCTCTTTTCTCTTTACTCTTCTTTTCTTTTCTCCTGTTTTCACTTCTTTTCTCTTATCTCTTCTTTTCTCTTTTTTCATTTCTCTTCTTTTCTCTTTTCTCTTCTTTTCTCTTCATTTCTCTTCTTTTCTCGTTTCTCTTCTTCTCTCTTCTTTACCCCTTTCTCTTTTCTCTTCTTTTCTCTTCTTACCCCTTCATTTCTCTTTTCTCTTGTTTTCTGTTTAGTCTTTTCTATTCTTTTGTCTTCTTTTCACTTCTGCTCTCTTGTTTCTATTTTCTATTTTCTCTTTTCTCTTCATTTCTCTTCTGTTCTCATTTCTCTTTACTCTTCGTTTCTTTTCTCCTGTTTTCACTTCTTTTCTCATTTCTCTTCTTTTCTCTTCATTTCTCTTCTGTTCTCTTCTCTTCATTTCTCTTCTTTTCTCTTTTCTCTTCTTCTCTCTTCTTTACCCCTTTCTCGTTTCTCTTCTTTTCTCTTCTTTTCTCTTTTCTCTTTACTCTTCTTTTCTTTTCTCCTGTTTTCACTTCTTTTCTATTTTTCTCTTCTTTTCTCTTCATTTCTCTTCTTTTCTCTTTTCTTCATTTCTCGTCTTTTCTCTTTTCTCTTCTTCTCTCTTCTTTACCCCTTTCTATTTTCTCTTCTTTTCTCTTCTTTTCTCTTTTCTCTTTACTCTTCTTTTCTTTTCTCCTGTTTTCACTTCTTTTCTCTTTTCTCTTCTTTTCTCTTCTTTTCTCTTCTCTTCATTTCTCGTCTTTTCTCTTTTCTCATCTTCTCTCTTCTTTACCACTTTCTCTTTTCTCTTCTTTTCTCTTCTTTTCTCTTTTCTCTTTACTCTTCTTTTCTTTTCTCCTGTTTTCACTTCTTTTCTCTTTTCTCTTCTTTTCTCTTCATTTCTCTTTTCTATTTTCTGTTTTCTCTTCATTTGCCTCCTTTTCTCTTTTCTCTTGTTTTCTCTTGTTTTCTGTTTTCTCTTTTCTATTCTTTTGTCTTCTTTTCACTTCTGCTCTCTTGTTTCTTTTTTCTATTTTCTCTTTTCTCTTCATTTCTCTTCTTTTCTCTTCTCTTCATTTCTCGTCTATTCTGTTTTCTCTTCTCTCTTCTTTACCCCTTTCTCTTTTCTCTTCTTTTCACTTCTTTTCTCTTTTCTCTTTACTCTTCTTTTCTTTTCTCCTGTTTTCACTTCTTTTCTCTTTTCTCTTTTCTCTTCTTTTCTCTTCATTTCTCTTCTTTTCTCTTCTCTTCATTTCTCTTCTTTTCTCTTTTCTCTCTCTTCTCTTCTTTACCCCTTTCTCTTTCCTCTTCTTTTCTCTTCTTACCTCTTCTTTTCTCTTTTCTCTTCATTTCTCTTTTTTCTCTTTTTTCATTTCTCTTCTTTTCTCTTTTCTGTTTTCTTTTTTCTATTCTTTTTTCTTTTTTCTCTTTTCTCTTCTATTCTCTTGTTTTCTCTTTTCTATTTTCTGTTTTCTCTTCATTTCCCTTCTTTTCTCTTGTTTTCTCTTGTTTACTGTTTTCTCTTTTCTATTCTTTTGTCTTCTTTTCTCTTCTGTTCTCTTGTTTCTATTTTCTATTTTCTCTTTTCTCTTCATTTCTCTTCTTTTCTCATTTCTCTTCTTTACCCCTTTCTCTTTTCTCTTCTTTTCTCTTCTTACCCCTTCTTTTCTCTTTTCTCTTGTTTTCTCTTCTTTACCCCTTTCTCTTTCCTCTTCTTTTCTCTTCTTACCTCTTCTTTTCGCTTTTCTCTTGTTTTCTCTTCTTTTCTCTTTTCTCTTCATTTCTCTTCTTTTCTCTTCTTTTCTCATTTCGCTTTACTCTTCTTTTCTTTTCTCTTGTTTTCACCTCTTTTCTCTTTTCTCTTCTTTTCTCTTCGTTTCTCTTCTTTTCTCTTCTCTTCATTTCTCGTCTTTTCTCTTTTCTCTTCTTCTCTCTTCTTTACCCCTTTCTCTTTTCTCTTCTTTTCTCTTCTTACCCCTTCTCTTGTTTACTGTTTTCTCTTTTCTATTCTTTTGTCTTCTTTTCTCTTCTGTTCTCTTGTTTCTATTTTCTATTTTCTCTTTTCTCTTCATTTCTCTTCTTTTCTCATTTCTCTTCTTTACCCCTTTCTCTTTTCTCTTCTTTTCTCTTCTTACCCCTTCTTTTCTCTTTTCTCTTGTTTTCTCTTCTTTACCCCTTTCTCTTTCCTCTTCTTTTCTCTTCTTACCTCTTCTTTTCTCTTTTCTCTTGTTTTCTCTTCTTTTCTCTTTTCTCTTCATTTCTCTTCTTTTCTCTTCTTTTCTCAGTTCGCTTTACTCTTCTTTTCTTTTCTCATGTTTTCACCTCTTTTCTCTTTTCTGTTCTTTTCTCTTCATTTCTCTTCTTTTCTCTTCTCTTCATTTCTCGTCTTTTCTCTTTTCTCTTCTTCTCTCTTCTTTACCCCTTTCTCTTTTCTCTTCTTTTCTCTTCTTACCCCTTCTTTTCTCTTTTCTCTTGTTTTCTCTTCTTTTCTCTTCTGTTCTCTTGTTTCTATTTTCTATTTTCTCTTTTCTCTTCATTTCTCTTCTTTTCTCTTTTCTCTTCATTTCTCTTTCTCTCTTTTTTCATTTCTCTTCTTTTCTCTTTTCTGTTTTCGCTTTTCTATTCTTTTGTCTTTTTTCTCTTTTCTCTTCTATTCTCTTCTTTACTCTTGTTTTCTCTTTTCTATTTTCTGTTTTCTCTTCATTTCTCTTCTTTTCTCTTTTCTGTTTTCTTTTTTCTATTCTTTTGTCTTTTTTCTCTTTTCTCTTCTATTCTCTTGTTTTCTCTTCTTTTCTCTTCTCTTCATTTCTCGTCTTTTCTCTTTTCTCTTCTTCTCTCTTCTTTACCCCTTTCTCTTTTCTCTTCTTTTCTCTTTTCTCTTTACTCTTCTTTTCTTTTCTCCTGTTTTCACCTCTTTTCTCTTTTCTGTTCTTTTCTCTTCATTTCTCTTCTTTTCTCTTCTCTTCATTTCTCGTCTTTTCTCTTTTCTCTTCTTCTCTCTTCTTTACCCCTTTCTCTTTTCTCTTCTTTTCTCTTCTTACCCCTTCTTTTCTCTTTTCTCTTGTTTTCTCTTCTTTTCTCTTCTGTTCTCTTGTTTCTATTTTCTATTTTCTCTTTTCTCTTCATTTCTCTTCTTTTCTCTTTTCTCTTCATTTCTCTTTCTCTCTTTTTTCATTTCTCTTCTTTTCTCTTTTCTCTTCTTTTCTCTTCTATTCTCTTTTCTCTTTACTCTTCTTTTCTTTTCTCCTGTTTTCACTTCTTTTCTATTTTTCTCTTCTTTTCTCTTCATTTCTCTTCTTTTCTCTTTTCTGTTTTCTTTTTTCTATTCTTTTGTCTTTTTTCTCTTTTCTCTTCTATTCTCTTGTTTTCTCTTCTTTTCTCTTCTCTTCATTTCTCGTCTTTTCTTTTTTCTCTTCTTTTCTCTTCTTTACCCCTTTCTTTTTTCTCTTTTCTCTTGTTTTCTCTTCTTTTCTCTTTTCTCTTTTTTCATTTCTCTTCTTTTCTCTTTTCTGTTTTCTTTTTTCTATTCTTTTGTCTTTTTTCTCTTTTCTCTTCTATTCTCTTGTTTTCTCTTTTCTATTTTCTGTTTTCTCTTCATTTGCCTTCGTTTCTCTTTTCTCTTGTTTTCTCTTGTTTTCTGTTTTCTCTTTTCTATTCTTTTGTCTTCTTTTCACTTCTGTTCTCTTGTTTCTATTTTCTCTTTTCTCTTTTCTCTTCATTTCTCTTCTTTTCTCTTCTTTTCTCATTTCGCTTTACTCTACTTTTCTTTTCGCCTGTTTTCACTAATTTTCTCTTTTCTCTTCTTTTCTCTTCATTTCTCTTCTTTTCTCTTCATTTCTCGTCTTTTCTCTTTTCTCTTCTTCTCTCTTCTTTACCACTTTCTCTTTTCTCTTCTTTTCTCTTCTTTTCTCTTTTCTCTTTACTCTTCTTTTCTTTTCTCCTGTTTTCACTTCTTTTCTCTTATCTCTTCTTTTCTCTTTTTTCATTTCTCTTCTTTTCTCTTTTCTCTTCTTTTCTCTTCATTTCTCTTCTTTTCTCGTTTCTCTTCTTCTCTCTTCTTTACCCCTTTCTCTTTTCTCTTCTTTTCTCTTCTTACCCCTTCATTTCTCTTTTCTCTTGTTTTCTGTTTAGTCTTTTCTATTCTTTTGTCTTCTTTTCACTTCTGCTCTCTTGTTTCTATTTTCTATTTTCTCTTTTCTCTTCATTTCTCTTCTGTTCTCATTTCTCTTTACTCTTCTTTTCTTTTCTCCTGTTTTCACTTCTTTTCTCATTTCTCTTCTTTTCTCTTCATTTCTCTTCTTTTCTCTTTTCTCTTCTTCTCTCTTCTTTACCCCTTTCTCTTTTCTCTTCTTCTCTCTTCTTTACCCCTTTCTCTTTCCTCTTCTTTTCTCTTCTTACCTCTTCTTTTCTCTTTTCTCTTGTTTTCTCTTCTTTTCTCTTTTCTCTTCATTTCTCTTCTTTTCTCTTCTTTTCTCAGTTCGCTTTACTCTTCTTTTCTTTTCTCATGTTTTCACCTCTTTTCTCTTTTCTGTTCTTTTCTCTTCATTTCTCTTCTTTTCTCTTCTCTTCATTTCTCGTCTTTTCTCTTTTCTCTTCTTCTCTCTTCTTTACCCCTTTCTCTTTTCTCTTCTTTTCTCTTCTTACCCCTTCTTTTCTCTTTTCTCTTGTTTTCTCTTCTTTTCTCTTCTGTTCTCTTGTTTCTATTTTCTATTTTCTCTTTTCTCTTCATTTCTCTTCTTTTCTCTTTTCTCTTCATTTCTCTTTCTCTCTTTTTTCATTTCTCTTCTTTTCTCTTTTCTGTTTTCGCTTTTCTATTCTTTTGTCTGTTTTCTCTTTTCTCTTCTATTCTCTTCTTTACTCTTGTTTTCTCTTTTCTATTTTCTGTTTTCTCTTCATTTCTGTTCTTTTCTCTTTTCTCTTCTTTCCTCTTCTTTTTTGTTTTCTCTTTTCTATTCATTTGTCTTCTTTTCTCTTTACTCTTCTTTTCTCGTTTCTCTTTTCTATTTTTTCTTTTGACTTCATTTCTCTTCTTTTCTCTTTTCTGTTTTCTTTTTTCTATTCTTTTGTCTTTTTTCTCTTTTCTCTTCTATTCTCTTGTTTTCTCTTCTTTTCTCTTCTCTTCATTTCTCGTCTTTTCTCTTTTCTCTTCTTCTCTCTTCTTTACCCCTTTCTCTTTTCTCTTCTTTTCTCTTTTCTCTTTACTCTTCTTTTCTTTTCTCCTGTTTTCACCTCTTTTCTCTTTTCTGTTCTTTTCTCTTCATTTCTCTTCTTTTCTCTTCTCTTCATTTCTCGTCTTTTCTCTTTTCTCTTCTTCTCTCTTCTTTACCCCTTTCTCTTTTCTCTTCTTTTCTCTTCTTACCCCTTCTTTTCTCTTTTCTCTTGTTTTCTCTTCTTTTCTCTTCTGTTCTCTTGTTTCTATTTTCTATTTTCTCTTTTCTCTTCATTTCTCTTCTTTTCTCTTTTCTCTTCATTTCTCTTTCTCTCTTTTTTCATTTCTCTTCTTTTCTCTTTTCTCTTCTTTTCTCTTCTATTCTCTTTTCTCTTTACTCTTCTTTTCTTTTCTCCTGTTTTCACTTCTTTTCTATTTTTCTCTTCTTTTCTCTTCATTTCTCTTCTTTTCTCTTTTCTGTTTTCTTTTTTCTATTCTTTTGTCTTTTTTCTCTTTTCTCTTCTATTCTCTTGTTTTCTCTTTTCTATTTTCTGTTTTCTCTTCATTTGCCTTCGTTTCTCTTTTCTCTTGTTTTCTCTTGTTTTCTGTTTTCTCTTTTCTATTCTTTTGTCTTCTTTTCACTTCTATTCTCTTGTTTCTATTTTCTCTTTTCTCTTTTCTCTTCATTTCTCTTCTTTTCTCTACTTTTCTCATTTCGCTTTACTCTACTTTTCTTTTCGCCTGTTTTCACTAATTTTCTCTTTTCCCTTCTTTTCTCTTCATTTCTCTTCTTTTCTCTTCATTTCTCGTCTTTTCTCTTTTCTCTTCTTCTCTCTTCTTTCCCACTTTCTCTTTTCTCTTCTTTTCTCTTTTCTCTTTACTCTTCTTTTCTTTTCTCCTGTTTTCACTTCTTTTCTCTTATCTCTTCTTTTCTCTTTTTTCATTTCTCTTCTTTTCTCTTTTCTCTTCTTTTCTCTTCATTTCTCTTCTTTTCTCGTTTCTCTTCTTCTCTCTTCTTTACCCCTTTCTCTTTTCTCTTCTTTTCTCTTCTTACCCCTTCATTTCTCTTTTCACTTGTTTTCTGTTTAGTCTTTTCTATTCTTTTGTCTTCTTTTCACTTCTGCTCTCTTGTTTCTATTTTCTATTTTCTCTTTTCTCTTCATTTCTCTTCTGTTCTCATTTCTCTTTACTCTTCTTTTCTTTTCTCCTGTTTTCACTTCTTTTCTCATTTCTCTTCTTTTCTCTTCATTTCTCTTCTTTTCTCTTTTCTCTTCTTCTCTCTTCTTTACCCCTTTCTCTTTTCTCTTCTTCTCTCTTCTTTACCCCTTTCTCTTTCCTCTTCTTTTCTCTTCTTACCTCTTCTTTTCTCTTTTCTCTTGTTTTCTCTTCTTTTCTCTTTTCTCTTCATTTCTCTTTTTTCTCTTTTCTATTTTCTGTTTTCTCTTCATTTGCCTTCTTTTCTCTTTTCTCTTGTTTTCTGTTTTCTCTTTTCTATTCTTTTGTCTTCTTTTCACTTCTGCTCTCTTGTTTCTATTTTCTATTTTCTCTTTTCTCTTCATTTCTCTTCTTTTCTCTTTTCTCTTGTTTTCACTTGTTTTCTGTTTTCTCTTTTCTATTCTTTTGTCTTCTTTTCTCTTTTCTCTTTACTCTTCTTTTCTTTTCTCCTGTTTTCACTTCTTTTCTCATTTCTCTTCTTTTCTCTTCATTTCTCTTCTGTTCTCTTCTCTTCATTTCTCTTCTTTTCTCTTTTCTCTTCTTCTCTCTTCTTTACCCCTTTCTCTTTTCTCTTCTTTTCTCTTCTTTTCTCTTTTCTCTTTACTCTTCTTTTCTTTTCTCCTGTTTTCACTTCTTTTCTATTTTTCTCTTCTTTTCTCTTCATTTCTCTTCTTTTCTCTTTTCTTCATTTCTCGTCTTTTCTCTTTTCTCTTCTTCTCTCTTCTTTACCCCTTTCTATTTTCTCTTCTTTTCTCTTCTTTTCTCTTTTCTCTTTACTCTTCTTTTCTTTTCTCCTGTTTTCACTTCTTTTCTCTTTTCTCTTCTTTTCTCTTCTTTTCTCTTCTCTTCATTTCTCGTCTTTTCTCTTTTCTCATCTTCTCTCTTCTTTACCACTTTCTCTTTTCTCTTCTTTTCTCTTCTTTTCTCTTTTCTCTTTACTCTTCTTTTCTTTTCTCCTGTTTTCACTTCTTTTCTCTTTTCTCTTCTTTTCTCTTCATTTCTCTTTTCTATTTTCTGTTTTCTCTTCATTTGCCTCCTTTTCTCTTTTCTCTTGTTTTCTCTTGTTTTCTGTTTTCTCTTTTCTATTCTTTTGTCTTCTTTTCACTTCTGCTCTCTTGTTTCTTTTTTCTATTTTCTCTTTTCTCTTCATTTCTCTTCTTTTCTCTTCTCTTCATTTCTCGTCTATTCTGTTTTCTCTTCTCTCTTCTTTACCCCTTTCTCTTTTCTCTTCTTTTCACTTCTTTTCTCTTTTCTCTTTACTCTTCTTTTCTTTTCTCCTGTTTTCACTTCTTTTCTCTTTTCTCTTTTCTCTTCTTTTCTCTTCATTTCTCTTCTTTTCTCTTCTCTTCATTTCTCTTCTTTTCTCTTTTCTCTTCTTTTCTCTTCTTTACCCCTTTCTCTTTCCTCTTCTTTTCTCTTCTTACCTCTTCTTTTCTCTTTTCTCTTGTTTTCTCTTCTTTTCTCTTTTCTCTTCATTTCTCTTTTTTCTCTTTTTTCATTTCTCTTCTTTTCTCTTTTCTGTTTTCTTTTTTCTATTCTTTTTTCTTTTTTCTCTTTTCTCTTCTATTCTCTTGTTTTCTCTTTTCTATTTTCTGTTTTCTCTTCATTTCCCTTCTTTTCTCTTGTTTTCTCTTGTTTACTGTTTTCTCTTTTCTATTCTTTTGTCTTCTTTTCTCTTCTGTTCTCTTGTTTCTATTTTCTATTTTCTCTTTTCTCTTCATTTCTCTTCTTTTCTCATTTCTCTTCTTTACCCCTTTCTCTTTTCTCTTCTTTTCTCTTCTTACCCCTTCTTTTCTCTTTTCTCTTGTTTTCTCTTCTTTACCCCTTTCTCTTTCCTCTTCTTTTCTCTTCTTACCTCTTCTTTTCGCTTTTCTCTTGTTTTCTCTTCTTTTCTCTTTTCTCTTCATTTCTCTTCTTTTCTCTTCTTTTCTCATTTCGCTTTACTCTTCTTTTCTTTTCTCTTGTTTTCACCTCTTTTCTCTTTTCTCTTCTTTTCTCTTCGTTTCTCTTCTTTTCTCTTCTCTTCATTTCTCGTCTTTTCTCTTTTCTCTTCTTCTCTCTTCTTTACCCCTTTCTCTTTTCTCTTCTTTTCTCTTCTTACCCCTTCTTTTCTCTTTTCTCTTGTTTTCTCTTCTTTTCTCTTCTGTTCTCTTGTTTCAATTTTCTATTTTCTCTTTTCTCTTCATTTCTCTTCTTTTCTCTTTTCTCTTCTTTTCTCTTTTCTCTTTTTTCATTTCTCTTCTTTTCTCTTTTCTGTTTTCTTTTTTCTATTCTTTTGTCTTTTTTCTCTTTTCTCTTCTATTCTCTTGTTTTCTCTTTTCTATTTTCTGTTTTCTCTTCATTTGCCTTCTTTTCTCTTTTCTCTTGTTTTCTCTTGTTTTCTGTTTTCTCTTTTCTATTCTTTTGTCTTCTTTTCACTTCTGTTCTCTTGTTTCTATTTTCTCTTTTCTCTTCATTTCTCTTCTTTTCTCTTCTTTTCTCATTTCGCTTTACTCTACTTTTCTTTTCGCCTGTTTTCACTAATTTTCTCCTTTCTCTTCTTTTCTCTTCATTTCTCTTCTTTTCTCTTCATTTCTCGTCTTTACTCTTTTCTCTTCTTCTCTCTTCTTTACCACTTTCTCTTTTCTCTTCTTTTCTCTTCTTTTCTCTTTTCTCTTTACTCTTCTTTTCTTTTCTCCTGTTTTCACTTCTTTTCTCTTATCTCTTCTTTTCTCTTTTTTCATTTCTCTTCTTTTCTCTTTTCTCTTCTTTTCTCTTCATTTCTCTTCTTTTCTCGTTTCTCTTCTTCTCTCTTCTTTACCCCTTTCTCTTTTCTCTTCTTTTCTCTTCTTACCCCTTCATTTCTCTTTTCTCTTGTTTTCTCTTGTTTTCTGTTTTCTCTTTTCTATTCTTTTGTCTTCTTTTCACTTCTGCTCTCTTGTTTCTATTTTCTATTTTCCCTTTTCTCTTCATTTCTCTTCTGTTCTCATTTCTCTTTACTCTTCTTTTCTTTTCTCCTGTTTTCACTTCTTTTCTCATTTCTCTTCTTTTCTCTTCATTTCTCTTCTTTTCTCTTCTCTTCATTTCTCTTCTTTTCTCTTTTCTCTTCTTCTCTCTTCTTTACCCCTTTCTCTTTTCTCTTCTTTTCTCTTCTTTACTTTTCTCCTGTTTTCACTTCTTTTCTATTTTTCTCTTCTTTTCTCTTCATTTCTCTTCTTTTCTCTTTTCTTCATTTCTCGTCTTTTCTCTTTTCTCTTCTTCTCTCTTCTTTACCCCTTTCTCTTTTCTCTTCTTTTCTCTTCTTTTCTCTTTTCTCTTTACTCTTCTTTTCTTTTCTCCTGTTTTCACTTCTTTTCTCTTTTCTCTTCTTTTCTCTTCTTTTCTCTTCTCTTCATTTCTCGTCTTTTCTCTTTTCTCTTCTTCTCTCTTCTTTACCACTTTCTCTTTTCTCTTCTTTTCTCTTCTTTTCTCTTTTCTCTTTACTCTTCTTTTCTTTTGTTTTCACTTCTTTTCTCTTTTCTCTTCTTTTCTCTTCTTTTCTCTTCTCTTCATTTCTCGTCTTTTCTCTTTTCTCTTCTTCTCTCTTCTTTACCACTTTCTCTTTTCTCTTCTTTTCTCTTCTTTTCTCTTTTCTCTTTACTCTTCTTTTCTTTTCTCCTGTTTTCACTTTTTTCTCTTTTCTCTTTTCTCTTCTTTTCTCTTCATTTCTCTTGTTTTCTCTTCTCTTCATTTCTCTTCTTTTCTCTTTTCTCTTCTTTTCTCTTCTTTACCCCTTTCTCTTTCCTCTTCTTTTCTCTTCTTACCTCTTCTTTTCTCTTTTTTCTTGTTTTCTCTTCTTTTCTCTTTTCTCTTCATTTCTCTTTTTTCTCTTTTTTCATTTCTCTTCTTTTCTCTTTTTTGTTTTCTTTTTTCTATTCTTTTGTCTTTTTTCTCTTTTCTCTTCTATTCTCTTGTTTTCTCTTTTCTATTTTCTGTTTTCTGTTCATTTCTCTTCTTTTCTCTTTTCTCTTGTTTTCTCTTCTTTTCTGTTTTCTCTTCGTTCTCTTCATTTCTCTTCTTTTCTCTTCTCTTCATTTCTCTTCTTTTCTCTTTTCTCTTCTTTTCTCTTCTTTTCCCCTTTCTCTTTCCTCTTCTTTTCTCTTCTTACCTCTTCTTTTCTCTCTTCTCTTGTTTTCTCTTCTTTTCTCTTTTCTCTTCATTTCTCTTTTTTCTCTTTTTTCATTTCTCTTCTTTTCTCTTTTCTGTTTTCTTTTTTCTATTCTTTTGTCTTTTTTCTCTTTTCTCTTCTATTCTCTTGTTTTCTCTTTTCTATTTTCTGTTTTCTCTTCATTTGCCTTCTTTTCTCTTTTCTCTTGTTTTCTCTTGTTTTCTGTTTTCTCTTTTCTATTCTTTTGTCTTCTTTTCTCTTCTGTTCTCTTGTTTCTATTTTCTATTTTCTCTTTTCTCTTCATTTCTCTTCTTTTCTCATTTCTCTTCTTTTCTCTTTTCTGTTTTCTTTTTTCTATTCTTTTGTCTTTTTTCTCTTTTCTCTTCTATTCTCTTGTTTTCTCTTTTCTATTTTCTGTTTTCTCTTCATTTCCCTTCTTTTCTCTTGTTTTCTCTTGTTTACTGTTTTCTCTTTTCTATTCTTTTGTCTTCTTTTCTCTTCTGTTCTCTTGTTTCTATTTTCTATTTTCTCTTTTCTCTTCTTCTCTCTTCTTTACCACTTTCTCTTTTCTCTTCTTTTCTCTTCTTTTCTCTTTTCTCTTTACTCTTCTTTTCTTTTCTCCTGTTTTCACTTCTTTTCTCTTTTCTCTTCTTTTCTCTTCATTTCTCTTTTCTATTTTCTGTTTTCTCTTCATTTGCCTCCTTTTCTCTTTTCTCTTGTTTTCTCTTGTTTTCTGTTTTCTCTTTTCTATTCTTTTGTCTTCTTTTCACTTCTGCTCTCTTGTTTCTTTTTTCTATTTTCTCTTTTCTCTTCATTTCTCTTCTTTTCTCTTCTCTTCATTTCTCGTCTATTCTGTTTTCTCTTCTCTCTTCTGTACCCCTTTCTCTTTTCTCTTCTTTTCTCTTCTTTTCTCTTTTCTCTTTACTCTTCTTTTCTTTTCTCCTGTTTTCACTTCTTTTCTCGTTTCTCTTTTCTCTTCTTTTCTCTTCATTTCTCTTCTTTTCTCTTCTCTTCATTTCTCTTCTTTTCTCTTCTTTACCCCTTTCTCTTTCATCTTCTTTTCTCTTCTTACCTCTTCTTTTCTCTTTTCTCTTGTTTTCTCTTCTTTTCTCTTTTCTCTTCATTTCTCTTTTTTCTCTTTTTTCATTTCTCTTCTTTTCTCTTTTCTGTTTTCTTTTTTCTATTCTTTTGTCTTTTTTCTCTTTTCTCTTCTATTCTCTTGTTTTCTCTTTTCTATTTTCTGTTTTCTCTTCATTTCCCTTCTTTTCTCTTGTTTTCTCTTGTTTACTGTTTTCTCTTTTCTATTCTTTTGTCTTCTTTTCTCTTCTGTTCTCTTGTTTCTATTTTCTATTTTCTCTTTTCTCTTCATTTCTCTTCTTTTCTCATTTCTCTTCTTTACCCCTTTCTCTTTTCTCTTCTTTTCTCTTCTTACCCCTTCTTTTCTCTTTTCTCTTGTTTTCTCTTCTTTACCCCTTTCTCTTTCCTCTTCTTTTCTCTTCTTACCTCTTCTTTTCGCTTTTCTCTTGTTTTCTCTTCTTTTCTCTTTTCTCTTCATTTCTCTTCTTTTCTCTTCTTTTCTCATTTCGCTTTACTCTTCTTTTCTTTTCTCTTGTTTTCACCTCTTTTCTCTTTTCTCTTCTTTTCTCTTCGTTTCTCTTCTTTTCTCTTCTCTTCATTTCTCGTCTTTTCTCTTTTCTCTTCTTCTCTCTTCTTTACCCCTTTCTCTTTTCTCTTCTTTTCTCTTCTTACCCCTTCTTTTCTCTTTTCTCTTGTTTTCTCTTCTTTTCTCTTCTGTTCTCTTGTTTTCTCTTTTCTATTTTCTGTTTTCTCTTCATTTCTGTTCTTTTCTCTTTTCTCTTGTTTCCTCTTCTTTTCTGTTTTCTCTTTTCTATTCATTTGTCTTCTTTTCTCTTTACTCTTCTTTTCTCGTTTCTCTTTTCTATTTTCTCTTTTGACTTCATTTCTCTTCTTTTCTCTTTTCTGTTTTCGTTTTTCTATTCTTTTGTCTTTTTTCTCTTTTCTCTTCTATTCTCTTGTTTTCTCTTTTCTATTTTCTGTTTTCTCTTCATTTCCCTTCTTTTCTCTTTTCTCTTGTTTTCTCTTGTTTACTGTTTTCTCTTTTCTATTCTTTTGTCTTCTTTTCTCTTCTGTTCTCTTGTTTCTATTTTCTATTTTCTCTTTTCTCTTCATTTCTCTTCTTTTCTCATTTCTCTTCTTTACCCCTTTCTCTTTTCTCTTCTTTTCTCTTCTTACCCCTTCTTTTCTCTTTTCTCTTGTTTTCTCTTCTTTACCCCTTTCTCTTTCCTCTTCTTTTCTCTTCTTACCTCTTCTTTTCTCTTTTCTCTTGTTTTCTCTTCTTTTCTCTTTTCTCTTCATTTCTCTTCTTTTCTCTTCTTTTCTCAGTTCGCTTTACTCTTCTTTTCTTTTCTCATGTTTTCACCTCTTTTCTCTTTTCTGTTCTTTTCTCTTCATTTCTCTTCTTTTCTCTTCTCTTCATTTCTCGTCTTTTCTTTATTCTCTTCTTTTCTCTTCTTTACCCCTTTCTTTTTTCTCTTTTCTCTTGTTTTCTCTTCTTTTCTCTTTTCTCTTTTTTCATTTCTCTTCTTTTCTCTTTTCTGTTTTCTTTTTTCTATTCTTTTGTCTTTTTTCTCTTTTCTCTTCTATTCTCTTGTTTTCTCTTCTTTTCTCTTCTCTTCATTTCTCGTCTTTTCTCTTTTCTCTTCTTCTCTCTTCTTTACCCCTTTCTCTTGTCTCTTCTTTTCTCTTTTCTCTTTACTCTTCTTTTCTTTTCTCCTGTTTTCACCTCTTTTCTCTTTTCTGTTCTTTTCTCTTCATTTCTCTTCTTTTCTCTTCTCTTCATTTCTCGTCTTTTCTCTTTTCTCTTCTTCTCTCTTCTTTACCCCTTTCTCTTTTCTCTTCTTTTCTCTTCTTACCCCTTCTTTTCTCTTTTCTCTCGTTTTCTCTTCTTTTCTCTTCTGTTCTCTTGTTTCTATTTTCTATTTTCTCTTTTCTCTTCATTTCTCTTCTTTTCTCTTTTCTCTTCATTTCTCTTTCTCTCTTTTTTCATTTCTCTTCTTTTCTCTTTTCTGTTTTCGCTTTTCTATTCTTTTGTCTTTTTTCTCTTTTCTCTTCTATTCTCTTCTTTACTCTTGTTTTCTCTTTTCTATTTTCTGTTTTCTCTTCATTTCTGTTCTTTTCTCTTTTCTCTTCTTTCCTCTTCTTTTTTGTTTTCTCTTTTCTATTCATTTGTCTTCTTTTCTCTTTACTCTTCTTTTCTCGTTTCTCTTTTCTATTTTCTCTTTTGACTTCATTTCTCTTCTTTTCTCTTTTCTGTTTTCTTTTTTCTATTCTTTTGTCTTTTTTCTCTTTTCTCTTCTATTCTCTTGTTTTCTCTTCTTTTCTCTTCTCTTCATTTCTCGTCTTTTCTCTTTTCTCTTCTTCTCTCTTCTTTACCCCTTTCTCTTTTCTCTTCTTTTCTCTTCTATTCTCTTTTCTCTTTACTCTTCTTTTCTTTTCTCCTGTTTTCACTTCTTTTCTATTTTTCTCTTCTTTTCTCTTCATTTCTCTTCTTTTCTCTTTTCTGTTTTCTTTTTTCTATTCTTTTGTCTTTTTTCTCTTTTCTCTTCTATTCTCTTGTTTTCTCTTCTTTTCTCTTCTCTTCATTTCTCGTCTTTTCTTTTTTCTCTTCTTTTCTCTTCTTTACCCCTTTCTTTTTTCTCTTTTCTCTTGTTTTCTCTTCTTTTCTCTTTTCTCTTTTTTCATTTCTCTTCTTTTCTCTTTTCTGTTTTCTTTTTTCTATTCTTTTGTCTTTTTTCTCTTTTCTCTTCTAATCTCTTGTTTTCTCTTTTCTATTTTCTGTTTTCTCTTCATTTGCCTTCTTTTCTCTTTTCTCTTGTTTTCTCTTGTTTTCTGTTTTCTCTTTTCTATTCTTTTGTCTTCTTTTCACTTCTGTTCTCTTGTTTCTATTTTCTCTTTTCTCTTTTCTCTTCATTTCTCTTCTTTTCTCTTCTTTTCTCATTTCGCTTTACTCTACTTTTCTTTTCGCCTGTTTTCACTAATTTTCTCTTTTCTCTTCTTTTCTCCTCATTTCTCTTCTTTTCTCTTCATTTCTCGTCTTTTCTCTTTTCTCTTCTTCTCTCTTCTTTACCACTTTCTCTTTTCTCTTCTTTTCTCTTCTTTTCTCTTTTCTCTTTACTCTTCTTTTCTTTTCTCCTGTTTTCACTTCTTTTCTCTTATCTCTTCTTTTCTCTTTTTTCATTTCTCTTCTTTTCTCTTTTCTCTTCTTTTCTCTTCATTTCTCTTCGTTTCTCGTTTCTCTTCTTCTCTCTTCTTTACCCCTTTCTCTTTTCTCTTCTTTTCTCTTCTCTTCATTTCTCGTCTTTTCTCTTCTCTTCATTTCTCGTCTTTTCTCTTTTCTCATCTTCTCTCTTCTTTACCACTTTCTCTTTTCTCTTCTTTTCTCTTCTTTTCTCTTTTCTCTTTACTCTTCTTTTCTTTTCTCCTGTTTTCACTTCTTTTCTCTTTTCTCTTCTTTTCTCTTCTTTTCTCTTCTCTTCATTTCTCGTCTTTTCTCTTTTCTCATCTTCTCTCTTCTTTACCACTTTCTCTTTTCTCTTCTTTTCTCTTCTTTTCTCTTTTCTCTTTACTCTTCTTTTCTTTTCTCCTGTTTTCACTTCTTTTCTCTTTTCTCTTCTTTTCTCTTCATTTCTCTTTTCTATTTTCTGTTTTCTCTTCATTTGCCTCCTTTTCTCTTTTCTCTTGTTTTCTCTTGTTTTCTGTTTTCTCTTTTCTATTCTTTTGTCTTCTTTTCACTTCTGCTCTCTTGTTTCTTTTTTCTATTTTCTCTTTTCTCTTCATTTCTCTTCTTTTCTCTTCTCTTCATTTCTCGTCTATTCTGTTTTCTCTTCTCTCTTCTTTACCCCTTTCTCTTTTCTCTTCTTTTCACTTCTTTTCTCTTTTCTCTTTACTCTTCTTTTCTTTTCTCCTGTTTTCACTTCTTTTCTCTTTTCTCTTTTCTCTTCTTTTCTCTTCATTTCTCTTCTTTTCTCTTCTCTTCATTTCTCTTCTTTTCTCTTTTCTCTTCTTTTCTCTTCTTTACCCCTTTCTCTTTCCTCTTCTTTTCTCTTCTTACCTCTTCTTTTCTCTTTTCTCTTGTTTTCTCTTCTTTTCTCTTTTCTCTTCATTTCTCTTTTTTCTCTTTTTTCATTTCTCTTCTTTTCTCTTTTCTGTTTTCTTTTTTCTATTCTTTTTTCTTTTTTCTCTTTTCTCTTCTATTCTCTTGTTTTCTCTTTTCTATTTTCTGTTTTCTCTTCATTTCCCTTCTTTTCTCTTGTTTTCTCTTGTTTACTGTTTTCTCTTTTCTATTCTTTTGTCTTCTTTTCTCTTCTGTTCTCTTGTTTCTATTTTCTATTTTCTCTTTTCTCTTCATTTCTCTTCTTTTCTCATTTCTCTTCTTTACCCCTTTCTCTTTTCTCTTCTTTTCTCTTCTTACCCCTTCTTTTCTCTTTTCTCTTGTTTTCTCTTCTTTACCCCTTTCTCTTTCCTCTTCTTTTCTCTTCTTACCTCTTCTTTTCGCTTTTCTCTTGTTTTCTCTTCTTTTCTCTTTTCTCTTCATTTCTCTTCTTTTCTCTTCTTTTCTCATTTCGCTTTACTCTTCTTTTCTTTTCTCTTGTTTTCACCTCTTTTCTCTTTTCTCTTCTTTTCTCTTCGTTTCTCTTCTTTTCTCTTCTCTTCATTTCTCGTCTTTTCTCTTTTCTCTTCTTCTCTCTTCTTTACCCCTTTCTCTTTTCTCTTCTTTTCTCTTCTTACCCCTTCTTTTCTCTTTTCTCTTGTTTTCTCTTCTTTTCTCTTCTGTTCTCTTGTTTCAATTTTCTATTTTCTCTTTTCTCTTCATTTCTCTTCTTTTCTCTTTTCTCTTCTTTTCTCTTTTCTCTTTTTTCATTTCTCTTCTTTTCTCTTTTCTGTTTTCTTTTTTCTATTCTTTTGTCTTTTTTCTCTTTTCTCTTCTATTCTCTTGTTTTCTCTTTTCTATTTTCTGTTTTCTCTTCATTTGCCTTCTTTTCTCTTTTCTCTTGTTTTCTCTTGTTTTCTGTTTTCTCTTTTCTATTCTTTTGTCTTCTTTTCACTTCTGTTCTCTTGTTTCTATTTTCTCTTTTCTCTTCATTTCTCTTCTTTTCTCTTCTTTTCTCATTTCGCTTTACTCTACTTTTCTTTTCGCCTGTTTTCACTAATTTTCTCCTTTCTCTTCTTTTCTCTTCATTTCTCTTCTTTTCTCTTCATTTCTCGTCTTTACTCTTTTCTCTTCTTCTCTCTTCTTTACCACTTTCTCTTTTCTCTTCTTTTCTCTTCTTTTCTCTTTTCTCTTTACTCTTCTTTTCTTTTCTCCTGTTTTCACTTCTTTTCTCTTATCTCTTCTTTTCTCTTTTTTCATTTCTCTTCTTTTCTCTTTTCTCTTCTTTTCTCTTCATTTCTCTTCTTTTCTCGTTTCTCTTCTTCTCTCTTCTTTACCCCTTTCTCTTTTCTCTTCTTTTCTCTTCTTACCCCTTCATTTCTCTTTTCTCTTGTTTTCTCTTGTTTTCTGTTTTCTCTTTTCTATTCTTTTGTCTTCTTTTCACTTCTGCTCTCTTGTTTCTATTTTCTATTTTCTCTTTTCTCTTCATTTCTCTTCTGTTCTCATTTCTCTTTACTCTTCTTTTCTTTTCTCCTGTTTTCACTTCTTTTCTCATTTCTCTTCTTTTCTCTTCATTTCTCTTCTTTTCTCTTCTCTTCATTTCTCTTCTTTTCTCTTTTCTCTTCTTCTCTCTTCTTTACCCCTTTCTCTTTTCTCTTCTTTTCTCTTCTTTACTTTTCTCCTGTTTTCACTTCTTTTCTATTTTTCTCTTCTTTTCTCTTCATTTCTCTTCTTTTCTCTTTTCTTCATTTCTCGTCTTTTCTCTTTTCTCTTCTTCTCTCTTCTTTACCCCTTTCTCTTTTCTCTTCTTTTCTCTTCTTTTCTCTTTTCTCTTTACTCTTCTTTTCTTTTCTCCTGTTTTCACTTCTTTTCTCTTTTCTCTTCTTTTCTCTTCTTTTCTCTTCTCTTCATTTCTCGTCTTTTCTCTTTTCTCTTCTTCTCTCTTCTTTACCACTTTCTCTTTTCTCTTCTTTTCTCTTCTTTTCTCTTTTCTCTTTACTCTTCTTTTCTTTTGTTTTCACTTCTTTTCTCTTTTCTCTTCTTTTCTCTTCTTTTCTCTTCTCTTCATTTCTCGTCTTTTCTCTTTTCTCTTCTTCTCTCTTCTTTACCACTTTCTCTTTTCTCTTCTTTTCTCTTCTTTTCTCTTTTCTCTTTACTCTTCTTTTCTTTTCTCCTGTTTTCACTTTTTTCTCTTTTCTCTTTTCTCTTCTTTTCTCTTCATTTCTCTTGTTTTCTCTTCTCTTCATTTCTCTTCTTTTCTCTTTTCTCTTCTTTTCTCTTCTTTACCCCTTTCTCTTTCCTCTTCTTTTCTCTTCTTACCTCTTCTTTTCTCTTTTTTCTTGTTTTCTCTTCTTTTCTCTTTTCTCTTCATTTCTCTTTTTTCTCTTTTTTCATTTCTCTTCTTTTCTCTTTTTTGTTTTCTTTTTTCTATTCTTTTGTCTTTTTTCTCTTTTCTCTTCTATTCTCTTGTTTTCTCTTTTCTATTTTCTGTTTTCTGTTCATTTCTCTTCTTTTCTCTTTTCTCTTGTTTTCTCTTCTTTTCTGTTTTCTCTTCGTTTCTCTTCATTTCTCTTCTTTTCTCTTCTCTTCATTTCTCTTCTTTTCTCTTTTCTCTTCTTTTCTCTTCTTTTCCCCTTTCTCTTTCCTCTTCTTTTCTCTTCTTACCTCTTCTTTTCTCTCTTCTCTTGTTTTCTCTTCTTTTCTCTTTTCTCTTCATTTCTCTTTTTTCTCTTTTTTCATTTCTCTTCTTTTCTCTTTTCTGTTTTCTTTTTTCTATTCTTTTGTCTTTTTTCTCTTTTCTCTTCTATTCTCTTGTTTTCTCTTTTCTATTTTCTGTTTTCTCTTCATTTGCCTTCTTTTCTCTTTTCTCTTGTTTTCTCTTGTTTTCTGTTTTCTCTTTTCTATTCTTTTGTCTTCTTTTCTCTTCTGTTCTCTTGTTTCTATTTTCTATTTTCTCTTTTCTCTTCATTTCTCTTCTTTTCTCATTTCTCTTCTTTTCTCTTTTCTGTTTTCTTTTTTCTATTCTTTTGTCTTTTTTCTCTTTTCTCTTCTATTCTCTTGTTTTCTCTTTTCTATTTTCTGTTTTCTCTTCATTTCCCTTCTTTTCTCTTGTTTTCTCTTGTTTACTGTTTTCTCTTTTCTATTCGTTTGTCTTCTTTTCTCTTCTGTTCTCTTGTTTCTATTTTCTATTTTCTCTTTTCTCTTCTTCTCTCTTCTTTACCACTTTCTCTTTTCTCTTCTTTTCTCTTCTTTTCTCTTTTCTCTTTACTCTTCTTTTCTTTTCTCCTGTTTTCACTTCTTTTCTCTTTTCTCTTCTTTTCTCTTCATTTCTCTTTTCTATTTTCTGTTTTCTCTTCATTTGCCTCCTTTTCTCTTTTCTCTTGTTTTCTCTTGTTTTCTGTTTTCTCTTTTCTATTCTTTTGTCTTCTTTTCACTTCTGCTCTCTTGTTTCTTTTTTCTATTTTCTCTTTTCTCTTCATTTCTCTTCTTTTCTCTTCTCTTCATTTCTCGTCTATTCTGTTTTCTCTTCTCTCTTCTGTACCCCTTTCTCTTTTCTCTTCTTTTCTCTTCTTTTCTCTTTTCTCTTTACTCTTCTTTTCTTTTCTCCTGTTTTCACTTCTTTTCTCGTTTCTCTTTTCTCTTCTTTTCTCTTCATTTCTCTTCTTTTCTCTTCTCTTCATTTCTCTTCTTTTCTCTTTTCTCTTCTTTTCTCTTCTTTACCCCTTTCTCTTTCATCTTCTTTTCTCTTCTTACCTCTTCTTTTCTCTTTTCTCTTGTTTTCTCTTCTTTTCTCTTTTCTCTTCATTTCTCTTTTTTCTCTTTTTTCATTTCTCTTCTTTTCTCTTTTCTGTTTTCTTTTTTCTATTCTTTTGTCTTTTTTCTCTTTTCTCTTCTATTCTCTTGTTTTCTCTTTTCTATTTTCTGTTTTCTCTTCATTTCCCTTCTTTTCTCTTGTTTTCTCTTGTTTACTGTTTTCTCTTTTCTATTCTTTTGTCTTCTTTTCTCTTCTGTTCTCTTGTTTCTATTTTCTATTTTCTCTTTTCTCTTCATTTCTCTTCTTTTCTCATTTCTCTTCTTTACCCCTTTCTCTTTTCTCTTCTTTTCTCTTCTTACCCCTTCTTTTCTCTTTTCTCTTGTTTTCTCTTCTTTACCCCTTTCTCTTTCCTCTTCTTTTCTCTTCTTACCTCTTCTTTTCGCTTTTCTCTTGTTTTCTCTTCTTTTCTCTTTTCTCTTCATTTCTCTTCTTTTCTCTTCTTTTCTCATTTCGCTTTACTCTTCTTTTCTTTTCTCTTGTTTTCACCTCTTTTCTCTTTTCTCTTCTTTTCTCTTCGTTTCTCTTCTTTTCTCTTCTCTTCATTTCTCGTCTTTTCTCTTTTCTCTTCTTCTCTCTTCTTTACCCCTTTCTCTTTTCTCTTCTTTTCTCTTCTTACCCCTTCTTTTCTCTTTTCTCTTGTTTTCTCTTCTTTTCTCTTCTGTTCTCTTGTTTTCTCTTTTCTATTTTCTGTTTTCTCTTCATTTCTGTTCTTTTCTCTTTTCTCTTGTTTCCTCTTCTTTTCTGTTTTCTCTTTTCTATTCATTTGTCTTCTTTTCTCTTTACTCTTCTTTTCTCGTTTCTCTTTTCTATTTTCTCTTTTGACTTCATTTCTCTTCTTTTCTCTTTTCTGTTTTCGTTTTTCTATTCTTTTGTCTTTTTTCTCTTTTCTCTTCTATTCTCTTGTTTTCTCTTTTCTATTTTCTGTTTTCTCTTCATTTCCCTTCTTTTCTCTTTTCTCTTGTTTTCTCTTGTTTACTGTTTTCTCTTTTCTATTCTTTTGTCTTCTTTTCTCTTCTGTTCTCTTGTTTCTATTTTCTATTTTCTCTTTTCTCTTCATTTCTCTTCTTTTCTCATTTCTCTTCTTTACCCCTTTCTCTTTTCTCTTCTTTTCTCTTCTTACCCCTTCTTTTCTCTTTTCTCTTGTTTTCTCTTCTTTACCCCTTTCTCTTTCCTCTTCTTTTCTCTTCTTACCTCTTCTTTTCTCTTTTCTCTTGTTTTCTCTTCTTTTCTCTTTTCTCTTCATTTCTCTTCTTTTCTCTTCTTTTCTCAGTTCGCTTTACTCTTCTTTTCTTTTCTCATGTTTTCACCTCTTTTCTCTTTTCTGTTCTTTTCTCTTCATTTCTCTTCTTTTCTCTTCTCTTCATTTCTCGTCTTTTCTTTATTCTCTTCTTTTCTCTTCTTTACCCCTTTCTTTTTTCTCTTTTCTCTTGTTTTCTCTTCTTTTCTCTTTTCTCTTTTTTCATTTCTCTTCTTTTCTCTTTTCTGTTTTCTTTTTTCTATTCTTTTGTCTTTTTTCTCTTTTCTCTTCTATTCTCTTGTTTTCTCTTCTTTTCTCTTCTCTTCATTTCTCGTCTTTTCTCTTTTCTCTTCTTCTCTCTTCTTTACCCCTTTCTCTTGTCTCTTCTTTTCTCTTTTCTCTTTACTCTTCTTTTCTTTTCTCCTGTTTTCACCTCTTTTCTCTTTTCTGTTCTTTTCTCTTCATTTCTCTTCTTTTCTCTTCTCTTCATTTCTCGTCTTTTCTCTTTTCTCTTCTTCTCTCTTCTTTACCCCTTTCTCTTTTCTCTTCTTTTCTCTTCTTACCCCTTCTTTTCTCTTTTCTCTCGTTTTCTCTTCTTTTCTCTTCTGTTCTCTTGTTTCTATTTTCTATTTTCTCTTTTCTCTTCATTTCTCTTCTTTTCTCTTTTCTCTTCATTTCTCTTTCTCTCTTTTTTCATTTCTCTTCTTTTCTCTTTTCTGTTTTCGCTTTTCTATTCTTTTGTCTTTTTTCTCTTTTCTCTTCTATTCTCTTCTTTACTCTTGTTTTCTCTTTTCTATTTTCTGTTTTCTCTTCATTTCTGTTCTTTTCTCTTTTCTCTTCTTTCCTCTTCTTTTTTGTTTTCTCTTTTCTATTCATTTGTCTTCTTTTCTCTTTACTCTTCTTTTCTCGTTTCTCTTTTCTATTTTCTCTTTTGACTTCATTTCTCTTCTTTTCTCTTTTCTGTTTTCTTTTTTCTATTCTTTTGTCTTTTTTCTCTTTTCTCTTCTATTCTCTTGTTTTCTCTTCTTTTCTCTTCTCTTCATTTCTCGTCTTTTCTCTTTTCTCTTCTTCTCTCTTCTTTACCCCTTTCTCTTTTCTCTTCTTTTCTCTTCTATTCTCTTTTCTCTTTACTCTTCTTTTCTTTTCTCCTGTTTTCACTTCTTTTCTATTTTTCTCTTCTTTTCTCTTCATTTCTCTTCTTTTCTCTTTTCTGTTTTCTTTTTTCTATTCTTTTGTCTTTTTTCTCTTTTCTCTTCTATTCTCTTGTTTTCTCTTCTTTTCTCTTCTCTTCATTTCTCGTCTTTTCTTTTTTCTCTTCTTTTCTCTTCTTTACCCCTTTCTTTTTTCTCTTTTCTCTTGTTTTCTCTTCTTTTCTCTTTTCTCTTTTTTCATTTCTCTTCTTTTCTCTTTTCTGTTTTCTTTTTTCTATTCTTTTGTCTTTTTTCTCTTTTCTCTTCTAATCTCTTGTTTTCTCTTTTCTATTTTCTGTTTTCTCTTCATTTGCCTTCTTTTCTCTTTTCTCTTGTTTTCTCTTGTTTTCTGTTTTCTCTTTTCTATTCTTTTGTCTTCTTTTCACTTCTGTTCTCTTGTTTCTATTTTCTCTTTTCTCTTTTCTCTTCATTTCTCTTCTTTTCTCTTCTTTTCTCATTTCGCTTTACTCTACTTTTCTTTTCGCCTGTTTTCACTAATTTTCTCTTTTCTCTTCTTTTCTCCTCATTTCTCTTCTTTTCTCTTCATTTCTCGTCTTTTCTCTTTTCTCTTCTTCTCTCTTCTTTACCACTTTCTCTTTTCTCTTCTTTTCTCTTCTTTTCTCTTTTCTCTTTACTCTTCTTTTCTTTTCTCCTGTTTTCACTTCTTTTCTCTTATCTCTTCTTTTCTCTTTTTTCATTTCTCTTCTTTTCTCTTTTCTCTTCTTTTCTCTTCATTTCTCTTCGTTTCTCGTTTCTCTTCTTCTCTCTTCTTTACCCCTTTCTCTTTTCTCTTCTTTTCTCTTCTCTTCATTTCTCGTCTTTTCTCTTTTCTCTTCTTCTCTCTTCTTTACCCCTTTCTCTTTTCTCTTCTTTTCTCTTCTCTTCATTTCTCGTCTTTTCTCTTTTCTCTTCTTCTCTCTTCTTTACCCCTTTCTCTTTTCTCTTCTTTTCTCTTCTTACCCCTTCTTTTCTCTTTTCTCTCGTTTTCTCTTCTTTTCTCTTCTGTTCTCTTGTTTCTATTTTCTATTTTCTCTTTTCTCTTCATTTCTCTTCTTTTCTCTTTTCTCTTCATTTCTCTTTCTCTCTTTTTTCATTTCTCTTCTTTTCTCTTTTCTGTTTTCTTTTTTCTATTCTTTTGTCTTTTTTCTCTTTTCTCTTCTATTCTCTTCTTTACTCTTGTTTTCTCTTTTCTATTTTCTGTTTTCTCTTCATTTCTGTTCTTTTCTCTTTTCTCTTTACTCTTCTTTTCTTTTCTCCAGTTTTCACTTCTTTTCTCTTATCTCTTCTTTTCTCTTTTTTCATTTCTCTTCTTTTCTCTTTTCTCTTCTTTTCTCTTCATTTCTCTTCTTTTCTCGTTTCTCTTCTTCTCTCTTCTTTACCACTTTCTCTTTTCTCTTCTTTTCTCTTCTTTTCTCTTTTCTCTTTACTCTTCTTTTCTTTTCTCCTGTTTTCACTTCTTTTCTCTTATCTCTTCTTTTCTCTTTTTTCATTTCTCTTCTTTTCTCTTTTCTCTTCTTTTCTCTTCATTTCTCTTTTCTCTTGTTTTCTCTTGTTTTCTGTTTTCTCTTTTCTATTCTTTTGTCTTCTTTTCACTTCTGCTCTCTTGTTTCTATTTTCTATTTTCTCTTTTCTCTTCATTTCTCTTCTTTTCTCATTTCTCTTTACTCTTCTTTTCTTTTCTCCTGTTTTCACTTCTTTTCTCATTTCTCTTCTTTTCTCTTCATTTCTCTTCTTTTCTCTTCTCTTCATTTCTCTTCTTTTCTCTTTTCTCTTCTTCTCTCTTCTTTACCCCTTTCTCTTTTCTCTTCTTTTCTCTTCTTTACTTTTCTCCTGTTTTCACTTCTTTTCTATTTTTCTCTTCTTTTCTCTTCATTTCTCTTCTTTTCTCTTTTCTTCATTTCTCGTCTTTTCTCTTTTCTCTTCTTCTCTCTTCTTTACCCCTTTCTCTTTTCTCTTCTTTTCTCTTCTTTTCTCTTTTCTCTTTACTCTTCTTTTCTTTTCTCCTGTTTTCACTTCTTTTCTCTTTTCTCTTCTTTTCTCTTCTTTTCTCTTCTCTTCATTTCTCGTCTTTTCTCTTTTCTCTTCTTCTCTCTTCTTTACCACTTTCTCTTTTCTCTTCTTTTCTCTTCTTTTCTCTTTTCTCTTTACTCTTCTTTTCTTTTCTCCTGTTTTCACTTCTTTTCTCTTTTCTCTTCTTTTCTCTTCTTTTCTCTTCTCTTCATTTCTCGTCTTTTCTCTTTTCTCTTCTTCTCTCTTCTTTACCACTTTCTCTTTTCTCTTCTTTTCTCTTCTTTTCTCTTTTCTCTTTACTCTTCTTTTCTTTTCTCCTGTTTTCACTTTTTTCTCTTTTCTCTTTTCTCTTCTTTTCTCTTCATTTCTCTTGTTTTCTCTTCTCTTCATTTCTCTTCTTTTCTCTTTTCTCTTCTTTTCTCTTCTTTACCCCTTTCTCTTTCCTCTTCTTTTCTCTTCTTACCTCTTCTTTTCTCTTTTTTCTTGTTTTCTCTTCTTTTCTCTTTTCTCTTCATTTCTCTTTTTTCTCTTTTTTCATTTCTCTTCTTTTCTCTTTTCTGTTTTCTTTTTTCTATTCTTTTGTCTTTTTTCTCTTTTCTCTTCTATTCTCTTGTTTTCTCTTTTCTATTTTCTGTTTTCTGTTCATTTCTCTTCTTTTCTCTTTTCTCTTGTTTTCTCTTCTTTTCTGTTTTCTCTTCGTTTCTCTTCATTTCTCTTCTTTTCTCTTCTCTTCATTTCTCTTCTTTTCTCTTTTATCTTCTTTTCTCTTCTTTACCCCTTTCTCTTTCCTCTTCTTTTCTCTTCTTACCTCCTCTTTTCTCTCTTCTCTTGTTTTCTCTTCTTTTCTCTTTTCTCTTCATTTCTCTTTTTTCTCTTTTTTCATTTCTCTTCTTTTCTCTTTTCTGTTTTCTTTTTTCTATTCTTTTGTCTTTTTTCTCTTTTCTCTTCTATTCTCTTGTTTTCTCTTTTCTATTTTCTGTTTTCTCTTCATTTGCCTTCTTTTCTCTTTTCTCTTGTTTTCTCTTGTTTTCTGTTTTCTCTTTTCTATTCTTTTGTCTTCTTTTCTCTTCTGTTCTCTTGTTTCTATTTTCTATTTTCTCTTTTCTCTTCATTTCTCTTCTTTTCTCATTTCTCTTCTTTTCTCTTTTCTGTTTTCTTTTTTCTGTTCTTTTGTCTTTTTTCTCTTTTCTCTTCTATTCTCTTGTTTTCTCTTTTCTATTTTCTGTTTTCTCTTCATTTCCCTTCTTTTCTCTTGTTTTCTCTTGTTTACTGTTTTCTCTTTTCTATTCTTTTGTCTTCTTTTCTCTTCTGTTCTCTTGTTTCTATTTTCTATTTTCTCTTTTCTCTTCTTCTCTCTTCTTTACCACTTTCTCTTTTCTCTTCTTTTCTCTTCTTTTCTCTTTTCTCTTTACTCTTCTTTTCTTTTCTCCTGTTTTCACTTCTTTTCTCTTTTCTCTTCTTTTCTCTTCATTTCTCTTTTCTATTTTCTGTTTTCTCTTCATTTGCCTCCTTTTCTCTTTTCTCTTGTTTTCTCTTGTTTTCTGTTTTCTCTTTTCTATTCTTTTGTCTTCTTTTCACTTCTGCTCTCTTGTTTCTTTTTTCTATTTTCTCTTTTCTCTTCATTTCTCTTCTTTTCTCTTCTCTTCATTTCTCGTCTATTCTGTTTTCTCTTCTCTCTTCTGTACCCCTTTCTCTTTTCTCTTCTTTTCTCTTCTTTTCTCTTTTCTCTTTACTCTTCTTTTATTTTCTCCTGTTTTCACTTCTTTTCTCTTTTCTCTTTTCTCTTCTTTTCTCTTCATTTCTCTTCTTTTCTCTTCTCTTCATTTCTCTTCTTTTCTCTTCTTTACCCCTTTCTCTTTCCTCTTCTTTTCTCTTCTTACCTCTTCTTTTCTCTTTTCTCTTGTTTTCTCTTCTTTTCTCTTTTCTCTTCATTTCTCTTTTTTCTCTTTTTTCATTTCTCTTCTTTTCTCTTTTCTGTTTTCTTTTTTCTATTCTTTTGTCTTTTTTCTCTTTTCTCTTCTATTCTCTTGTTTTCTCTTTTCTATTTTCTGTTTTCTCTTCATTTCCCTTCTTTTCTCTTGTTTTCTCTTGTTTACTGTTTTCTCTTTTCTATTCTTTTGTCTTCTTTTCTCTTCTGTTCTCTTGTTTCTATTTTCTATTTTCTCTTTTCTCTTCATTTCTCTTCTTTTCTCATTTCTCTTCTTTTCTCTTTTCTGTTTTCTTTTTTCTATTCTTTTGTCTTTTTTCTCTTTTCTCTTCTATTCTCTTGTTTTCTCTTTTCTATTTTCTGTTTTCTCTTCATTTCCCTTCTTTTCTCTTGTTTTCTCTTGTTTACTGTTTTCTCTTTTCTATTCTTTTGTCTTCTTTTCTCTTCTGTTCTCTTGTTTCTATTTTCTATTTTCTCTTTTCTCTTCTTCTCTCTTCTTTACCACTTTCTCTTTTCTCTTCTTTTCTCTTCTTTTCTCTTTTCTCTTTACTCTTCTTTTCTTTTCTCCTGTTTTCACTTCTTTTCTCTTTTCTCTTCTTTTCTCTTCATTTCTCTTTTCTATTTTCTGTTTTCTCTTCATTTGCCTCCTTTTCTCTTTTCTCTTGTTTTCTCTTGTTTTCTGTTTTCTCTTTTCTATTCTTTTGTCTTCTTTTCACTTCTGCTCTCTTGTTTCTTTTTTCTATTTTCTCTTTTCTCTTCATTTCTCTTCTTTTCTCTTCTCTTCATTTCTCGTCTATTCTGTTTTCTCTTCTCTCTTCTGTACCCCTTTCTCTTTTCTCTTCTTCTCTCTTCTTTACCCCTTTCTCTTTTCTCTTCTTTTCTCTTTTCTCTTTACTCTTCTTTTCTTTTCTCCTGTTTTCACTTCTTTTCTCTTTTCTCTTCTTTTCTCTTCTTTTCTCTTCTCTTCATTTCTCGTCTTTTCTCTTTTCTCTTCTTCTCTCTTCTTTACCACTTTCTCTTTTCTCTTCTTTTCTCTTCTTTTCTCTTTTCTCTTTACTCTTCTTTTCTTTTGTTTTCACTTCTTTTCTCTTTTCTCTTCTTTTCTCTTCTTTTCTCTTCTCTTCATTTCTCGTCTTTTCTCTTTTCTCTTCTTCTCTCTTCTTTACCACTTTCTCTTTTCTCTTCTTTTCTCTTCTTTTCTCTTTTCTCTTTACTCTTCTTTTCTTTTCTCCTGTTTTCACTTTTTTCTCTTTTCTCTTTTCTCTTCTTTTCTCTTCATTTCTCTTGTTTTCTCTTCTCTTCATTTCTCTTCTTTTCTCTTTTCTCTTCTTTTCTCTTCTTTACCCCTTTCTCTTTCCTCTTCTTTTCTCTTCTTACCTCTTCTTTTCTCTTTTTTCTTGTTTTCTCTTCTTTTCTCTTTTCTCTTCATTTCTCTTTTTTCTCTTTTTTCATTTCTCTTCTTTTCTCTTTTTTGTTTTCTTTTTTCTATTCTTTTGTCTTTTTTCTCTTTTCTCTTCTATTCTCTTGTTTTCTCTTTTCTATTTTCTGTTTTCTGTTCATTTCTCTTCTTTTCTCTTTTCTCTTGTTTTCTCTTCTTTTCTGTTTTCTCTTCGTTTCTCTTCATTTCTCTTCTTTTCTCTTCTCTTCATTTCTCTTCTTTTCTCTTTTCTCTTCTTTTCTCTTCTTTTCCCCTTTCTCTTTCCTCTTCTTTTCTCTTCTTACCTCTTCTTTTCTCTCTTCTCTTGTTTTCTCTTCTTTTCTCTTTTCTCTTCATTTCTCTTTTTTCTCTTTTTTCATTTCTCTTCTTTTCTCTTTTCTGTTTTCTTTTTTCTATTCTTTTGTCTTTTTTCTCTTTTCTCTTCTATTCTCTTGTTTTCTCTTTTCTATTTTCTGTTTTCTCTTCATTTGCCTTCTTTTCTCTTTTCTCTTGTTTTCTCTTGTTTTCTGTTTTCTCTTTTCTATTCTTTTGTCTTCTTTTCTCTTCTGTTCTCTTGTTTCTATTTTCTATTTTCTCTTTTCTCTTCATTTCTCTTCTTTTCTCATTTCTCTTCTTTTCTCTTTTCTGTTTTCTTTTTTCTATTCTTTTGTCTTTTTTCTCTTTTCTCTTCTATTCTCTTGTTTTCTCTTTTCTATTTTCTGTTTTCTCTTCATTTCCCTTCTTTTCTCTTGTTTTCTCTTGTTTACTGTTTTCTCTTTTCTATTCGTTTGTCTTCTTTTCTCTTCTGTTCTCTTGTTTCTATTTTCTATTTTCTCTTTTCTCTTCTTCTCTCTTCTTTACCACTTTCTCTTTTCTCTTCTTTTCTCTTCTTTTCTCTTTTCTCTTTACTCTTCTTTTCTTTTCTCCTGTTTTCACTTCTTTTCTCTTTTCTCTTCTTTTCTCTTCATTTCTCTTTTCTATTTTCTGTTTTCTCTTCATTTGCCTCCTTTTCTCTTTTCTCTTGTTTTCTCTTGTTTTCTGTTTTCTCTTTTGTATTCTTTTGTCTTCTTTTCACTTCTGCTCTCTTGTTTCTTTTTTCTATTTTCTCTTTTCTCTTCATTTCTCTTCTTTTCTCTTCTCTTCATTTCTCGTCTATTCTGTTTTCTCTTCTCTCTTCTGTACCCCTTTCTCTTTTCTCTTCTTTTCTCTTTTCTCTTTACTCTTCTTTTCTTTTCTCCTGTTTTCACTTCTTTTCTCGTTTCTCTTTTCTCTTCTTTTCTCTTCATTTCTCTTCTTTTCTCTTCTCTTCATTTCTCTTCTTTTCTCTTTTCTCTTCTTTTCTCTTCTTTACCCCTTTCTCTTTCCTCTTCTTTTCTCTTCTTACCTCTTCTTTTCTCTTTTCTCTTGTTTTCTCTTCTTTTCTCTTTTCTCTTCATTTCTCTTTTTTCTCTTTTTTCATTTCTCTTCTTTTCTCTTTTCTGTTTTCTTTTTTCTATTCTTTTGTCTTTTTTCTCTTTTCTCTTCTATTCTCTTGTTTTCTCTTCATTTCCCTTGTTTTCTCTTGTTTTCTCTTGTTTACTGTTTTCTCTTTTCTATTCTTTTGTCTTCTTTTCTCTTCTGTTCTCTTGTTTCTATTTTCTATTTTCTCTTTTCTCTTCATTTCTCTTCTTTTCTCATTTCTCTTCTTTACCCCTTTCTCTTTTCTCTTCTTTTCTCTTCTTACCCCTTCTTTTCTCTTTTCTCTTGTTTTCTCTTCTTTACCCCTTTCTCTTTCCTCTTCTTTTCTCTTCTTACCTCTTCTTTTCGCTTTTCTCTTGTTTTCTCTTCTTTTCTCTTTTCTCTTCATTTCTCTTCTTTTCTCTTCTTTTCTCATTTCGCTTTACTCTTCTTTTCTTTTCTCTTGTTTTCACCTCTTTTCTCTTTTCTCTTCTTTTCTCTTCGTTTCTCTTCTTTTCTCTTCTCTTCATTTCTCGTCTTTTCTCTTTTCTCTTCTTCTCTCTTCTTTACCCCTTTCTCTTTTCTCTTCTTTTCTCTTCTTACCCCTTCTTTTCTCTTTTCTCTTGTTTTCTCTTCTTTTCTCTTCTGTTCTCTTGTTTTCTCTTTTCTATTTTCTGTTTTCTCTTCATTTCTGTTCTTTTCTCTTTTCTCTTGTTTCCTCTTCTTTTCTGTTTTCTCTTTTCTATTCATTTGTCTTCTTTTCTCTTTACTCTTCTTTTCTCGTTTCTCTTTTCTATTTTCTCTTTTGACTTCATTTCTCTTCTTTTCTCTTTTCTGTTTTCGTTTTTCTATTCTTTTGTCTTTTTTCTCTTTTCTCTTCTATTCTCTTGTTTTCTCTTTTCTATTTTCTGTTTTCTCTTCATTTCCCTTCTTTTCTCTTTTCTCTTGTTTTCTCTTGTTTACTGTTTTCTCTTTTCTATTCTTTTGTCTTCTTTTCTCTTCTGTTCTCTTGTTTCTATTTTCTATTTTCTCTTTTCTCTTCATTTCTCTTCTTTTCTCATTTCTCTTCTTTACCCCTTTCTCTTTTCTCTTCTTTTCTCTTCTTACCCCTTCTTTTCTCTTTTCTCTTGTTTTCTCTTCTTTACCCCTTTCTCTTTCCTCTTCTTTTCTCTTCTTACCTCTTCTTTTCTCTTTTCTCTTGTTTTCTCTTCTTTTCTCTTTTCTCTTCATTTCTCTTCTTTTCTCTTCTTTTCTCAGTTCGCTTTACTCTTCTTTTCTTTTCTCATGTTTTCACCTCTTTTCTCTTTTCTGTTCTTTTCTCTTCATTTCTCTTCTTTTCTCTTCTCTTCATTTCTCGTCTTTTCTTTATTCTCTTCTTTTCTCTTCTTTACCCCTTTCTTTTTTCTCTTTTCTCTTGTTTTCTCTTCTTTTCTCTTTTCTCTTTTTTCATTTCTCTTCTTTTCTCTTTTCTGTTTTCTTTTTTCTATTCTTTTGTCTTTTTTCTCTTTTCTCTTCTATTCTCTTGTTTTCTCTTCTTTTCTCTTCTCTTCATTTCTCGTCTTTTCTCTTTTCTCTTCTTTTCTCTTCTTTACCCCTTTCTTTTTTCTCTTTTCTCTTGTTTTCTCTTCTTTTCTCTTTTCTCTTTTTTCATTTCTCTTCTTTTCTCTTTTCTGTTTTCTTTTTTCTATTCTTTTGTCTTTTTTCTCTTTTCTCTTCTATTCTCTTGTTTTCTCTTTTCTATTTTCTGTTTTCTCTTCATTTGCCTTCTTTTCTCTTTTCTCTTGTTTTCTCTTGTTTTCTGTTTTCTCTTTTCTATTCTTTTGTCTTCTTTTCACTTCTGTTCTCTTGTTTCTATTTTCTCTTTTCTCTTCATTTCTCTTCTTTTCTCTTCTTTTCTCATTTCGCTTTACTCTACTTTTCTTTTCGCCTGTTTTCACTAATTTTCTCCTTTCTCTTCTTTTCTCTTCATTTCTCTTCTTTTCTCTTCATTTCTCGTCTTTACTCTTTTCTCTTCTTCTCTCTTCTTTACCACTTTCTCTTTTCTCTTCTTTTCTCTTCTTTTCTCTTTTCTCTTTACTCTTCTTTTCTTTTCTCCTGTTTTCACTTCTTTTCTCTTATCTCTTCTTTTCTCTTTTTTCATTTCTCTTCTTTTCTCTTTTCTCTTCTTTTCTCTTCATTTCTCTTCTTTTCTCGTTTCTCTTCTTCTCTCTTCTTTACCCCTTTCTCTTTTCTCTTCTTTTCTCTTCTTACCCCTTCATTTCTCTTTTCTCTTGTTTTCTCTTGTTTTCTGTTTTCTCTTTTCTATTCTTTTGTCTTCTTTTCACTTCTGCTCTCTTGTTTCTATTTTCTATTTTCTCTTTTCTCTTCATTTCTCTTCCGTTCTCATTTCTCTTTACTCTTCTTTTCTTTTCTCCTGTTTTCACTTCTTTTCTCATTTCTCTTCTTTTCTCTTCATTTCTCTTCTTTTCTCTTCTCTTCATTTCTCTTCTTTTCTCTTTTCTCTTCTTCTCTCTTCTTTACCCCTTTCTCTTTTCTCTTCTTTTCTCTTCTTTACTTTTCTCCTGTTTTCACTTCTTTTCTATTTTCTCTTCTTTTCTCTTCATTTCTCTTCTTTTCTCTTTTCTTCATTTCTCGTCTTTTCTCTTTTCTCTTCTTCTCTCTTCTTTACCCCTTTCTCTTTTCTCTTCTTTTCTCTTCTTTTCTCTTTTCTCTTTACTCTCCTTTTCTTTTCTCCTGTTTTCACTTCTTTTCTCTTTTCTCTTCTTTTCTCTTCTTTTCTCTTCTCTTCATTTCTCGTCTTTTCTCTTTTCTCTTCTTCTCTCTTCTTTACCACTTTCTCTTTTCTCTTCTTTTCTCTTCTTTTCTCTTTTCTCTTTACTCTTCTTTTCTTTTGTTTTCACTTCTTTTCTCTTTTCTCTTCTTTTCTCTTCTTTTCTCTTCTCTTCATTTCTCGTCTTTTCTCTTTTCTCTTCTTCTCTCTTCTTTACCACTTTCTCTTTTCTCTTCTTTTCTCTTCTTTTCTCTTTTCTCTTTACTCTTCTTTTCTTTTCTCCTGTTTTCACTTTTTTCTCTTTTCTCTTTTCTCTTCTTTTCTCTTCATTTCTCTTGTTTTCTCTTCTCTTCATTTCTCTTCTTTTCTCTTTTCTCTTCTTTTCTCTTCTTTACCCCTTTCTCTTTCCTCTTCTTTTCTCTTCTTACCTCTTCTTTTCTCTTTTTTCTTGTTTTCTCTTCTTTTCTCTTTTCTCTTCATTTCTCTTTTTTCTCTTCTTTCATTTCTCTTCTTTTCTCTTTTTTGTTTTCTTTTTTCTATTCTTTTGTCTTTTTTCTCTTTTCTCTTCTATTCTCTTGTTTTCTCTTTTCTATTTTCTGTTTTCTGTTCATTTCTCTTCTTTTCTCTTTTCTCTTGTTTTCTCTTCTTTTCTGTTTTCTCTTCGTTTCTCTTCATTTCTCTTCTTTTCTCTTCTCTTCATTTCTCTTCTTTTCTCTTTTCTCTTCTTTTCTCTTCTTTTCCCCTTTCTCTTTCCTCTTCTTTTCTCTTCTTACCTCTTCTTTTCTCTCTTCTCTTGTTTTCTCTTCTTTTCTCTTTTCTCTTCATTTCTCTTTTTTCTCTTTTTTCATTTCTCTTCTTTTCTCTTTTCTGTTTTCTTTTTTCTATTCTTTTGTCTTTTTTCTCTTTTCTCTTCTATTCTCTTGTTTTCTCTTTTCTATTTTCTGTTTTCTCTTCATTTGCCTTCTTTTCTCTTTTCTCTTGTTTTCTCTTGTTTTCTGTTTTCTCTTTTCTATTCTTTTGTCTTCTTTTCTCTTCTGTTCTCTTGTTTCTATTTTCTATTTTCTCTTTTCTCTTCATTTCTCTTCTTTTCTCATTTCTCTTCTTTTCTCTTTTCTGTTTTCTTTTTTCTATTCTTTTGTCTTTTTTCTCTTTTCTCTTCTATTCTCTTGTTTTCTCTTTTCTATTTTCTGTTTTCTCTTCATTTCCCTTCTTTTCTCTTGTTTTCTCTTGTTTACTGTTTTCTCTTTTCTATTCGTTTGTCTTCTTTTCTCTTCTGTTCTCTTGTTTCTATTTTCTATTTTCTCTTTTCTCTTCTTCTCTCTTCTTTACCACTTTCTCTTTTCTCTTCTTTTCTCTTCTTTTCTCTTTTCTCTTTACTCTTCTTTTCTTTTCTCCTGTTTTCACTTCTTTTCTCTTTTCTCTTCTTTTCTCTTCATTTCTCTTTTCTATTTTCTGTTTTCTCTTCATTTGCCTCCTTTTCTCTTTTCTCTTGTTTTCTCTTGTTTTCTGTTTTCTCTTTTGTATTCTTTTGTCTTCTTTTCACTTCTGCTCTCTTGTTTCTTTTTTCTATTTTCTCTTTTCTCTTCATTTCTCTTCTTTTCTCTTCTCTTCATTTCTCGTCTATTCTGTTTTCTCTTCTCTCTTCTGTACCCCTTTCTCTTTTCTCTTCTTTTCTCTTCTTTTCTCTTTTCTCTTTACTCTTCTTTTCTTTTCTCCTGTTTTCACTTCTTTTCTCGTTTCTCTTTTCTCTTCTTTTCTCTTCATTTCTCTTCTTTTCTCTTCTCTTCATTTCTCTTCTTTTCTCTTTTCTCTTCTTTTCTCTTCTTTACCCCTTTCTCTTTCATCTTCTTTTCTCTTCTTACCTCTTCTTTTCTCTTTTCTCTTGTTTTCTCTTCTTTTCTCTTTTCTCTTCATTTCTCTTTTTTCTCTTTTTTCATTTCTCTTCTTTTCTCTTTTCTGTTTTCTTTTTTCTATTCTTTTGTCTTTTTTCTCTTTTCTCTTCTATTCTCTTGTTTTCTCTTTTCTATTTTCTGTTTTCTCTTCATTTCCCTTCTTTTCTCTTGTTTTCTCTTGTTTACTGTTTTCTCTTTTCTATTCTTTTGTCTTCTTTTCTCTTCTGTTCTCTTGTTTCTATTTTCTATTTTCTCTTTTCTCTTCATTTCTCTTCTTTTCTCATTTCTCTTCTTTACCCCTTTCTCTTTTCTCTTCTTTTCTCTTCTTACCCCTTCTTTTCTCTTTTCTCTTGTTTTCTCTTCTTTACCCCTTTCTCTTTCCTCTTCTTTTCTCTTCTTACCTCTTCTTTTCGCTTTTCTCTTGTTTTCTCTTCTTTTCTCTTTTCTCTTCATTTCTCTTCTTTTCTCTTCTTTTCTCATTTCGCTTTACTCTTCTTTTCTTTTCTCTTGTTTTCACCTCTTTTCTCTTTTCTCTTCTTTTCTCTTCGTTTCTCTTCTTTTCTCTTCTCTTCATTTCTCGTCTTTTCTCTTTTCTCTTCTTCTCTCTTCTTTACCCCTTTCTCTTTTCTCTTCTTTTCTCTTCTTACCCCTTCTTTTCTCTTTTCTCTTGTTTTCTCTTCTTTTCTCTTCTGTTCTCTTGTTTTCTCTTTTCTATTTTCTGTTTTCTCTTCATTTCTGTTCTTTTCTCTTTTCTCTTGTTTCCTCTTCTTTTCTGTTTTCTCTTTTCTATTCATTTGTCTTCTTTTCTCTTTACTCTTCTTTTCTCGTTTCTCTTTTCTATTTTCTCTTTTGACTTCATTTCTCTTCTTTTCTCTTTTCTGTTTTCGTTTTTCTATTCTTTTTTTTTCTCTTTTCTCTTCTATTCTCTTGTTTTCTCTTTTCTATTTTCTGTTTTCTCTTCATTTCCCTTCTTTTCTCTTTTCTCTTGTTTTCTCTTGTTTACTGTTTTCTCTTTTCTATTCTTTTGTCTTCTTTTCTCTTCTGTTCTCTTGTTTCTATTTTCTATTTTCTCTTTTCTCTTCATTTCTCTTCTTTTCTCATTTCTCTTCTTTACCCCTTTCTCTTTTCTCTTCTTTTCTCTTCTTACCCCTTCTTTTCTCTTTTCTCTTGTTTTCTCTTCTTTACCCCTTTCTCTTTCCTCTTCTTTTCTCTTCTTACCTCTTCTTTTCTCTTTTCTCTTGTTTTCTCTTCTTTTCTCTTTTCTCTTCATTTCTCTTCTTTTCTCTTCTTTTCTCAGTTCGCTTTACTCTTCTTTTCTTTTCTCATGTTTTCACCTCTTTTCTCTTTTCTGTTCTTTTCTCTTCATTTCTCTTCTTTTCTCTTCTCTTCATTTCTCGTCTTTTCTTTATTCTCTTCTTTTCTCTTCTTTACCCCTTTCTTTTTTCTCTTTTCTCTTGTTTTCTCTTCTTTTCTCTTTTCTCTTTTTTCATTTCTCTTCTTTTCTCTTTTCTGTTTTCTTTTTTCTATTCTTTTGTCTTTTTTCTCTTTTCTCTTCTATTCTCTTGTTTTCTCTTCTTTTCTCTTCTCTTCATTTCTCGTCTTTTCTCTTTTCTCTTCTTCTCTCTTCTTTACCCCTTTCTCTTGTCTCTTCTTTTCTCTTTTCTCTTTACTCTTCTTTTCTTTTCTCCTGTTTTCACCTCTTTTCTCTTTTCTGTTCTTTTCTCTTCATTTCTCTTCTTTTCTCTTCTCTTCATTTCTCGTCTTTTCTCTTTTCTCTTCTTCTCTCTTCTTTACCCCTTTCTCTTTTCTCTTCTTTTCTCTTCTTACCCCTTCTTTTCTCTTTTCTCTCGTTTTCTCTTCTTTTCTCTTCTGTTCTCTTGTTTCTATTTTCTATTTTCTCTTTTCTCTTCATTTCTCTTCTTTTCTCTTTTCTCTTCATTTCTCTTTCTCTCTTTTTTCATTTCTCTTCTTTTCTCTTTTCTGTTTTCGCTTTTCTATTCTTTTGTCTTTTTTCTCTTTTCTCTTCTATTCTCTTCTTTACTCTTGTTTTCTCTTTTCTATTTTCTGTTTTCTCTTCATTTCTGTTCTTTTCTCTTTTCTCTTCTTTCCTCTTCTTTTTTGTTTTCTCTTTTCTATTCATTTGTCTTCTTTTCTCTTTACTCTTCTTTTCTCGTTTCTCTTTTCTATTTTCTCTTTTGACTTCATTTCTCTTCTTTTCTCTTTTCTGTTTTCTTTTTTCTATTCTTTTGTCTTTTTTCTCTTTTCTCTTCTATTCTCTTGTTTTCTCTTCTTTTCTCTTCTCTTCATTTCTCGTCTTTTCTCTTTTCTCTTCTTCTCTCTTCTTTACCCCTTTCTCTTTTCTCTTCTTTTCTCTTCTATTCTCTTTTCTCTTTACTCTTCTTTTCTTTTCTCCTGTTTTCACTTCTTTTCTATTTTTCTCTTCTTTTCTCTTCATTTCTCTTCTTTTCTCTTTTCTGTTTTCTTTTTTCTATTCTTTTGTCTTTTTTCTCTTTTCTCTTCTATTCTCTTGTTTTCTCTTCTTTTCTCTTCTCTTCATTTCTCGTCTTTTCTTTTTTCTCTTCTTTTCTCTTCTTTACCCCTTTCTTTTTTCTCTTTTCTCTTGTTTTCTCTTCTTTTCTCTTTTCTCTTTTTTCATTTCTCTTCTTTTCTCTTTTCTGTTTTCTTTTTTCTATTCTTTTGTCTTTTTTCTCTTTTCTCTTCTAATCTCTTGTTTTCTCTTTTCTATTTTCTGTTTTCTCTTCATTTGCCTTCTTTTCTCTTTTCTCTTGTTTTCTCTTGTTTTCTGTTTTCTCTTTTCTATTCTTTTGTCTTCTTTTCACTTCTGTTCTCTTGTTTCTATTTTCTCTTTTCTCTTTTCTCTTCATTTCTCTTCTTTTCTCTTCTTTTCTCATTTCGCTTTACTCTACTTTTCTTTTCGCCTGTTTTCACTAATTTTCTCTTTTCTCTTCTTTTCTCCTCATTTCTCTTCTTTTCTCTTCATTTCTCGTCTTTTCTCTTTTCTCTTCTTCTCTCTTCTTTACCACTTTCTCTTTTCTCTTCTTTTCTCTTCTTTTCTCTTTTCTCTTTACTCTTCTTTTCTTTTCTCCTGTTTTCACTTCTTTTCTCTTATCTCTTCTTTTCTCTTTTTTCATTTCTCTTCTTTTCTCTTTTCTCTTCTTTTCTCTTCATTTCTCTTCGTTTCTCGTTTCTCTTCTTCTCTCTTCTTTACCCCTTTCTCTTTTCTCTTCTTTTCTCTTCTCTTCATTTCTCGTCTTTTCTCTTTTCTCTTCTTCTCTCTTCTTTACCCCTTTCTCTTTTCTCTTCTTTTCTCTTCTCTTCATTTCTCGTCTTTTCTCTTTTCTCTTCTTCTCTCTTCTTTACCCCTTTCTCTTTTCTCTTCTTTTCTCTTCTTACCCCTTCTTTTCTCTTTTCTCTCGTTTTCTCTTCTTTTCTCTTCTGTTCTCTTGTTTCTATTTTCTATTTTCTCTTTTCTCTTCATTTCTCTTCTTTTCTCTTTTCTCTTCATTTCTCTTTCTCTCTTTTTTCATTTCTCTTCTTTTCTCTTTTCTGTTTTCTTTTTTCTATTCTTTTGTCTTTTTTCTCTTTTCTCTTCTATTCTCTTCTTTACTCTTGTTTTCTCTTTTCTATTTTCTGTTTTCTCTTCATTTCTGTTCTTTTCTCTTTTCTCTTTACTCTTCTTTTCTTTTCTCCAGTTTTCACTTCTTTTCTCTTATCTCTTCTTTTCTCTTTTTTCATTTCTCTTCTTTTCTCTTTTCTCTTCTTTTCTCTTCATTTCTCTTCTTTTCTCGTTTCTCTTCTTCTCTCTTCTTTACCACTTTCTCTTTTCTCTTCTTTTCTCTTCTTTTCTCTTTTCTCTTTACTCTTCTTTTCTTTTCTCCTGTTTTCACTTCTTTTCTCTTATCTCTTCTTTTCTCTTTTTTCATTTCTCTTCTTTTCTCTTTTCTCTTCTTTTCTCTTCATTTCTCTTTTCTCTTGTTTTCTCTTGTTTTCTGTTTTCTCTTTTCTATTCTTTTGTCTTCTTTTCACTTCTGCTCTCTTGTTTCTATTTTCTATTTTCTCTTTTCTCTTCATTTCTCTTCTTTTCTCATTTCTCTTTACTCTTCTTTTCTTTTCTCCTGTTTTCACTTCTTTTCTCATTTCTCTTCTTTTCTCTTCATTTCTCTTCTTTTCTCTTCTCTTCATTTCTCTTCTTTTCTCTTTTCTCTTCTTCTCTCTTCTTTACCCCTTTCTCTTTTCTCTTCTTTTCTCTTCTTTCATTTTCTCCTGTTTTCACTTCTTTTCTATTTTTCTCTTCTTTTCTCTTCATTTCTCTTCTTTTCTCTTTTCTTCATTTCTCGTCTTTTCTCTTTTCTCTTCTTCTCTCTTCTTTACCCCTTTCTCTTTTCTCTTCTTTTCTCTTCTTTTCTCTTTTCTCTTTACTCTTCTTTTCTTTTCTCCTGTTTTCACTTCTTTTCTCTTTTCTCTTCTTTTCTCTTCTTTTCTCTTCTCTTCATTTCTCGTCTTTTCTCTTTTCTCTTCTTCTCTCTTCTTTACCACTTTCTCTTTTCTCTTCTTTTCTCTTCTTTTCTCTTTTCTCTTTACTCTTCTTTTCTTTTCTCCTGTTTTCACTTCTTTTCTCTTTTCTCTTCTTTTCTCTTCTTTTCTCTTCTCTTCATTTCTCGTCTTTTCTCTTTTCTCTTCTTCTCTCTTCTTTACCACTTTCTCTTTTCTCTTCTTTTCTCTTCTTTTCTCTTTTCTCTTTACTCTTCTTTTCTTTTCTCCTGTTTTCACTTTTTTCTCTTTTCTCTTTTCTCTTCTTTTCTCTTCATTTCTCTTGTTTTCTCTTCTCTTCATTTCTCTTCTTTTCTCTTTTCTCTTCTTTTCTCTTCTTTACCCCTTTCTCTTTCCTCTTCTTTTCTCTTCTTACCTCTTCTTTTCTCTTTTTTCTTGTTTTCTCTTCTTTTCTCTTTTCTCTTCATTTCTCTTTTTTCTCTTTTTTCATTTCTCTTCTTTTCTCTTTTCTGTTTTCTTTTTTCTATTCTTTTGTCTTTTTTCTCTTTTCTCTTCTATTCTCTTGTTTTCTCTTTTCTATTTTCTGTTTTCTGTTCATTTCTCTTCTTTTCTCTTTTCTCTTGTTTTCTCTTCTTTTCTGTTTTCTCTTCGTTTCTCTTCATTTCTCTTCTTTTCTCTTCTCTTCATTTCTCTTCTTTTCTCTTTTATCTTCTTTTCTCTTCTTTACCCCTTTCTCTTTCCTCTTCTTTTCTCTTCTTACCTCCTCTTTTCTCTCTTCTCTTGTTTTCTCTTCTTTTCTCTTTTCTCTTCATTTCTCTTTTTTCTCTTTTTTCATTTCTCTTCTTTTCTCTTTTCTGTTTTCTTTTTTCTATTCTTTTGTCTTTTTTCTCTTTTCTCTTCTATTCTCTTGTTTTCTCTTTTCTATTTTCTGTTTTCTCTTCATTTGCCTTCTTTTCTCTTTTCTCTTGTTTTCTCTTGTTTTCTGTTTTCTCTTTTCTATTCTTTTGTCTTCTTTTCTCTTCTGTTCTCTTGTTTCTATTTTCTATTTTCTCTTTTCTCTTCATTTCTCTTCTTTTCTCATTTCTCTTCTTTTCTCTTTTCTGTTTTCTTTTTTCTGTTCTTTTGTCTTTTTTCTCTTTTCTCTTCTATTCTCTTGTTTTCTCTTTTCTATTTTCTGTTTTCTCTTCATTTCCCTTCTTTTCTCTTGTTTTCTCTTGTTTACTGTTTTCTCTTTTCTATTCTTTTGTCTTCTTTTCTCTTCTGTTCTCTTGTTTCTATTTTCTATTTTCTCTTTTCTCTTCTTCTCTCTTCTTTACCACTTTCTCTTTTCTCTTCTTTTCTCTTCTTTTCTCTTTTCTCTTTACTCTTCTTTTCTTTTCTCCTGTTTTCACTTCTTTTCTCTTTTCTCTTCTTTTCTCTTCATTTCTCTTTTCTATTTTCTGTTTTCTCTTCATTTGCCTCCTTTTCTCTTTTCTCTTGTTTTCTCTTGTTTTCTGTTTTCTCTTTTCTATTCTTTTGTCTTCTTTTCACTTCTGCTCTCTTGTTTCTTTTTTCTATTTTCTCTTTTCTCTTCATTTCTCTTCTTTTCTCTTCTCTTCATTTCTCGTCTATTCTGTTTTCTCTTCTCTCTTCTGTACCCCTTTCTCTTTTCTCTTCTTTTCTCTTCTTTTCTCTTTTCTCTTTACTCTTCTTTTATTTTCTCCTGTTTTCACTTCTTTTCTCTTTTCTCTTTTCTCTTCTTTTCTCTTCATTTCTCTTCTTTTCTCTTCTCTTCATTTCTCTTCTTTTCTCTTTTCTCTTCTTTTCTCTTCTTTACCCCTTTCTCTTTCCTCTTCTTTTCTCTTCTTACCTCTTCTTTTCTCTTTTCTCTTGTTTTCTCTTCTTTTCTCTTTTCTCTTCATTTCTCTTTTTTCTCTTTTTTCATTTCTCTTCTTTTCTCTTTTCTGTTTTCTTTTTTCTATTCTTTTGTCTTTTTTCTCTTTTCTCTTCTATTCTCTTGTTTTCTCTTTTCTATTTTCTGTTTTCTCTTCATTTCCCTTCTTTTCTCTTGTTTTCTCTTGTTTACTGTTTTCTCTTTTCTATTCTTTTGTCTTCTTTTCTCTTCTGTTCTCTTGTTTCTATTTTCTATTTTCTCTTTTCTCTTCATTTCTCTTCTTTTCTCATTTCTCTTCTTTTCTCTTTTCTGTTTTCTTTTTTCTATTCTTTTGTCTTTTTTCTCTTTTCTCTTCTATTCTCTTGTTTTCTCTTTTCTATTTTCTGTTTTCTCTTCATTTCCCTTCTTTTCTCTTGTTTTCTCTTGTTTACTGTTTTCTCTTTTCTATTCTTTTGTCTTCTTTTCTCTTCTGTTCTCTTGTTTCTATTTTCTATTTTCTCTTTTCTCTTCTTCTCTCTTCTTTACCACTTTCTCTTTTCTCTTCTTTTCTCTTCTTTTCTCTTTTCTCTTTACTCTTCTTTTCTTTTCTCCTGTTTTCACTTCTTTTCTCTTTTCTCTTCTTTTCTCTTCATTTCTCTTTTCTATTTTCTGTTTTCTCTTCATTTCCCTTCTTTTCTCTTGTTTTCTCTTGTTTACTGTTTTCTCTTTTCTATTCTTTTGTCTTCTTTTCACTTCTGCTCTCTTGTTTCTTTTTTCTATTTTCTCTTTTCTCTTCATTTCTCTTCTTTTCTCTTCTCTTCATTTCTCGTCTATTCTGTTTTCTCTTCTCTCTTCTGTACCCCTTTCTCTTTTCTCTTCTTTTCTCTTCTTTTCTCTTTTCTCTTTACTCTTCTTTTATTTTCTCCTGTTTTCACTTCTTTTCTCTTTTCTCTTTTCTCTTCTTTTCTCTTCATTTCTCTTCTTTTCTCTTCTCTTCATTTCTCTTCTTTTCTCTTTTCTCTTCTTTTCTCTTCTTTACCCCTTTCTCTTTCCTCTTCTTTTCTCTTCTTACCTCTTCTTTTCTCTTTTCTCTTGTTTTCTCTTCTTTTCTCTTTTCTCTTCATTTCTCTTTTTTCTCTTTTTTCATTTCTCTTCTTTTCTCTTTTCTGTTTTCTTTTTTCTATTCTTTTGTCTTTTTTCTCTTTTCTCTTCTATTCTCTTGTTTTCTCTTTTCTATTTTCTGTTTTCTCTTCATTTCCCTTCTTTTCTCTTGTTTTCTCTTGTTTACTGTTTTCTCTTTTCTATTCTTTTGTCTTCTTTTCTCTTCTGTTCTCTTGTTTCTATTTTCTATTTTCTCTTTTCTCTTCATTTCTCTTCTTTTCTCATTTCTCTTCTTTACCCCTTTCTCTTTTCTCTTCTTTTCTCTTCTTACCCCTTCTTTTCTCTTTTCTCTTGTTTTCTCTTCTTTATCCCTTTCTCTTTCCTCTTCTTTTCTCTTCTTACCTCTTCTTTTCGCTTTTCTCTTGTTTTCTCTTCTTTTCTCTTTTCTCTTCATTTCTCTTCTTTTCTCTTCTTTTCTCATTTCGCTTTACTCTTCTTTTCTTTTCTCTTGTTTTCACCTCTTTTCTCTTTTCTCTTCTTTTCTCTTCGTTTCTCTTCTTTTCTCTTCTCTTCATTTCTCGTCTTTTCTCTTTTCTCTTCTTCTCTCTTCTTTACCCCTTTCTCTTTTCTCTTCTTTTCTCTTCTTACCCCTTCTTTTCTCTTTTCTCTTGTTTTCTCTTCTTTTCTCTTCTGTTCTCTTGTTTTCTCTTTTCTATTTTCTGTTTTCTCTTCATTTCTGTTCTTTTCTCTTTTCTCTTGTTTCCTCTTCTTTTCTGTTTTCTCTTTTCTATTCATTTGTCTTCTTTTCTCTTTACTCTTCTTTTCTCGTTTCTCTTTTCTATTTTCTCTTTTGACTTCATTTCTCTTCTTTTCTCTTTTCTGTTTTCGTTTTTCTATTCTTTTGTCTTTTTTCTCTTTTCTCTTCTATTCTCTTGTTTTCTCTTTTCTATTTTCTGTTTTCTCTTCATTTCCCTTCTTTTCTCTTTTCTCTTGTTTTCTCTTGTTTACTGTTTTCTCTTTTCTATTCTTTTGTCTTCTTTTCTCTTCTGTTCTCTTGTTTCTATTTTCTATTTTCTCTTTTCTCTTCATTTCTCTTCTTTTCTCATTTCTCTTCTTTACCCCTTTCTCTTTTCTCTTCTTTTCTCTTCTTACCCCTTCTTTTCTCTTTTCTCTTGTTTTCTCTTCTTTACCCCTTTCTCTTTCCTCTTCTTTTCTCTTCTTACCTCTTCTTTTCTCTTTTCTCTTGTTTTCTCTTCTTTTCTCTTTTCTCTTCATTTCTCTTCTTTTCTCTTCTTTTCTCAGTTCGCTTTACTGTTCTTTTCTTTTCTCATGTTTTCACCTCTTTTCTCTTTTCTGTTCTTTTCTCTTCATTTCTCTTCTTTTCTCTTCTCTTCATTTCTCGTCTTTTCTCTTTTCTCTTCTTCTCTCTTCTTTACCCCTTTCTCTTTTCTCTTCTTTTCTCTTCTTCCCCCTTCTTTTCTCTTTTCTCTTGTTTTCTCTTCTTTTCTCTTCTGTTCTCTTGTTTCTATTTTCTATTTTCTCTTTTCTCTTCATTTCTCTTCTTTTCTCTTTTCTCTTCATTTCTCTTTCTCTCTTTTTTCATTTCTCTTCTTTTCTCTTTTCTGTTTTCGCTTTTCTATTCTTTTGTCTTTTTTCTCTTTTCTCTTCTATTCTCTTCTTTACTCTTGTTTTCTCTTTTCTATTTTCTGTTTTCTCTTCATTTCTGTTCTTTTCTCTTTTCTCTTGTTTCCTCTTCTTTTTTGTTTTCTCTTTTCTATTCATTTGTCTTCTTTTCTCTTTACTCTTCTTTTCTCGTTTCTCTTTTCTATTTTCTCTTTTGACTTCATTTCTCTTCTTTTCTCTTTTCTGTTTTCTTTTTTCTATTCTTTTGTCTTTTTTCTCTTTTCTCTTCTATTCTCTTGTTTTCTCTTCTTTTCTCTTCTCTTCATTTCTCGTCTTTTCTCTTTTCTCTTCTTCTCTCTTCTTTACCCCTTTCTCTTTTCTCTTCTTTTCTCTTCTATTCTCTTTTCTCTTTACTCTTCTTTTCTTTTCTCCTGTTTTCACTTCTTTTCTATTTTTCTCTTCTTTTCTCTTCATTTCTCTTCTTTTCTCTTTTCTGTTTTCTTTTTTCTATTCTTTTGTCTTTTTTCTCTTTTCTCTTCTATTCTCTTGTTTTCTCTTCTTTTCTCTTCTCTTCATTTCTCGTCTTTTCTTTTTTCTCTTCTTTTCTCTTCTTTACCCCTTTCTTTTTTCTCTTTTCTCTTGTTTTCTCTTCATTTCTCTTTCTCTCTTTTTTCATTTCTCTTCTTTTCTCTTTTCTGTTTTCTTTTTTCTATTCTTTTGACTTTTTTCTCTTTTCTCTTCTATTCTCTTGTTTTCTCTTTTCTATTTTCTGTTTTCTCTTCATTTGCCTTCTTTTCTCTTTTCTCTTGTTTTCTCTTGTTTTCTGTTTTCTCTTTTCTATTCTTTTGTCTTCTTTTCACTTCTGTTCTCTTGTTTCTATTTTCTCTTTTCTCTTTTCTCTTCATTTCTCTTCTTTTCTCTTCTTTTCTCATTTCGCTTTACTCTACTTTTCTTTTCGCCTGTTTTCACTAATTTTCTCTTTTCTCTTCTTTTCTCCTCATTTCTCTTCTTTTCTCTTCATTTCTCGTCTTTTCTCTTTTCTCTTCTTCTCTCTTCTTTACCACTTTCTCTTTTCTCTTCTTTTCTCTTCTTTTCTCTTTTCTCTTTACTCTTCTTTTCTTTTCTCCTGTTTTCACTTCTTTTCTCTTATCTCTTCTTTTCTCTTTTTTCATTTCTCTTCTTTTCTCTTTTCTCTTCTTTTCTCTTCATTTCTCTTCTTTTCTCGTTTCTCTTCTTCTCTCTTCTTTACCCCTTTCTCTTTTCTCTTCTTTTCTCTTCTCTTCATTTCTCGTCTTTTCTCTTTTCTCTTCTTCTCTCTTCTTTACCCCTTTCTCTTTTCTCTTCTTTTCTCTTCTTACCCCTTCTTTTCTCTTTTCTCTTGTTTTCTCTTCTTTTCTCTTGTTTCTATTTTCTATTTTCTCTTCATTTCTCTTCTTTTCTCTTTTCTCTTCATTTCTCTATCTCTCTTTTTTCATTTCTCTTCTTTTCTCTTTTCTCGTTTCTCTTTTCTATTTTCTCTTTTGACTTCATTTCTCTTCTTTTCTCTTTTCTGTTTTCGTTTTTCTATTCTTTTGTCTTTTTTCTCTTTTCTCTTCTATTCTCTTGTTTTCTCTTTTCTATTTTCTGTTTTCTCTTCATTTCCCTTCTTTTCTCTTTTCTCTTGTTTTCTCTTGTTTACTGTTTTCTCTTTTCTATTCTTTTGTCTTCTTTTCTCTTCTGTTCTCTTGTTTCTATTTTCTATTTTCTCTTTTCTCTTCATTTCTCTTCTTTTCTCATTTCTCTTCTTTACCCCTTTCTCTTTTCTCTTCTTTTCTCTTCTTACCCCTTCTTTTCTCTTTTCTCTTGTTTTCTCTTCTTTACCCCTTTCTCTTTCCTCTTCTTTTCTCTTCTTACCTCTTCTTTTCTCTTTTCTCTTGTTTTCTCTTCTTTTCTCTTTGCTCTTCATTTCTCTTCTTTTCTCTTCTTTTCTCAGTTCGCTTTACTCTTCTTTTCCTTTCTCTTGTTTTCACTTCTTTTCTCTTTTCTGTTCTTTTCTCTTCTTTTCTCTTCTTACCCCTTCTTTTCTCTTTTCTCTTGTTTTCTCTTCTTTTCTCTTCTGTTCTCTTGTTTCTATTTTCTATTTTCTCTTTTCTCTTCATTTCTCTTCTTTTCTCTTTTCTCTTCATTTCTCTTTCTCTCTTTTTTCATTTCTCTTCTTTTCTCTTTTCTGTTTTCGCTTTTCTATTCTTTTGTCTTCTTTTCACTTCTGCTCTCTTGTTTCTTTTTTCTATTTTCTCTTTTCTCTTCATTTCTCTTCTTTTCTCTTCTCTTCATTTCTCGTCTATTCTGTTTTCTCTTCTCTCTTCTGTACCCCTTTCTCTTTTCTCTTCTTTTCTCTTCTTTTCTCTTTTCTCTTTACTCTTCTTTTCTTTTCTCCTGTTTTCACTTCTTTTCTCGTTTCTCTTTTCTCTTCTTTTCTCTTCATTTCTCTTCTTTTCTCTTCTCTTCATTTCTCTTCTTTTCTCTTTTCTCTTCTTTTCTCTTCTTTACCCCTTTCTCTTTCCTCTTCTTTTCTCTTCTTACCTCTTCTTTTCTCTTTTCTCTTGTTTTCTCTTCTTTTCTCTTTTCTCTTCATTTCTCTTTTTTCTCTTTTTTCATTTCTCTTCTTTTCTCTTTTCTGTTTTCTTTTTTCTATTCTTTTGTCTTTTTTCTCTTTTCTCTTCTATTCTCTTGTTTTCTCTTTTCTATTTTCTGTTTTCTCTTCATTTCCCTTGTTTTCTCTTGTTTTCTCTTGTTTACTGTTTTCTCTTTTCTATTCTTTTGTCTTCTTTTCTCTTCTGTTCTCTTGTTTCTATTTTCTATTTTCTCTTTTCTCTTCATTTCTCTTCTTTTCTCATTTCTCTTCTTTACCCCTTTCTCTTTTCTCTTCTTTTCTCTTCTTACCCCTTCTTTTCTCTTTTCTCTTGTTTTCTCTTCTTTACCCCTTTCTCTTTCCTCTTCTTTTCTCTTCTTACCTCTTCTTTTCGCTTTTCTCTTGTTTTCTCTTCTTTTCTCTTTTCTCTTCATTTCTCTTCTTTTCTCTTCTTTTCTCATTTCGCTTTACTCTTCTTTTCTTTTCTCTTGTTTTCACCTCTTTTCTCTTTTCTCTTCTTTTCTCGTCGTTTCTCTTCTTTTCTCTTCTCTTCATTTCTCGTCTTTTCTCTTTTCTCTTCTTCTCTCTTCTTTACCCCTTTCTCTTTTCTCTTCTTTTCTCTTCTTACCCCTTCTTTTCTCTTTTCTCTTGTTTTCTCTTCTTTTCTCTTCTGTTCTCTTGTTTTCTCTTTTCTATTTTCTGTTTTCTCTTCATTTCTGTTCTTTTCTCTTTTCTCTTGTTTCCTCTTCTTTTCTGTTTTCTCTTTTCTATTCATTTGTCTTCTTTTCTCTTTACTCTTCTTTTCTCGTTTCTCTTTTCTATTTTCTCTTTTGACTTCATTTCTCTTCTTTTCTCTTTTCTGTTTTCGTTTTTCTATTCTTTTGTCTTTTTTCTCTTTTCTCTTCTATTCTCTTGTTTTCTCTTTTCTATTTTCTGTTTTCTCTTCATTTCCCTTCTTTTCTCTTTTCTCTTGTTTTCTCTTGTTTACTGTTTTCTCTTTTCTATTCTTTTGTCTTCTTTTCTCTTCTGTTCTCTTGTTTCTATTTTCTATTTTCTCTTTTCTCTTCATTTCTCTTCTTTTCTCATTTCTCTTCTTTACCCCTTTCTCTTTTCTCTTCTTTTCTCTTCTTACCCCTTCTTTTCTCTTTTCTCTTGTTTTCTCTTCTTTACCCCTTTCTCTTTCCTCTTCTTTTCTCTTCTTACCTCTTCTTTTCTCTTTTCTCTTGTTTTCTCTTCTTTTCTCTTTTCTCTTCATTTCTCTTCTTTTCTCTTCTTTTCTCAGTTCGCTTTACTGTTCTTTTCTTTTCTCATGTTTTCACCTCTTTTCTCTTTTCTGTTCTTTTCTCTTCATTTCTCTTCTTTTCTCTTCTCTTCATTTCTCGTCTTTTCTCTTTTCTCTTCTTCTCTCTTCTTTACCCCTTTCTCTTTTCTCTTCTTTTCTCTTCTTCCCCCTTCTTTTCTCTTTTCTCTTGTTTTCTCTTCTTTTCTCTTCTGTTCTCTTGTTTCTATTTTCTATTTTCTCTTTTCTCTTCATTTCTCTTCTTTTCTCTTTTCTCTTCATTTCTCTTTCTCTCTTTTTTCATTTCTCTTCTTTTCTCTTTTCTGTTTTCGCTTTTCTATTCTTTTGTCTTTTTTCTCTTTTCTCTTCTATTCTCTTCTTTACTCTTGTTTTCTCTTTTCTATTTTCTGTTTTCTCTTCATTTCTGTTCTTTTCTCTTTTCTCTTGTTTCCTCTTCTTTTTTGTTTTCTCTTTTCTATTCATTTGTCTTCTTTTCTCTTTACTCTTCTTTTCTCGTTTCTCTTTTCTATTTTCTCTTTTGACTTCATTTCTCTTCTTTTCTCTTTTCTGTTTTCTTTTTTCTATTCTTTTGTCTTTTTTCTCTTTTCTCTTCTATTCTCTTGTTTTCTCTTCTTTTCTCTTCTCTTCATTTCTCGTCTTTTCTCTTTTCTCTTCTTCTCTCTTCTTTACCCCTTTCTCTTTTCTCTTCTTTTCTCTTCTATTCTCTTTTCTCTTTACTCTTCTTTTCTTTTCTCCTGTTTTCACTTCTTTTCTATTTTTCTCTTCTTTTCTCTTCATTTCTCTTCTTTTCTCTTTTCTTCATTTCTCGTCTTTTCTCTTTTCTCTTCTTCTCTCTTCTTTACCCCTTTCTCTTTTCTCTTCTTTTCTCTTCTTTTCTCTTTTCTCTTTACTCTTCTTTTCTTTTCTCCTGTTTTCACTTCTTTTCTCTTTTCTCTTCTTTTCTCTTCTTTTCTCTTCTCTTCATTTCTCGTCTTTTCTCTTTTCTCTTCTTCTCTCTTCTTTACCACTTTCTCTTTTCTCTTCTTTTCTCTTCTTTTCTCTTTTCTCTTTACTCTTCTTTTCTTTTGTTTTCACTTCTTTTCTCTTTTCTCTTCTTTTCTCTTCTCTTCATTTCTCGTCTTTTCTCTTTTCTCTTCTTCTCTCTTCTTTACCACTTTCTCTTTTCTCTTCTTTTCTCTTCTTTTCTCTTTTCTCTTTACTCTTCTTTTCTTTTCTCCTGTTTTCACTTTTTTCTCTTTTCTCTTTTCTCTTCTTTTCTCTTCATTTCTCTTGTTTTCTCTTCTCTTCATTTCTCTTCTTTTCTCTTTTCTCTTCTTTTCTCTTCTTTACCCCTTTCTCTTTCCTCTTCTTTTCTCTTCTTACCTCTTCTTTTCTCTTTTTTCTTGTTTTCTCTTCTTTTCTCTTTTCTCTTCATTTCTCTTTTTTCTCTTTTTTCATTTCTCTTCTTTTCTCTTTTTTGTTTTCTTTTTTCTATTCTTTTGTCTTTTTTCTCTTTTCTCTTCTATTCTCTTGTTTTCTCTTTTCTATTTTCTGTTTTCTGTTCATTTCTCTTCTTTTCTCTTTTCTCTTGTTTTCTCTTCTTTTCTGTTTTCTCTTCGTTTCTCTTCATTTCTCTTCTTTTCTCTTCTCTTCATTTCTCTTCTTTTCTCTTTTCTCTTCTTTTCTCTTCTTTTCCCCTTTCTCTTTCCTCTTCTTTTCTCTTCTTACCTCTTCTTTTCTCTCTTCTCTTGTTTTCTCTTCTTTTCTCTTTTCTCTTCATTTCTCTTTTTTCTCTTTTTTCATTTCTCTTCTTTTCTCTTTTCTGTTTTCTTTTTTCTATTCTTTTGTCTTTTTTCTCTTTTCTCTTCTATTCTCTTGTTTTCTCTTTTCTATTTTCTGTTTTCTCTTCATTTCCCTTCTTTTCTCTTTTCTCTTGTTTTCTCTTGTTTTCTGTTTTCTCTTTTCTATTCTTTTGTCTTCTTTTCTCTTCTGTTCTCTTGTTTCTATTTTCTATTTTCTCTTTTCTCTTCATTTCTCTTCTTTTCTCATTTCTCTTCTTTTCTCTTTTCTGTTTTCTTTTTTCTATTCTTTTGTCTTTTTTCTCTTTTCTCTTCTATTCTCTTGTTTTCTCTTTTCTATTTTCTGTTTTCTCTTCATTTCCCTTCTTTTCTCTTGTTTTCTCTTGTTTACTGTTTTCTCTTTTCTATTCGTTTGTCTTCTTTTCTCTTCTGTTCTCTTGTTTCTATTTTCTATTTTCTCTTTTCTCTTCTTCTCTCTTCTTTACCACTTTCTCTTTTCTCTTCTTTTCTCTTCTTTTCTCTTTTCTCTTTACTCTTCTTTTCTTTTCTCCTGTTTTCACTTCTTTTCTCTTTTCTCTTCTTTTCTCTTCATTTCTCTTTTCTATTTTCTGTTTTCTCTTCATTTGCCTCCTTTTCTCTTTTCTCTTGTTTTCTCTTGTTTTCTGTTTTCTCTTTTCTATTCTTTTGTCTTCTTTTCACTTCTGCTCTCTTGTTTCTTTTTTCTATTTTCTCTTTTCTCTTCATTTCTCTTCTTTTCTCTTCTCTTCATTTCTCGTCTATTCTGTTTTCTCTTCTCTCTTCTGTACCCCTTTCTCTTTTCTCTTCTTTTCTCTTCTTTTCTCTTTTCTCTTTACTCTTCTTTTCTTTTCTCCTGTTTTCACTTCTTTTCTCGTTTCTCTTTTCTCTTCTTTTCTCTTCATTTCTCTTCTTTTCTCTTCTCTTCATTTCTCTTCTTTTCTCTTTTCTCTTCTTTTCTCTTCTTTACCCCTTTCTCTTTCATCTTCTTTTCTCTTCTTACCTCTTCTTTTCTCTTTTCTCTTGTTTTCTCTTCTTTTCTCTTTTCTCTTCATTTCTCTTTTTTCTCTTTTTTCATTTCTCTTCTTTTCTCTTTTCTGTTTTCTTTTTTCTATTCTTTTGTCTTTTTTCTCTTTTCTCTTCTATTCTCTTGTTTTCTCTTTTCTATTTTCTGTTTTCTCTTCATTTCCCTTCTTTTCTCTTGTTTTCTCTTGTTTACTGTTTTCTCTTTTCTATTCTTTTGTCTTCTTTTCTCTTCTGTTCTCTTGTTTCTATTTTCTATTTTCTCTTTTCTCTTCATTTCTCTTCTTTTCTCATTTCTCTTCTTTACCCCTTTCTCTTTTCTCTTCTTTTCTCTTCTTACCCCTTCTTTTCTCTTTTCTCTTGTTTTCTCTTCTTTACCCCTTTCTCTTTCCTCTTCTTTTCTCTTCTTACCTCTTCTTTTCGCTTTTCTCTTGTTTTCTCTTCTTTTCTCTTTTCTCTTCATTTCTCTTCTTTTCTCTTCTTTTCTCATTTCGCTTTACTCTTCTTTTCTTTTCTCTTGTTTTCACCTCTTTTCTCTTTTCTCTTCTTTTCTCTTCGTTTCTCTTCTTTTCTCTTCTCTTCATTTCTCGTCTTTTCTCTTTTCTCTTCTTCTCTCTTCTTTACCCCTTTCTCTTTTCTCTTCTTTTCTCTTCTTACCCCTTCTTTTCTCTTTTCTCTTGTTTTCTCTTCTTTTCTCTTCTGTTCTCTTGTTTTCTCTTTTCTATTTTCTGTTTTCTCTTCATTTCTGTTCTTTTCTCTTTTCTCTTGTTTCCTCTTCTTTTCTGTTTTCTCTTTTCTATTCATTTGTCTTCTTTTCTCTTTACTCTTCTTTTCTCGTTTCTCTTTTCTATTTTCTCTTTTGACTTCATTTCTCTTCTTTTCTCTTTTCTGTTTTCGTTTTTCTATTCTTTTGTCTTTTTTCTCTTTTCTCTTCTATTCTCTTGTTTTCTCTTTTCTATTTTCTGTTTTCTCTTCATTTCCCTTCTTTTCTCTTTTCTCTTGTTTTCTCTTGTTTACTGTTTTCTCTTTTCTATTCTTTTGTCTTCTTTTCTCTTCTGTTCTCTTGTTTCTATTTTCTATTTTCTCTTTTCTCTTCATTTCTCTTCTTTTCTCATTTCTCTTCTTTACCCCTTTCTCTTTTCTCTTCTTTTCTCTTCTTACCCCTTCTTTTCTCTTTTCTCTTGTTTTCTCTTCTTTACCCCTTTCTCTTTCCTCTTCTTTTCTCTTCTTACCTCTTCTTTTCTCTTTTCTCTTGTTTTCTCTTCTTTTCTCTTTTCTCTTCATTTCTCTTCTTTTCTCTTCTTTTCTCAGTTCGCTTTACTCTTCTTTTCTTTTCTCATGTTTTCACCTCTTTTCTCTTTTCTGTTCTTTTCTCTTCATTTCTCTTCTTTTCTCTTCTCTTCATTTCTCGTCTTTTCTTTATTCTCTTCTTTTCTCTTCTTTACCCCTTTCTTTTTTCTCTTTTCTCTTGTTTTCTCTTCTTTTCTCTTTTCTCTTTTTTCATTTCTCTTCTTTTCTCTTTTCTGTTTTCTTTTTTCTATTCTTTTGTCTTTTTTCTCTTTTCTCTTCTATTCTCTTGTTTTCTCTTCTTTTCTCTTCTCTTCATTTCTCGTCTTTTCTCTTTTCTCTTCTTCTCTCTTCTTTACCCCTTTCTCTTGTCTCTTTTCTCTTTTCTCTTTACTCTTCTTTTCTTTTCTCCTGTTTTCACCTCTTTTCTCTTTTCTGTTCTTTTCTCTTCATTTCTCTTCTTTTCTCTTCTCTTCATTTCTCGTCTTTTCTCTTTTCTCTTCTTCTCTCTTCTTTACCCCTTTCTCTTTTCTCTTCTTTTCTCTTCTTACCCCTTCTTTTCTCTTTTCTCTTGTTTTCTCTTCTTTTCTCTTCTGTTCTCTTGTTTCTATTTTCTATTTTCTCTTTTCTCTTCATTTCTCTTCTTTTCTCTTTTCTCTTCATTTCTCTTTCTCTCTTTTTTCATTTCTCTTCTTTTCTCTTTTGTGTTTTCGCTTTTCTATTCTTTTGTCTTTTTTCTCTTTTCTCTTCTATTCTCTTCTTTACTCTTGTTTTCTCTTTTCTATTTTCTGTTTTCTCTTCATTTCTGTTCTTTTCTCTTTTCTCTTCTTTCCTCTTCTTTTTTGTTTTCTCTTTTCTATTCATTTGTCTTCTTTTCTCTTTACTCTTCTTTTCTCGTTTCTCTTTTCTATTTTCTCTTTTGACTTCATTTCTCTTCTTTTCTCTTTTCTGTTTTCTTTTTTCTATTCTTTTGTCTTTTTTCTCTTTTCTCTTCTATTCTCTTGTTTTCTCTTCTTTTCTCTTCTCTTCATTTCTCGTCTTTTCTCTTTTCTCTTCTTCTCTCTTCTTTACCCCTTTCTCTTTTCTCTTCTTTTCTCTTCTATTCTCTTTTCTCTTTACTCTTCTTTTCTTTTCTCCTGTTTTCACTTCTTTTCTATTTTTCTCTTCTTTTCTCTTCATTTCTCTTCTTTTCTCTTTTCTGTTTTCTTTTTTCTATTCTTTTGTCTTTTTTCTCTTTTCTCTTCTATTCTCTTGTTTTCTCTTCTTTTCTCTTCTCTTCATTTCTCGTCTTTTCTTTTTTCTCTTCTTTTCTCTTCTTTACCCCTTTCTTTTTTCTCTTTTCTCTTGTTTTCTCTTCTTTTCTCTTTTCTCTTTTTTCATTTCTCTTCTTTTCTCTTTTCTGTTTTCTTTTTTCTATTCTTTTGTCTTTTTTCTCTTTTCTCTTCTAATCTCTTGTTTTCTCTTTTCTATTTTCTGTTTTCTCTTCATTTGCCTTCTTTTCTCTTTTCTCTTGTTTTCTCTTGTTTTCTGTTTTCTCTTTTCTATTCTTTTGTCTTCTTTTCACTTCTGTTCTCTTGTTTCTATTTTCTCTTTTCTCTTTTCTCTTCATTTCTCTTCTTTTCTCTTCTTTTCTCATTTCGCTTTACTCTACTTTTCTTTTCGCCTGTTTTCACTAATTTTCTCTTTTCTCTTCTTTTCTCCTCATTTCTCTTCTTTTCTCTTCATTTCTCGTCTTTTCTCTTTTCTCTTCTTCTCTCTTCTTTACCACTTTCTCTTTTCTCTTCTTTTCTCTTCTTTTCTCTTTTCTCTTTACTCTTCTTTTCTTTTCTCCTGTTTTCACTTCTTTTCTCTTATCTCTTCTTTTCTCTTTTTTCATTTCTCTTCTTTTCTCTTTTCTCTTCTTTTCTCTTCATTTCTCTTCGTTTCTCGTTTCTCTTCTTCTCTCTTCTTTACCCCTTTCTCTTTTCTCTTCTTTTCTCTTCTCTTCATTTCTCGTCTTTTCTCTTTTCTCTTCTTCTCTCTTCTTTACCCCTTTCTCTTTTCTCTTCTTTTCTCTTCTCTTCATTTCTCGTCTTTTCTCTTTTCTCTTCTTCTCTCTTCTTTACCCCTTTCTCTTTTCTCTTCTTTTCTCTTCTTACCCCTTCTTTTCTCTTTTCTCTCGTTTTCTCTTCTTTTCTCTTCTGTTCTCTTGTTTCTATTTTCTATTTTCTCTTTTCTCTTCATTTCTCTTCTTTTCTCTTTTCTCTTCATTTCTCTTTCTCTCTTTTTTCATTTCTCTTCTTTTCTCTTTTCTGTTTTCTTTTTTCTATTCTTTTGTCTTTTTTCTCTTTTCTCTTCTATTCTCTTCTTTACTCTTGTTTTCTCTTTTCTATTTTCTGTTTTCTCTTCATTTCTGTTCTTTTCTCTTTTCTCTTTACTCTTCTTTTCTTTTCTCCAGTTTTCACTTCTTTTCTCTTATCTCTTCTTTTCTCTTTTTTCATTTCTCTTCTTTTCTCTTTTCTCTTCTTTTCTCTTCATTTCTCTTCTTTTCTCGTTTCTCTTCTTCTCTCTTCTTTACCACTTTCTCTTTTCTCTTCTTTTCTCTTCTTTTCTCTTTTCTCTTTACTCTTCTTTTCTTTTCTCCTGTTTTCACTTCTTTTCTCTTATCTCTTCTTTTCTCTTTTTTCATTTCTCTTCTTTTCTCTTTTCTCTTCTTTTCTCTTCATTTCTCTTTTCTCTTGTTTTCTCTTGTTTTCTGTTTTCTCTTTTCTATTCTTTTGTCTTCTTTTCACTTCTGCTCTCTTGTTTCTATTTTCTATTTTCTCTTTTCTCTTCATTTCTCTTCTTTTCTCATTTCTCTTTACTCTTCTTTTCTTTTCTCCTGTTTTCACTTCTTTTCTCATTTCTCTTCTTTTCTCTTCATTTCTCTTCTTTTCTCTTCTCTTCATTTCTCTTCTTTTCTCTTTTCTCTTCTTCTCTCTTCTTTACCCCTTTCTCTTTTCTCTTCTTTTCTCTTCTTTCATTTTCTCCTGTTTTCACTTCTTTTCTATTTTTCTCTTCTTTTCTCTTCATTTCTCTTCTTTTCTCTTTTCTTCATTTCTCGTCTTTTCTCTTTTCTCTTCTTCTCTCTTCTTTACCCCTTTCTCTTTTCTCTTCTTTTCTCTTCTTTTCTCTTTTCTCTTTACTCTTCTTTTCTTTTCTCCTGTTTTCACTTCTTTTCTCTTTTCTCTTCTTTTCTCTTCTTTTCTCTTCTCTTCATTTCTCGTCTTTTCTCTTTTCTCTTCTTCTCTCTTCTTTACCACTTTCTCTTTTCTCTTCTTTTCTCTTCTTTTCTCTTTTCTCTTTACTCTTCTTTTCTTTTCTCCTGTTTTCACTTCTTTTCTCTTTTCTCTTCTTTTCTCTTCTTTTCTCTTCTCTTCATTTCTCGTCTTTTCTCTTTTCTCTTCTTCTCTCTTCTTTACCACTTTCTCTTTTCTCTTCTTTTCTCTTCTTTTCTCTTTTCTCTTTACTCTTCTTTTCTTTTCTCCTGTTTTCACTTTTTTCTCTTTTCTCTTTTCTCTTCTTTTCTCTTCATTTCTCTTGTTTTCTCTTCTCTTCATTTCTCTTCTTTTCTCTTTTCTCTTCTTTTCTCTTCTTTACCCCTTTCTCTTTCCTCTTCTTTTCTCTTCTTACCTCTTCTTTTCTCTTTTTTCTTGTTTTCTCTTCTTTTCTCTTTTCTCTTCATTTCTCTTTTTTCTCTTTTTTCATTTCTCTTCTTTTCTCTTTTCTGTTTTCTTTTTTCTATTCTTTTGTCTTTTTTCTCTTTTCTCTTCTATTCTCTTGTTTTCTCTTTTCTATTTTCTGTTTTCTGTTCATTTCTCTTCTTTTCTCTTTTCTCTTGTTTTCTCTTCTTTTCTGTTTTCTCTTCGTTTCTCTTCATTTCTCTTCTTTTCTCTTCTCTTCATTTCTCTTCTTTTCTCTTTTATCTTCTTTTCTCTTCTTTACCCCTTTCTCTTTCCTCTTCTTTTCTCTTCTTACCTCCTCTTTTCTCTCTTCTCTTGTTTTCTCTTCTTTTCTCTTTTCTCTTCATTTCTCTTTTTTCTCTTTTTTCATTTCTCTTCTTTTCTCTTTTCTGTTTTCTTTTTTCTATTCTTTTGTCTTTTTTCTCTTTTCTCTTCTATTCTCTTGTTTTCTCTTTTCTATTTTCTGTTTTCTCTTCATTTGCCTTCTTTTCTCTTTTCTCTTGTTTTCTCTTGTTTTCTGTTTTCTCTTTTCTATTCTTTTGTCTTCTTTTCTCTTCTGTTCTCTTGTTTCTATTTTCTATTTTCTCTTTTCTCTTCATTTCTCTTCTTTTCTCATTTCTCTTCTTTTCTCTTTTCTGTTTTCTTTTTTCTGTTCTTTTGTCTTTTTTCTCTTTTCTCTTCTATTCTCTTGTTTTCTCTTTTCTATTTTCTGTTTTCTCTTCATTTCCCTTCTTTTCTCTTGTTTTCTCTTGTTTACTGTTTTCTCTTTTCTATTCTTTTGTCTTCTTTTCTCTTCTGTTCTCTTGTTTCTATTTTCTATTTTCTCTTTTCTCTTCTTCTCTCTTCTTTACCACTTTCTCTTTTCTCTTCTTTTCTCTTCTTTTCTCTTTTCTCTTTACTCTTCTTTTCTTTTCTCCTGTTTTCACTTCTTTTCTCTTTTCTCTTCTTTTCTCTTCATTTCTCTTTTCTATTTTCTGTTTTCTCTTCATTTGCCTCCTTTTCTCTTTTCTCTTGTTTTCTCTTGTTTTCTGTTTTCTCTTTTCTATTCTTTTGTCTTCTTTTCACTTCTGCTCTCTTGTTTCTTTTTTCTATTTTCTCTTTTCTCTTCATTTCTCTTCTTTTCTCTTCTCTTCATTTCTCGTCTATTCTGTTTTCTCTTCTCTCTTCTGTACCCCTTTCTCTTTTCTCTTCTTTTCTCTTCTTTTCTCTTTTCTCTTTACTCTTCTTTTATTTTCTCCTGTTTTCACTTCTTTTCTCTTTTCTCTTTTCTCTTCTTTTCTCTTCATTTCTCTTCTTTTCTCTTCTCTTCATTTCTCTTCTTTTCTCTTTTCTCTTCTTTTCTCTTCTTTACCCCTTTCTCTTTCCTCTTCTTTTCTCTTCTTACCTCTTCTTTTCTCTTTTCTCTTGTTTTCTCTTCTTTTCTCTTTTCTCTTCATTTCTCTTTTTTCTCTTTTTTCATTTCTCTTCTTTTCTCTTTTCTGTTTTCTTTTTTCTATTCTTTTGTCTTTTTTCTCTTTTCTCTTCTATTCTCTTGTTTTCTCTTTTCTATTTTCTGTTTTCTCTTCATTTCCCTTCTTTTCTCTTGTTTTCTCTTGTTTACTGTTTTCTCTTTTCTATTCTTTTGTCTTCTTTTCTCTTCTGTTCTCTTGTTTCTATTTTCTATTTTCTCTTTTCTCTTCATTTCTCTTCTTTTCTCATTTCTCTTCTTTTCTCTTTTCTGTTTTCTTTTTTCTATTCTTTTGTCTTTTTTCTCTTTTCTCTTCTATTCTCTTGTTTTCTCTTTTCTATTTTCTGTTTTCTCTTCATTTCCCTTCTTTTCTCTTGTTTTCTCTTGTTTACTGTTTTCTCTTTTCTATTCTTTTGTCTTCTTTTCTCTTCTGTTCTCTTGTTTCTATTTTCTATTTTCTCTTTTCTCTTCTTCTCTCTTCTTTACCACTTTCTCTTTTCTCTTCTTTTCTCTTCTTTTCTCTTTTCTCTTTACTCTTCTTTTCTTTTCTCCTGTTTTCACTTCTTTTCTCTTTTCTCTTCTTTTCTCTTCATTTCTCTTTTCTATTTTCTGTTTTCTCTTCATTTGCCTCCTTTTCTCTTTTCTCTTGTTTTCTCTTGTTTTCTGTTTTCTCTTTTCTATTCTTTTGTCTTCTTTTCACTTCTGCTCTCTTGTTTCTTTTTTCTATTTTCTCTTTTCTCTTCTTTTCTCTTCTCTTCATTTCTCGTCTATTCTGTTTTCTCTTCTCTCTTCTGTACCCCTTTCTCTTTTCTCTTCTTTTCTCTTCTTTTCTCTTTTCTGTTTTCTTTTTTCTATTCTTTTGTCTTTTTTCTCTTTTCTCTTCTATTCTCTTGTTTTCTCTTCTTTTCTCTTCTCTTCATTTCTCGTCTTTTCTTTTTTCTCTTCTTTTCTCTTCTTTACCCCTTTCTTTTTTCTCTTTTCTCTTGTTTTCTCTTCTTTTCTCTTTTCTCTTTTTTCATTTCTCTTCTTTTCTCTTTTCTGTTTTCTTTTTTCTATTCTTTTGTCTTTTTTCTCTTTTCTCTTCTAATCTCTTGTTTTCTCTTTTCTATTTTCTGTTTTCTCTTCATTTGCCTTCTTTTCTCTTTTCTCTTGTTTTCTCTTGTTTTCTGTTTTCTCTTTTCTATTCTTTTGTCTTCTTTTCACTTCTGTTCTCTTGTTTCTATTTTCTCTTTTCTCTTTTCTCTTCATTTCTCTTCTTTTCTCTTCTTTTCTCATTTCGCTTTACTCTACTTTTCTTTTCGCCTGTTTTCACTAATTTTCTCTTTTCTCTTCTTTTCTCCTCATTTCTCTTCTTTTCTCTTCATTTCTCGTCTTTTCTCTTTTCTCTTCTTCTCTCTTCTTTACCACTTTCTCTTTTCTCTTCTTTTCTCTTCTTTTCTCTTTTCTCTTTACTCTTCTTTTCTTTTCTCCTGTTTTCACTTCTTTTCTCTTATCTCTTCTTTTCTCTTTTTTCATTTCTCTTCTTTTCTCTTTTCTCTTCTTTTCTCTTCATTTCTCTTCGTTTCTCGTTTCTCTTCTTCTCTCTTCTTTACCCCTTTCTCTTTTCTCTTCTTTTCTCTTCTCTTCATTTCTCGTCTTTTCTCTTTTCTCTTCTTCTCTCTTCTTTACCCCTTTCTCTTTTCTCTTCTTTTCTCTTCTCTTCATTTCTCGTCTTTTCTCTTTTCTCTTCTTCTCTCTTCTTTACCCCTTTCTCTTTTCTCTTCTTTTCTCTTCTTACCCCTTCTTTTCTCTTTTCTCTCGTTTTCTCTTCTTTTCTCTTCTGTTCTCTTGTTTCTATTTTCTATTTTCTCTTTTCTCTTCATTTCTCTTCTTTTCTCTTTTCTCTTCATTTCTCTTTCTCTCTTTTTTCATTTCTCTTCTTTTCTCTTTTCTGTTTTCTTTTTTCTATTCTTTTGTCTTTTTTCTCTTTTCTCTTCTATTCTCTTCTTTACTCTTGTTTTCTCTTTTCTATTTTCTGTTTTCTCTTCATTTCTGTTCTTTTCTCTTTTCTCTTTACTCTTCTTTTCTTTTCTCCAGTTTTCACTTCTTTTCTCTTATCTCTTCTTTTCTCTTTTTTCATTTCTCTTCTTTTCTCTTTTCTCTTCTTTTCTCTTCATTTCTCTTCTTTTCTCGTTTCTCTTCTTCTCTCTTCTTTACCACTTTCTCTTTTCTCTTCTTTTCTCTTCTTTTCTCTTTTCTCTTTACTCTTCTTTTCTTTTCTCCTGTTTTCACTTCTTTTCTCTTATCTCTTCTTTTCTCTTTTTTCATTTCTCTTCTTTTCTCTTTTCTCTTCTTTTCTCTTCATTTCTCTTTTCTCTTGTTTTCTCTTGTTTTCTGTTTTCTCTTTTCTATTCTTTTGTCTTCTTTTCACTTCTGCTCTCTTGTTTCTATTTTCTATTTTCTCTTTTCTCTTCATTTCTCTTCTTTTCTCATTTCTCTTTACTCTTCTTTTCTTTTCTCCTGTTTTCACTTCTTTTCTCATTTCTCTTCTTTTCTCTTCATTTCTCTTCTTTTCTCTTCTCTTCATTTCTCTTCTTTTCTCTTTTCTCTTCTTCTCTCTTCTTTACCCCTTTCTCTTTTCTCTTCTTTTCTCTTCTTTACTTTTCTCCTGTTTTCACTTCTTTTCTATTTTTCTCTTCTTTTCTCTTCATTTCTCTTCTTTTCTCTTTTCTTCATTTCTCGTCTTTTCTCTTTTCTCTTCTTCTCTCTTCTTTACCCCTTTCTCTTTTCTCTTCTTTTCTCTTCTTTTCTCTTTTCTCTTTACTCTTCTTTTCTTTTCTCCTGTTTTCACTTCTTTTCTCTTTTCTCTTCTTTTCTCTTCTTTTCTCTTCTCTTCATTTCTCGTCTTTTCTCTTTTCTCTTCTTCTCTCTTCTTTACCACTTTCTCTTTTCTCTTCTTTTCTCTTCTTTTCTCTTTTCTCTTTACTCTTCTTTTCTTTTCTCCTGTTTTCACTTCTTTTCTCTTTTCTCTTCTTTTCTCTTCTTTTCTCTTCTCTTCATTTCTCGTCTTTTCTCTTTTCTCTTCTTCTCTCTTCTTTACCACTTTCTCTTTTCTCTTCTTTTCTCTTCTTTTCTCTTTTCTCTTTACTCTTCTTTTCTTTTCTCCTGTTTTCACTTTTTTCTCTTTTCTCTTTTCTCTTCTTTTCTCTTCATTTCTCTTGTTTTCTCTTCTCTTCATTTCTCTTCTTTTCTCTTCTTACCTCTTCTTTTCTCTTTTTTCTTGTTTTCTCTTCTTTTCTCTTTTCTCTTCATTTCTCTTTTTTCTCTTTTTTCATTTCTCTTCTTTTCTCTTTTCTGTTTTCTTTTTTCTATTCTTTTGTCTTTTTTCTCTTTTCTCTTCTATTCTCTTGTTTTCTCTTTTCTATTTTCTGTTTTCTGTTCATTTCTCTTCTTTTCTCTTTTCTCTTGTTTTCTCTTCTTTTCTGTTTTCTCTTCGTTTCTCTTCATTTCTCTTCTTTTCTCTTCTCTTCATTTCTCTTCTTTTCTCTTTTATCTTCTTTTCTCTTCTTTACCCCTTTCTCTTTCCTCTTCTTTTCTCTTCTTACCTCCTCTTTTCTCTCTTCTCTTGTTTTCTCTTCTTTTCTCTTTTCTCTTCATTTCTCTTTTTTCTCTTTTTTCATTTCTCTTCTTTTCTCTTTTCTGTTTTCTTTTTTCTATTCTTTTGTCTTTTTTCTCTTTTCTCTTCTATTCTCTTGTTTTCTCTTTTCTATTTTCTGTTTTCTCTTCATTTGCCTTCTTTTCTCTTTTCTCTTGTTTTCTCTTGTTTTCTGTTTTCTCTTTTCTATTCTTTTGTCTTCTTTTCTCTTCTGTTCTCTTGTTTCTATTTTCTATTTTCTCTTTTCTCTTCATTTCTCTTCTTTTCTCATTTCTCTTCTTTTCTCTTTTCTGTTTTCTTTTTTCTGTTCTTTTGTCTTTTTTCTCTTTTCTCTTCTATTCTCTTGTTTTCTCTTTTCTATTTTCTATTTTCTCTTCATTTCCCTTCTTTTCTCTTGTTTTCTCTTGTTTACTGTTTTCTCTTTTCTATTCTTTTGTCTTCTTTTCTCTTCTGTTCTCTTGTTTCTATTTTCTATTTTCTCTTTTCTCTTCTTCTCTCTTCTTTACCACTTTCTCTTTTCTCTTCTTTTCTCTTCTTTTCTCTTTTCTCTTTACTCTTCTTTTCTTTTCTCCTGTTTTCACTTCTTTTCTCTTTTCTCTTCTTTTCTCTTCATTTCTCTTTTCTATTTTCTGTTTTCTCTTCATTTGCCTCCTTTTCTCTTTTCTCTTGTTTTCTCTTGTTTTCTGTTTTCTCTTTTCTATTCTTTTGTCTTCTTTTCACTTCTGCTCTCTTGTTTCTTTTTTCTATTTTCTCTTTTCTCTTCATTTCTCTTCTTTTCTCTTCTCTTCATTTCTCGTCTATTCTGTTTTCTCTTCTCTCTTCTGTACCCCTTTCTCTTTTCTCTTCTTTTCTCTTCTTTTCTCTTTTCTCTTTACTCTTCTTTTATTTTCTCCTGTTTTCACTTCTTTTCTCTTTTCTCTTTTCTCTTCTTTTCTCTTCATTTCTCTTCTTTTCTCTTCTCTTCATTTCTCTTCTTTTCTCTTTTCTCTTCTTTTCTCTTCTTTACCCCTTTCTCTTTCCTCTTCTTTTCTCTTCTTACCTCTTCTTTTCTCTTTTCTCTTGTTTTCTCTTCTTTTCTCTTTTCTCTTCATTTCTCTTTTTTCTCTTTTTTCATTTCTCTTCTTTTCTCTTTTCTGTTTTCTTTTTTCTATTCTTTTGTCTTTTTTCTCTTTTCTCTTCTATTCTCTTGTTTTCTCTTTTCTATTTTCTGTTTTCTCTTCATTTCCCTTCTTTTCTCTTGTTTTCTCTTGTTTACTGTTTTCTCTTTTCTATTCTTTTGTCTTCTTTTCTCTTCTGTTCTCTTGTTTCTATTTTCTATTTTCTCTTTTCTCTTCATTTCTCTTCTTTTCTCATTTCTCTTCTTTTCTCTTTTCTGTTTTCTTTTTTCTATTCTTTTGTCTTTTTTCTCTTTTCTCTTCTATTCTCTTGTTTTCTCTTTTCTATTTTCTGTTTTCTCTTCATTTCCCTTCTTTTCTCTTGTTTTCTCTTGTTTACTGTTTTCTCTTTTCTATTCTTTTGTCTTCTTTTCTCTTCTGTTCTCTTGTTTCTATTTTCTATTTTCTCTTTTCTCTTCTTCTCTCTTCTTTACCACTTTCTCTTTTCTCTTCTTTTCTCTTCTTTTCTCTTTTCTCTTTACTCTTCTTTTCTTTTCTCCTGTTTTCACTTCTTTTCTCTTTTCTCTTCTTTTCTCTTCATTTCTCTTTTCTATTTTCTGTTTTCTCTTCATTTGCCTCCTTTTCTCTTTTCTCTTGTTTTCTCTTGTTTTCTGTTTTCTCTTTTCTATTCTTTTGTCTTCTTTTCACTTCTGCTCTCTTGTTTCTTTTTTCTATTTTCTCTTTTCTCTTCTTTTCTCTTCTCTTCATTTCTCGTCTATTCTGTTTTCTCTTCTCTCTTCTGTACCCCTTTCTCTTTTCTCTTCTTTTCTCTTCTTTTCTCTTTTCTGTTTTCTTTTTTCTATTCTTTTGTCTTTTTTCTCTTTTCTCTTCTATTCTCTTGTTTTCTCTTCTTTTCTCTTCTCTTCATTTCTCGTCTTTTCTTTTTTCTCTTCTTTTCTCTTCTTTACCCCTTTCTTTTTTCTCTTTTCTCTTGTTTTCTCTTCTTTTCTCTTTTCTCTTTTTTCATTTCTCTTCTTTTCTCTTTTCTGTTTTCTTTTTTCTATTCTTTTGTCTTTTTTCTCTTTTCTCTTCTAATCTCTTGTTTTCTCTTTTCTATTTTCTGTTTTCTCTTCATTTGCCTTCTTTTCTCTTTTCTCTTGTTTTCTCTTGTTTTCTGTTTTCTCTTTTCTATTCTTTTGTCTTCTTTTCACTTCTGTTCTCTTGTTTCTATTTTCTCTTTTCTCTTTTCTCTTCATTTCTCTTCTTTTCTCTTCTTTTCTCATTTCGCTTTACTCTACTTTTCTTTTCGCCTGTTTTCACTAATTTTCTCTTTTCTCTTCTTTTCTCCTCATTTCTCTTCTTTTCTCTTCATTTCTCGTCTTTTCTCTTTTCTCTTCTTCTCTCTTCTTTACCACTTTCTCTTTTCTCTTCTTTTCTCTTCTTTTCTCTTTTCTCTTTACTCTTCTTTTCTTTTCTCCTGTTTTCACTTCTTTTCTCTTATCTCTTCTTTTCTCTTTTTTCATTTCTCTTCTTTTCTCTTTTCTCTTCTTTTCTCTTCATTTCTCTTCGTTTCTCGTTTCTCTTCTTCTCTCTTCTTTACCCCTTTCTCTTTTCTCTTCTTTTCTCTTCTCTTCATTTCTCGTCTTTTCTCTTTTCTCTTCTTCTCTCTTCTTTACCCCTTTCTCTTTTCTCTTCTTTTCTCTTCTCTTCATTTCTCGTCTTTTCTCTTTTCTCTTCTTCTCTCTTCTTTACCCCTTTCTCTTTTCTCTTCTTTTCTCTTCTTACCCCTTCTTTTCTCTTTTCTCTCGTTTTCTCTTCTTTTCTCTTCTGTTCTCTTGTTTCTATTTTCTATTTTCTCTTTTCTCTTCATTTCTCTTCTTTTCTCTTTTCTCTTCATTTCTCTTTCTCTCTTTTTTCATTTCTCTTCTTTTCTCTTTTCTGTTTTCTTTTTTCTATTCTTTTGTCTTTTTTCTCTTTTCTCTTCTATTCTCTTCTTTACTCTTGTTTTCTCTTTTCTATTTTCTGTTTTCTCTTCATTTCTGTTCTTTTCTCTTTTCTCTTTACTCTTCTTTTCTTTTCTCCAGTTTTCACTTCTTTTCTCTTATCTCTTCTTTTCTCTTTTTTCATTTCTCTTCTTTTCTCTTTTCTCTTCTTTTCTCTTCATTTCTCTTCTTTTCTCGTTTCTCTTCTTCTCTCTTCTTTACCACTTTCTCTTTTCTCTTCTTTTCTCTTCTTTTCTCTTTTCTCTTTACTCTTCTTTTCTTTTCTCCTGTTTTCACTTCTTTTCTCTTATCTCTTCTTTTCTCTTTTTTCATTTCTCTTCTTTTCTCTTTTCTCTTCTTTTCTCTTCATTTCTCTTTTCTCTTGTTTTCTCTTGTTTTCTGTTTTCTCTTTTCTATTCTTTTGTCTTCTTTTCACTTCTGCTCTCTTGTTTCTATTTTCTATTTTCTCTTTTCTCTTCATTTCTCTTCTTTTCTCATTTCTCTTTACTCTTCTTTTCTTTTCTCCTGTTTTCACTTCTTTTCTCATTTCTCTTCTTTTCTCTTCATTTCTCTTCTTTTCTCTTCTCTTCATTTCTCTTCTTTTCTCTTTTCTCTTCTTCTCTCTTCTTTACCCCTTTCTCTTTTCTCTTCTTTTCTCTTCTTTACTTTTCTCCTGTTTTCACTTCTTTTCTATTTTTCTCTTCTTTTCTCTTCATTTCTCTTCTTTTCTCTTTTCTTCATTTCTCGTCTTTTCTCTTTTCTCTTCTTCTCTCTTCTTTACCCCTTTCTCTTTTCTCTTCTTTTCTCTTCTTTTCTCTTTTCTCTTTACTCTTCTTTTCTTTTCTCCTGTTTTCACTTCTTTTCTCTTTTCTCTTCTTTTCTCTTCTTTTCTCTTCTCTTCATTTCTCGTCTTTTCTCTTTTCTCTTCTTCTCTCTTCTTTACCACTTTCTCTTTTCTCTTCTTTTCTCTTCTTTTCTCTTTTCTCTTTACTCTTCTTTTCTTTTCTCCTGTTTTCACTTCTTTTCTCTTTTCTCTTCTTTTCTCTTCTTTTCTCTTCTCTTCATTTCTCGTCTTTTCTCTTTTCTCTTCTTCTCTCTTCTTTACCACTTTCTCTTTTCTCTTCTTTTCTCTTCTTTTCTCTTTTCTCTTTACTCTTCTTTTCTTTTCTCCTGTTTTCACTTTTTTCTCTTTTCTCTTTTCTCTTCTTTTCTCTTCATTTCTCTTGTTTTCTCTTCTCTTCATTTCTCTTCTTTTCTCTTCTTACCTCTTCTTTTCTCTTTTTTCTTGTTTTCTCTTCTTTTCTCTTTTCTCTTCATTTCTCTTTTTTCTCTTTTTTCATTTCTCTTCTTTTCTCTTTTCTGTTTTCTTTTTTCTATTCTTTTGTCTTTTTTCTCTTTTCTCTTCTATTCTCTTGTTTTCTCTTTTCTATTTTCTGTTTTCTGTTCATTTCTCTTCTTTTCTCTTTTCTCTTGTTTTCTCTTCTTTTCTGTTTTCTCTTCGTTTCTCTTCATTTCTCTTCTTTTCTCTTCTCTTCATTTCTCTTCTTTTCTCTTTTATCTTCTTTTCTCTTCTTTACCCCTTTCTCTTTCCTCTTCTTTTCTCTTCTTACCTCCTCTTTTCTCTCTTCTCTTGTTTTCTCTTCTTTTCTCTTTTCTCTTCATTTCTCTTTTTTCTCTTTTTTCATTTCTCTTCTTTTCTCTTTTCTGTTTTCTTTTTTCTATTCTTTTGTCTTTTTTCTCTTTTCTCTTCTATTCTCTTGTTTTCTCTTTTCTATTTTCTGTTTTCTCTTCATTTGCCTTCTTTTCTCTTTTCTCTTGTTTTCTCTTGTTTTCTGTTTTCTCTTTTCTATTCTTTTGTCTTCTTTTCTCTTCTGTTCTCTTGTTTCTATTTTCTATTTTCTCTTTTCTCTTCATTTCTCTTCTTTTCTCATTTCTCTTCTTTTCTCTTTTCTGTTTTCTTTTTTCTGTTCTTTTGTCTTTTTTCTCTTTTCTCTTCTATTCTCTTGTTTTCTCTTTTCTATTTTCTGTTTTCTCTTCATTTCCCTTCTTTTCTCTTGTTTTCTCTTGTTTACTGTTTTCTCTTTTCTATTCTTTTGTCTTCTTTTCTCTTCTGTTCTCTTGTTTCTATTTTCTATTTTCTCTTTTCTCTTCTTCTCTCTTCTTTACCACTTTCTCTTTTCTCTTCTTTTCTCTTCTTTTCTCTTTTCTCTTTACTCTTCTTTTCTTTTCTCCTGTTTTCACTTCTTTTCTCTTTTCTCTTCTTTTCTCTTCATTTCTCTTTTCTATTTTCTGTTTTCTCTTCATTTGCCTCCTTTTCTCTTTTCTCTTGTTTTCTCTTGTTTTCTGTTTTCTCTTTTCTATTCTTTTGTCTTCTTTTCACTTCTGCTCTCTTGTTTCTTTTTTCTATTTTCTCTTTTCTCTTCATTTCTCTTCTTTTCTCTTCTCTTCATTTCTCGTCTATTCTGTTTTCTCTTCTCTCTTCTGTACCCCTTTCTCTTTTCTCTTCTTTTCTCTTCTTTTCTCTTTTCTCTTTACTCTTCTTTTATTTTCTCCTGTTTTCACTTCTTTTCTCTTTTCTCTTTTCTCTTCTTTTCTCTTCATTTCTCTTCTTTTCTCTTCTCTTCATTTCTCTTCTTTTCTCTTTTCTCTTCTTTTCTCTTCTTTACCCCTTTCTCTTTCCTCTTCTTTTCTCTTCTTACCTCTTCTTTTCTCTTTTCTCTTGTTTTCTCTTCTTTTCTCTTTTCTCTTCATTTCTCTTTTTTCTCTTTTTTCATTTCTCTTCTTTTCTCTTTTCTGTTTTCTTTTTTCTATTCTTTTGTCTTTTTTCTCTTTTCTCTTCTATTGTCTTGTTTTCTCTTTTCTATTTTCTGTTTTCTCTTCATTTCCCTTCTTTTCTCTTGTTTTCTCTTGTTTACTGTTTTCTCTTTTCTATTCTTTTGTCTTCTTTTCTCTTCTGTTCTCTTGTTTCTATTTTCTATTTTCTCTTTTCTCTTCATTTCTCTTCTTTTCTCATTTCTCTTCTTTTCTCTTTTCTGTTTTCTTTTTTCTATTCTTTTGTCTTTTTTCTCTTTTCTCTTCTATTCTCTTGTTTTCTCTTTTCTATTTTCTGTTTTCTCTTCATTTCCCTTCTTTTCTCTTGTTTTCTCTTGTTTACTGTTTTCTCTTTTCTATTCTTTTGTCTTCTTTTCTCTTCTGTTCTCTTGTTTCTATTTTCTATTTTCTCTTTTCTCTTCTTCTCTCTTCTTTACCACTTTCTCTTTTCTCTTCTTTTCTCTTCTTTTCTCTTTTCTCTTTACTCTTCTTTTCTTTTCTCCTGTTTTCACTTCTTTTCTCTTTTCTCTTCTTTTCTCTTCATTTCTCTTTTCTACTTTCTGTTTTCTCTTCATTTGCCTCCTTTTCTCTTTTCTCTTGTTTTCTCTTGTTTTCTGTTTTCTCTTTTCTATTCTTTTGTCTTCTTTTCACTTCTGCTCTCTTGTTTCTTTTTTCTATTTTCTCTTTTCTCTTCATTTCTCTTCTTTTCTCTTCTCTTCATTTCTCGTCTATTCTGTTTTCTCTTCTCTCTTCTGTACCCCTTTCTCTTTTCTCTTCTTTTCTCTTCTTTTCTCTTTTCTCTTTACTCTTCTTTTATTTTCTCCTGTTTTCACTTCTTTTCTCTTTTCTCTTTTCTCTTCTTTTCTCTTCATTTCTCTTCTTTTCTCTTCTCTTCATTTCTCTTCTTTTCTCTTTTCTCTTCTTTTCTCTTCTTTACCCCTTTCTCTTTCCTCTTCTTTTCTCTTCTTACCTCTTCTTTTCTCTTTTCTCTTGTTTTCTCTTCTTTTCTCTTTTCTCTTCATTTCTCTTTTTTCTCTTTTTTCATTTCTCTTCTTTTCTCTTTTCTGTTTTCTTTTTTCTATTCTTTTGTCTTTTTTCTCTTTTCTCTTCTATTCTCTTGTTTTCTCTTTTCTATTTTCTGTTTTCTCTTCATTTCCCTTCTTTTCTCTTGTTTTCTCTTGTTTACTGTTTTCTCTTTTCTATTCTTTTGTCTTCTTTTCTCTTCTGTTCTCTTGTTTCTATTTTCTATTTTCTCTTTTCTCTTCATTTCTCTTCTTTTCTCATTTCTCTTCTTTTCTCTTTTCTGTTTTCTTTTTTCTATTCTTTTGTCTTTTTTCTCTTTTCTCTTCTATTCTCTTGTTTTCTCTTTTCTATTTTCTGTTTTCTCTTCATTTCCCTTCTTTTCTCTTGTTTTCTCTTGTGTACTGTTTTCTCTTTTCTATTCTTTTGTCTTCTTTTCTCTTCTGTTCTCTTGTTTCTATTTTCTATTTTCTCTTTTCTCTTCTTCTCTCTTCTTTACCACTTTCTCTTTTCTCTTCTTTTCTCTTCTTTTCTCTTTTCTCTTTACTCTTCTTTTCTTTTCTCCTGTTTTCACTTCTTTTCTCTTTTCTCTTCTTTTCTCTTCATTTCTCTTTTCTATTTTCTGTTTTCTCTTCATTTGCCTCCTTTTCTCTTTTCTCTTGTTTTCTCTTGTTTTCTGTTTTCTCTTTTCTATTCTTTTGTCTTCTTTTCACTTCTGCTCTCTTGTTTCTTTTTTCTATTTTCTCTTTTCTCTTCATTTCTCTTCTTTTCTCTTCTCTTCATTTCTCGTCTATTCTGTTTTCTCTTCTCTCTTCTGTACCCCTTTCTCTTTTCTCTTCTTTTCTCTTCTTTTCTCTTTTCTCTTTACTCTTCTTTTATTTTCTCCTGTTTTCACTTCTTTTCTCTTTTCTCTTTTCTCTTCTTTTCTCTTCATTTCTCTTCTTTTCTCTTCTCTTCATTTCTCTTCTTTTCTCTTTTCTCTTCTTTTCTCTTCTTTACCCCTTTCTCTTTCCTCTTCTTTTCTCTTCTTACCTCTTCTTTTCTCTTTTCTCTTGTTTTCTCTTCTTTTCTCTTTTCTCTTCATTTCTCTTTTTTCTCTTTTTTCATTTCTCTTCTTTTCTCTTTTCTGTTTTCTTTTTTCTATTCTTTTGTCTTTTTTCTCTTTTCTCTTCTATTCTCTTGTTTTCTCTTTTCTATTTTCTGTTTTCTCTTCATTTCCCTTCTTTTCTCTTGTTTTCTCTTGTTTACTGTTTTCTCTTTTCTATTCTTTTGTCTTCTTTTCTCTTCTGTTCTCTTGTTTCTATTTTCTATTTTCTCTTTTCTCTTCATTTCTCTTCTTTTCTCATTTCTCTTCTTTACCCCTTTCTCTTTTCTCTTCTTTTCTCTTCTTACCCCTTCTTTTCTCTTTTCTCTTGTTTTCTCTTCTTTACCCCTTTCTCTTTCCTCTTCTTTTCTCTTCTTACCTCTTCTTTTCGCTTTTCTCTTGTTTTCTCTTCTTTTCTCTTTTCTCTTCATTTCTCTTCTTTTCTCTTCTTTTCTCATTTCGCTTTACTCTTCTTTTCTTTTCTCTTGTTTTCACCTCTTTTCTCTTTTCTCTTCTTTTCTCTTCGTTTCTCTTCTTTTCTCTTCTCTTCATTTCTCGTCTTTTCTCTTTTCTCTTCTTCTCTCTTCTTTACCCCTTTCTCTTTTCTCTTCTTTTCTCTTCTTACCCCTTCTTTTCTCTTTTCTCTTGTTTTCTCTTCTTTTCTCTTCTGTTCTCTTGTTTTCTCTTTTCTATTTTCTGTTTTCTCTTCATTTCTGTTCTTTTCTCTTTTCTCTTGTTTCCTCTTCTTTTCTGTTTTCTCTTTTCTATTCATTTGTCTTCTTTTCTCTTTACTCTTCTTTTCTCGTTTCTCTTTTCTATTTTCTCTTTTGACTTCATTTCTCTTCTTTTCTCTTTTCTGTTTTCGTTTTTCTATTCTTTTGTCTTTTTTCTCTTTTCTCTTCTATTCTCTTGTTTTCTCTTTTCTATTTTCTGTTTTCTCTTCATTTCCCTTCTTTTCTCTTTTCTCTTGTTTTCTCTTGTTTACTGTTTTCTCTTTTCTATTCTTTTGTCTTCTTTTCTCTTCTGTTCTCTTGTTTCTATTTTCTATTTTCTCTTTTCTCTTCATTTCTCTTCTTTTCTCATTTCTCTTCTTTACCCCTTTCTCTTTTCTCTTCTTTTCTCTTCTTACCCCTTCTTTTCTCTTTTCTCTTGTTTTCTCTTCTTTACCCCTTTCTCTTTCCTCTTCTTTTCTCTTCTTACCTCTTCTTTTCTCTTTTCTCTTGTTTTCTCTTCTTTTCTCTTTTCTCTTCATTTCTCTTCTTTTCTCTTCTTTTCTCAGTTCGCTTTACTCTTCTTTTCTTTTCTCATGTTTTCACCTCTTTTCTCTTTTCTGTTCTTTTCTCTTCATTTCTCTTCTTTTCTCTTCTCTTCATTTCTCGTCTTTTCTCTTTTCTCTTCTTCTCTCTTCTTTACCCCTTTCTCTTTTCTCTTCTTTTCTCTTCTTCCCCCTTCTTTTCTCTTTTCTCTTGTTTTCTCTTCTTTTCTCTTCTGTTCTCTTGTTTCTATTTTCTATTTTCTCTTTTCTCTTCATTTCTCTTCTTTTCTCTTTTCTCTTCATTTCTCTTTCTCTCTTTTTTCATTTCTCTTCTTTTCTCTTTTCTGTTTTCGCTTTTCTATTCTTTTGTCTTTTTTCTCTTTTCTCTTCTATTCTCTTCTTTACTCTTGTTTTCTCTTTTCTATTTTCTGTTTTCTCTTCATTTCTGTTCTTTTCTCTTTTCTCTTGTTTCCTCTTCTTTTTTGTTTTCTCTTTTCTATTCATTTGTCTTCTTTTCTCTTTACTCTTCTTTTCTCGTTTCTCTTTTCTATTTTCTCTTTTGACTTCATTTCTCTTCTTTTCTCTTTTCTGTTTTCTTTTTTCTATTCTTTTGTCTTTTTTCTCTTTTCTCTTCTATTCTCTTGTTTTCTCTTCTTTTCTCTTCTCTTCATTTCTCGTCTTTTCTCTTTTCTCTTCTTCTCTCTTCTTTACCCCTTTCTCTTTTCTCTTCTTTTCTCTTCTATTCTCTTTTCTCTTTACTCTTCTTTTCTTTTCTCCTGTTTTCACTTCTTTTCTATTTTTCTCTTCTTTTCTCTTCATTTCTCTTCTTTTCTCTTTTCTGTTTTCTTTTTTCTATTCTTTTGTCTTTTTTCTCTTTTCTCTTCTATTCTCTTGTTTTCTCTTCTTTTCTCTTCTCTTCATTTCTCGTCTTTTCTTTTTTCTCTTCTTTTCTCTTCTTTACCCCTTTCTTTTTTCTCTTTTCTCTTGTTTTCTCTTCATTTCTCTTTCTCTCTTTTTTCATTTCTCTTCTTTTCTCTTTTCTGTTTTCTTTTTTCTATTCTTTTGTCTTTTTTCTCTTTTCTCTTCTATTCTCTTGTTTTCTCTTTTCTATTTTCTGTTTTCTCTTCATTTGCCTTCTTTTCTCTTTTCTCTTGTTTTCTCTTGTTTTCTGTTTTCTCTTTTCTATTCTTTTGTCTTCTTTTCACTTCTGTTCTCTTGTTTCTATTTTCTCTTTTCTCTTTTCTCTTCATTTCTCTTCTTTTCTCTTCTTTTCTCATTTCGCTTTACTCTACTTTTCTTTTCGCCTGTTTTCACTAATTTTCTCTTTTCTCTTCTTTTCTCCTCATTTCTCTTCTTTTCTCTTCATTTCTCGTCTTTTCTCTTTTCTCTTCTTCTCTCTTCTTTACCACTTTCTCTTTTCTCTTCTTTTCTCTTCTTTTCTCTTTTCTCTTTACTCTTCTTTTCTTTTCTCCTGTTTTCACTTCTTTTCTCTTATCTCTTCTTTTCTCTTTTTTCATTTCTCTTCTTTTCTCTTTTCTCTTCTTTTCTCTTCATTTCTCTTCTTTTCTCGTTTCTCTTCTTCTCTCTTCTTTACCCCTTTCTCTTTTCTCTTCTTTTCTCTTCTCTTCATTTCTCGTCTTTTCTCTTTTCTCTTCTTCTCTCGTCTTTACCCCTTTCTCTTTTCTCTTCTTTTCTCTTCTTACCCCTTCTTTTCTCTTTTCTCTTGTTTTCTCTTCTTTTCTCTTGTTTCTATTTTCTATTTTCTCTTCATTTCTCTTCTTTTCTCTTTTCTCTTCATTTCTCTATCTCTCTTTTTTCATTTCTCTTCTTTTCTCTTTTCTCGTTTCCCTTTTCTATTTTCTCTTTTGACTTCATTTCTCTTCTTTTCTCTTTTCTCTTCTTTTCGTTTTTCTATTCTTTTGTCTTTTTTCTCTTTTCTCTTCTATTCTCTTGTTTTCTCTTTTCTATTTTCTGTTTTCTCTTCATTTCCCTTCTTTTCTCTTTTCTCTTGTTTTCTCTTGTTTACTGTTTTCTCTTTTCTATTCTTTTGTCTTCTTTTCTCTTCTGTTCTCTTGTTTCTATTTTCTATTTACTTTTCTCTTCATTTCTCTTCTTTTCTCATTTCTCTTCTTTACCCCTTTCTCTTTTCTCTTCTTTTCTCTTCTTACCCCTTCTTTTCTCTTTTCTCTTGTTTTCTCTTCTTTACCCCTTTCTCTTTCCTCTTCTTTTCTCTTCTTACCTCTTCTTTTCTCTTTTCTCTTGTTTTCTCTTCTTTTCTCTTTGCTCTTCATTTCTCTTCTTTTCTCTTCTTTTCTCAGTTCGCTTTACTCTTCTTTTCCTTTCTCTTGTTTTCACTTCTTTTCTCTTTTCTGTTCTTTTCTCTTCTTTTCTCTTCTTACCCCTTCTTTTCTCTTTTCTCTTGTTTTCTCTTCTTTTCTCTTCTGTTCTCTTGTTTCTATTTTCTATTTTCTCTTTTCTCTTCATTTCTCTTCTTTTCTCTTTTCTCTTCATTTCTCTTTCTCTCTTTTTTCATTTCTCTTCTTTTCTCTTTTCTGTTTTCGCTTTTCTATTCTTTTGTCTTCTTTTCACTTCTGCTCTCTTGTTTCTTTTTTCTATTTTCTCTTTTCTCTTCATTTCTCTTCTTTTCTCTTCTCTTCATTTCTCGTCTATTCTGTTTTCTCTTCTCTCTTCTGTACCCCTTTCTCTTTTCTCTTCTTTTCTCTTCTTTTCTCTTTTCTCTTTACTCTTCTTTTCTTTTCTCCTGTTTTCACTTCTTTTCTCGTTTCTCTTTTCTCTTCTTTTCTCTTCATTTCTCTTCTTTTCTCTTCTCTTCATTTCTCTTCTTTTCTCTTTTCTCTTCTTTTCTCTTCTTTACCCCTTTCTCTTTCCTCTTCTTTTCTCTTCTTACCTCTTCTTTTCTCTTTTCTCTTGTTTTCTCTTCTTTTCTCTTTTCTCTTCATTTCTCTTTTTTCTCTTTTTTCATTTCTCTTCTTTTCTCTTTTCTGTTTTCTTTTTTCTATTCTTTTGTCTTTTTTCTCTTTTCTCTTCTATTCTCTTGTTTTCTCTTTTCTATTTTCTGTTTTCTCTTCATTTCCCTTGTTTTCTCTTGTTTTCTCTTGTTTACTGTTTTCTCTTTTCTATTCTTTTGTCTTCTTTTCTCTTCTGTTCTCTTGTTTCTATTTTCTATTTTCTCTTTTCTCTTCATTTCTCTTCTTTTCTCATTTCTCTTCTTTACCCCTTTCTCTTTTCTCTTCTTTTCTCTTCTTACCCCTTCTTTTCTCTTTTCTCTTGTTTTCTCTTCTTTACCCCTTTCTCTTTCCTCTTCTTTTCTCTTCTTACCTCTTCTTTTCGCTTTTCTCTTGTTTTCTCTTCTTTTCTCTTTTCTCTTCATTTCTCTTCTTTTCTCTTCTTTTCTCATTTCGCTTTACTCTTCTTTTCTTTTCTCTTGTTTTCACCTCTTTTCTCTTTTCTCTTCTTTTCTCTTCGTTTCTCTTCTTTTCTCTTCTCTTCATTTCTCGTCTTTTCTCTTTTCTCTTCTTCTCTCTTCTTTACCCCTTTCTCTTTTCTCTTCTTTTCTCTTCTTACCCCTTCTTTTCTCTTTTCTCTTGTTTTCTCTTCTTTTCTCTTCTGTTCTCTTGTTTTCTCTTTTCTATTTTCTGTTTTCTCTTCATTTCTGTTCTTTTCTCTTTTCTCTTGTTTCCTCTTCTTTTCTGTTTTCTCTTTTCTATTCATTTGTCTTCTTTTCTCTTTACTCTTCTTTTCTCGTTTCTCTTTTCTATTTTCTCTTTTGACTTCATTTCTCTTCTTTTCTCTTTTCTGTTTTCGTTTTTCTATTCTTTTGTCTTTTTTCTCTTTTCTCTTCTATTCTCTTGTTTTCTCTTTTCTATTTTCTGTTTTCTCTTCATTTCCCTTCTTTTCTCTTTTCTCTTGTTTTCTCTTGTTTACTGTTTTCTCTTTTCTATTCTTTTGTCTTCTTTTCTCTTCTGTTCTCTTGTTTCTATTTTCTATTTTCTCTTTTCTCTTCATTTCTCTTCTTTTCTCATTTCTCTTCTTTACCCCTTTCTCTTTTCTCTTCTTTTCTCTTCTTACCCCTTCTTTTCTCTTTTCTCTTGTTTTCTCTTCTTTACCCCTTTCTCTTTCCTCTTCTTTTCTCTTCTTACCTCTTCTTTTCTCTTTTCTCTTGTTTTCTCTTCTTTTCTCTTTTCTCTTCATTTCTCTTCTTTTCTCTTCTTTTCTCAGTTCGCTTTACTCTTCTTTTCTTTTCTCATGTTTTCACCTCTTTTCTCTTTTCTGTTCTTTTCTCTTCATTTCTCTTCTTTTCTCTTCTCTTCATTTCTCGTCTTTTCTTTATTCTCTTCTTTTCTCTTCTTTACCCCTTTCTTTTTTCTCTTTTCTCTTGTTTTCTCTTCTTTTCTCTTTTCTCTTTTTTCATTTCTCTTCTTTTCTCTTTTCTGTTTTCTTTTTTCTATTCTTTTGTCTTTTTTCTCTTTTCTCTTCTATTCTCTTGTTTTCTCTTCTTTTCTCTTCTCTTCATTTCTCGTCTTTTCTCTTTTCTCTTCTTTTCTCTTCTTTACCCCTTTCTTTTTTCTCTTTTCTCTTGTTTTCTCTTCTTTTCTCTTTTCTCTTTTTTCATTTCTCTTCTTTTCTCTTTTCTGTTTTCTTTTTTCTATTCTTTTGTCTTTTTTCTCTTTTCTCTTCTATTCTCTTGTTTTCTCTTTTCTATTTTCTGTTTTCTCTTCATTTGCCTTCTTTTCTCTTTTCTCTTGTTTTCTCTTGTTTTCTGTTTTCTCTTTTCTATTCTTTTGTCTTCTTTTCACTTCTGTTCTCTTGTTTCTATTTTCTCTTTTCTCTTCATTTCTCTTCTTTTCTCTTCTTTTCTCATTTCGCTTTACTCTACTTTTCTTTTCGCCTGTTTTCACTAATTTTCTCCTTTCTCTTCTTTTTTCTTCATTTCTCTTCTTTTCTCTTCATTTCTCGTCTTTACTCTTTTCTCTTCTTCTCTCTTCTTTACCACTTTCTCTTTTCTCTTCTTTTCTCTTCTTTTCTCTTTTCTCTTTACTCTTCTTTTCTTTTCTCCTGTTTTCACTTCTTTTCTCTTATCTCTTCTTTTCTCTTTTTTCATTTCTCTTCTTTTCTCTTTTCTCTTCTTTTCTCTTCATTTCTCTTCTTTTCTCGTTTCTCTTCTTCTCTCTTCTTTACCCCTTTCTCTTTTCTCTTCTTTTCTCTTCTTACCCCTTCATTTCTCTTTTCTCTTGTTTTCTCTTGTTTTCTGTTTTCTCTTTTCTATTCTTTTGTCTTCTTTTCACTTCTGCTCTCTTGTTTCTATTTTCTATTTTCTCTTTTCTCTTCATTTCTCTTCTGTTCTCATTTCTCTTTACTCTTCTTTTCTTTTCTCCTGTTTTCACTTCTTTTCTCATTTCTCTTCTTTTCTCTTCATTTCTCTTCTTTTCTCTTCTCTTCATTTCTCTTCTTTTCTCTTTTCTCTTCTTCTCTCTTCTTTACCCCTTTCTCTTTTCTCTTCTTTTCTCTTCTTTACTTTTCTCCTGTTTTCACTTCTTTTCTATTTTTCTCTTCTTTTCTCTTCATTTCTCTTCTTTTCTCTTTTCTTCATTTCTCGTCTTTTCTCTTTTCTCTTCTTCTCTCTTCTTTACCCCTTTCTCTTTTCTCTTCTTTTCTCTTCTTTTCTCTTTTCTCTTTACTCTTCTTTTCTTTTCTCCTGTTTTCACTTCTTTTCTCTTTTCTCTTCTTTTCTCTTCTTTTCTCTTCTCTTCATTTCTCGTCTTTTCTCTTTTCTCTTCTTCTCTCTTCTTTACCACTTTCTCTTTTCTCTTCTTTTCTCTTCTTTTCTCTTTTCTCTTTACTCTTCTTTTCTTTTGTTTTCACTTCTTTTCTCTTTTCTCTTCTTTTCTCTTCTTTTCTCTTCTCTTCATTTCTCGTCTTTTCTCTTTTCTCTTCTTCTCTCTTCTTTACCACTTTCTCTTTTCTCTTCTTTTCTCTTCTTTTCTCTTTTCTCTTTACTCTTCTTTTCTTTTCTCCTGTTTTCACTTTTTTCTCTTTTCTGTTTTCTCTTCTTTTCTCTTCATTTCTCTTGTTTTCTCTTCTCTTCATTTCTCTTCTTTTCTCTTTTCTCTTCTTTTCTCTTCTTTACCCCTTTCTCTTTCCTCTTCTTTTCTCTTCTTACCTCTTCTTTTCTCTTTTTTCTTGTTTTCTCTTCTTTTCTCTTTTCTCTTCATTTCTCTTTTTTCTCTTTTTTCATTTCTCTTCTTTTCTCTTTTTTGTTTTCTTTTTTCTATTCTTTTGTCTTTTTTCTCTTTTCTCTTCTATTCTCTTGTTTTCTCTTTTCTATTTTCTGTTTTCTGTTCATTTCTCTTCTTTTCTCTTTTCTCTTGTTTTCTCTTCTTTTCTGTTTTCTCTTCGTTTCTCTTCATTTCTCTTCTTTTCTCTTCTCTTCATTTCTCTTCTTTTCTCTTTTCTCTTCTTTTCTCTTCTTTTCCCCTTTCTCTTTCCTCTTCTTTTCTCTTCTTACCTCTTCTTTTCTCTCTTCTCTTGTTTTCTCTTCTTTTCTCTTTTCTCTTCATTTCTCTTTTTTCTCTTTTTTCATTTCTCTTCTTTTCTCTTTTCTGTTTTCTTTTTTCTATTCTTTTGTCTTTTTTCTCTTTTCTCTTCTATTCTCTTGTTTTCTCTTTTCTATTTTCTGTTTTCTCTTCATTTGCCTTCTTTTCTCTTTTCTCTTGTTTTCTCTTGTTTTCTGTTTTCTCTTTTCTATTCTTTTGTCTTCTTTTCTCTTCTGTTCTCTTGTTTCTATTTTCTATTTTCTCTTTTCTCTTCATTTCTCTTCTTTTCTCATTTCTCTTCTTTTCTCTTTTCTGTTTTCTTTTTTCTATTCTTTTGTCTTTTTTCTCTTTTCTCTTCTATTCTCTTGTTTTCTCTTTTCTATTTTCTGTTTTCTCTTCATTTCCCTTCTTTTCTCTTGTTTTCTCTTGTTTACTGTTTTCTCTTTTCTATTCGTTTGTCTTCTTTTCTCTTCTGTTCTCTTGTTTCTATTTTCTATTTTCTCTTTTCTCTTCTTCTCTCTTCTTTACCACTTTCTCTTTTCTCTTCTTTTCTCTTCTTTTCTCTTTTCTCTTTACTCTTCTTTTCTTTTCTCCTGTTTTCACTTCTTTTCTCTTTTCTCTTCTTTTCTCTTCATTTCTCTTTTCTATTTTCTGTTTTCTCTTCATTTGCCTCCTTTTCTCTTTTCTCTTGTTTTCTCTTGTTTTCTGTTTTCTCTTTTCTATTCTTTTGTCTTCTTTTCACTTCTGCTCTCTTGTTTCTTTTTTCTATTTTCTCTTTTCTCTTCATTTCTCTTCTTTTCTCTTCTCTTCATTTCTCGTCTATTCTGTTTTCTCTTCTCTCTTCTGTACCCCTTTCTCTTTTCTCTTCTTTTCTCTTCTTTTCTCTTTTCTCTTTACTCTTCTTTTCTTTTCTCCTGTTTTCACTTCTTTTCTCGTTTCTCTTTTCTCTTCTTTTCTCTTCATTTCTCTTCTTTTCTCTTCTCTTCATTTCTCTTCTTTTCTCTTTTCTCTTCTTTTCTCTTCTTTACCCCTTTCTCTTTCATCTTCTTTTCTCTTCTTACCTCTTCTTTTCTCTTTTCTCTTGTTTTCTCTTCTTTTCTCTTTTCTCTTCATTTCTCTTTTTTCTCTTTTTTCATTTCTCTTCTTTTCTCTTTTCTGTTTTCTTTTTTCTATTCTTTTGTCTTTTTTCTCTTTTCTCTTCTATTCTCTTGTTTTCTCTTTTCTATTTTCTGTTTTCTCTTCATTTCCCTTCTTTTCTCTTGTTTTCTCTTGTTTACTGTTTTCTCTTTTCTATTCTTTTGTCTTCTTTTCTCTTCTGTTCTCTTGTTTCTATTTTCTATTTTCTCTTTTCTCTTCATTTCTCTTCTTTTCTCATTTCTCTTCTTTACCCCTTTCTCTTTTCTCTTCTTTTCTCTTCTTACCCCTTCTTTTCTCTTTTCTCTTGTTTTCTCTTCTTTACCCCTTTCTCTTTCCTCTTCTTTTCTCTTCTTACCTCTTCTTTTCGCTTTTCTCTTGTTTTCTCTTCTTTTCTCTTTTCTCTTCATTTCTCTTCTTTTCTCTTCTTTTCTCATTTCGCTTTACTCTTCTTTTCTTTTCTCTTGTTTTCACCTCTTTTCTCTTTTCTCTTCTTTTCTCTTCGTTTCTCTTCTTTTCTCTTCTCTTCATTTCTCGTCTTTTCTCTTTTCTCTTCTTCTCTCTTCTTTACCCCTTTCTCTTTTCTCTTCTTTTCTCTTCTTACCCCTTCTTTTCTCTTTTCTCTTGTTTTCTCTTCTTTTCTCTTCTGTTCTCTTGTTTTCTCTTTTCTATTTTCTGTTTTCTCTTCATTTCTGTTCTTTTCTCTTTTCTCTTGTTTCCTCTTCTTTTCTGTTTTCTCTTTTCTATTCATTTGTCTTCTTTTCTCTTTACTCTTCTTTTCTCGTTTCTCTTTTCTATTTTCTCTTTTGACTTCATTTCTCTTCTTTTCTCTTTTCTGTTTTCGTTTTTCTATTCTTTTGTCTTTTTTCTCTTTTCTCTTCTATTCTCTTGTTTTCTCTTTTCTATTTTCTGTTTTCTCTTCATTTCCCTTCTTTTCTCTTTTCTCTTGTTTTCTCTTGTTTACTGTTTTCTCTTTTCTATTCTTTTGTCTTCTTTTCTCTTCTGTTCTCTTGTTTCTATTTTCTATTTTCTCTTTTCTCTTCATTTCTCTTCTTTTCTCATTTCTCTTCTTTACCCCTTTCTCTTTTCTCTTCTTTTCTCTTCTTACCCCTTCTTTTCTCTTTTCTCTTGTTTTCTCTTCTTTACCCCTTTCTCTTTCCTCTTCTTTTCTCTTCTTACCTCTTCTTTTCTCTTTTCTCTTGTTTTCTCTTCTTTTCTCTTTTCTCTTCATTTCTCTTCTTTTCTCTTCTTTTCTCAGTTCGCTTTACTCTTCTTTTCTTTTCTCATGTTTTCACCTCTTTTCTCTTTTCTGTTCTTTTCTCTTCATTTCTCTTCTTTTCTCTTCTCTTCATTTCTCGTCTTTTCTTTATTCTCTTCTTTTCTCTTCTTTACCCCTTTCTTTTTTCTCTTTTCTCTTGTTTTCTCTTCTTTTCTCTTTTCTCTTTTTTCATTTCTCTTCTTTTCTCTTTTCTGTTTTCTTTTTTCTATTCTTTTGTCTTTTTTCTCTTTTCTCTTCTATTCTCTTGTTTTCTCTTCTTTTCTCTTCTCTTCATTTCTCGTCTTTTCTCTTTTCTCTTCTTCTCTCTTCTTTACCCCTTTCTCTTGTCTCTTCTTTTCTCTTTTCTCTTTACTCTTCTTTTCTTTTCTCCTGTTTTCACCTCTTTTCTCTTTTCTGTTCTTTTCTCTTCATTTCTCTTCTTTTCTCTTCTCTTCATTTCTCGTCTTTTCTCTTTTCTCTTCTTCTCTCTTCTTTACCCCTTTCTCTTTTCTCTTCTTTTCTCTTCTTACCCCTTCTTTTCTCTTTTCTCTCGTTTTCTCTTCTTTTCTCTTCTGTTCTCTTGTTTCTATTTTCTATTTTCTCTTTTCTCTTCATTTCTCTTCTTTTCTCTTTTCTCTTCATTTCTCTTTCTCTCTTTTTTCATTTCTCTTCTTTTCTCTTTTCTGTTTTCGCTTTTCTATTCTTTTGTCTTTTTTCTCTTTTCTCTTCTATTCTCTTCTTTACTCTTGTTTTCTCTTTTCTATTTTCTGTTTTCTCTTCATTTCTGTTCTTTTCTCTTTTCTCTTCTTTCCTCTTCTTTTTTGTTTTCTCTTTTCTATTCATTTGTCTTCTTTTCTCTTTACTCTTCTTTTCTCGTTTCTCTTTTCTATTTTCTCTTTTGACTTCATTTCTCTTCTTTTCTCTTTTCTGTTTTCTTTTTTCTATTCTTTTGTCTTTTTTCTCTTTTCTCTTCTATTCTCTTGTTTTCTCTTCTTTTCTCTTCTCTTCATTTCTCGTCTTTTCTCTTTTCTCTTCTTCTCTCTTCTTTACCCCTTTCTCTTTTCTCTTCTTTTCTCTTCTATTCTCTTTTCTCTTTACTCTTCTTTTCTTTTCTCCTGTTTTCACTTCTTTTCTATTTTTCTCTTCTTTTCTCTTCATTTCTCTTCTTTTCTCTTTTCTGTTTTCTTTTTTCTATTCTTTTGTCTTTTTTCTCTTTTCTCTTCTATTCTCTTGTTTTCTCTTCTTTTCTCTTCTCTTCATTTCTCGTCTTTTCTTTTTTCTCTTCTTTTCTCTTCTTTACCCCTTTCTTTTTTCTCTTTTCTCTTGTTTTCTCTTCTTTTCTCTTTTCTCTTTTTTCATTTCTCTTCTTTTCTCTTTTCTGTTTTCTTTTTTCTATTCTTTTGTCTTTTTTCTCTTTTCTCTTCTAATCTCTTGTTTTCTCTTTTCTATTTTCTGTTTTCTCTTCATTTGCCTTCTTTTCTCTTTTCTCTTGTTTTCTCTTGTTTTCTGTTTTCTCTTTTCTATTCTTTTGTCTTCTTTTCACTTCTGTTCTCTTGTTTCTATTTTCTCTTTTCTCTTTTCTCTTCATTTCTCTTCTTTTCTCTTCTTTTCTCATTTCGCTTTACTCTACTTTTCTTTTCGCCTGTTTTCACTAATTTTCTCTTTTCTCTTCTTTTCTCCTCATTTCTCTTCTTTTCTCTTCATTTCTCGTCTTTTCTCTTTTCTCTTCTTCTCTCTTCTTTACCACTTTCTCTTTTCTCTTCTTTTCTCTTCTTTTCTCTTTTCTCTTTACTCTTCTTTTCTTTTCTCCTGTTTTCACTTCTTTTCTCTTATCTCTTCTTTTCTCTTTTTTCATTTCTCTTCTTTTCTCTTTTCTCTTCTTTTCTCTTCATTTCTCTTCGTTTCTCGTTTCTCTTCTTCTCTCTTCTTTACCCCTTTCTCTTTTCTCTTCTTTTCTCTTCTCTTCATTTCTCGTCTTTTCTCTTTTCTCTTCTTCTCTCTTCTTTACCCCTTTCTCTTTTCTCTTCTTTTCTCTTCTCTTCATTTCTCGTCTTTTCTCTTTTCTCTTCTTCTCTCTTCTTTACCCCTTTCTCTTTTCTCTTCTTTTCTCTTCTTACCCCTTCTTTTCTCTTTTCTCTCGTTTTCTCTTCTTTTCTCTTCTGTTCTCTTGTTTCTATTTTCTATTTTCTCTTTTCTCTTCATTTCTCTTCTTTTCTCTTTTCTCTTCATTTCTCTTTCTCTCTTTTTTCATTTCTCTTCTTTTCTCTTTTCTGTTTTCTTTTTTCTATTCTTTTGTCTTTTTTCTCTTTTCTCTTCTATTCTCTTCTTTACTCTTGTTTTCTCTTTTCTATTTTCTGTTTTCTCTTCATTTCTGTTCTTTTCTCTTTTCTCTTTACTCTTCTTTTCTTTTCTCCAGTTTTCACTTCTTTTCTCTTATCTCTTCTTTTCTCTTTTTTCATTTCTCTTCTTTTCTCTTTTCTCTTCTTTTCTCTTCATTTCTCTTCTTTTCTCGTTTCTCTTCTTCTCTCTTCTTTACCACTTTCTCTTTTCTCTTCTTTTCTCTTCTTTTCTCTTTTCTCTTTACTCTTCTTTTCTTTTCTCCTGTTTTCACTTCTTTTCTCTTATCTCTTCTTTTCTCTTTTTTCATTTCTCTTCTTTTCTCTTTTCTCTTCTTTTCTCTTCATTTCTCTTTTCTCTTGTTTTCTCTTGTTTTCTGTTTTCTCTTTTCTATTCTTTTGTCTTCTTTTCACTTCTGCTCTCTTGTTTCTATTTTCTATTTTCTCTTTTCTCTTCATTTCTCTTCTTTTCTCATTTCTCTTTACTCTTCTTTTCTTTTCTCCTGTTTTCACTTCTTTTCTCATTTCTCTTCTTTTCTCTTCATTTCTCTTCTTTTCTCTTCTCTTCATTTCTCTTCTTTTCTCTTTTCTCTTCTTCTCTCTTCTTTACCCCTTTCTCTTTTCTCTTCTTTTCTCTTCTTTACTTTTCTCCTGTTTTCACTTCTTTTCTATTTTTCTCTTCTTTTCTCTTCATTTCTCTTCTTTTCTCTTTTCTTCATTTCTCGTCTTTTCTCTTTTCTCTTCTTCTCTCTTCTTTACCCCTTTCTCTTTTCTCTTCTTTTCTCTTCTTTTCTCTTTTCTCTTTACTCTTCTTTTCTTTTCTCCTGTTTTCACTTCTTTTCTCTTTTCTCTTCTTTTCTCTTCTTTTCTCTTCTCTTCATTTCTCGTCTTTTCTCTTTTCTCTTCTTCTCTCTTCTTTACCACTTTCTCTTTTCTCTTCTTTTCTCTTCTTTTCTCTTTTCTCTTTACTCTTCTTTTCTTTTCTCCTGTTTTCACTTCTTTTCTCTTTTCTCTTCTTTTCTCTTCTTTTCTCTTCTCTTCATTTCTCGTCTTTTCTCTTTTCTCTTCTTCTCTCTTCTTTACCACTTTCTCTTTTCTCTTCTTTTCTCTTCTTTTCTCTTTTCTCTTTACTCTTCTTTTCTTTTCTCCTGTTTTCACTTTTTTCTCTTTTCTCTTTTCTCTTCTTTTCTCTTCATTTCTCTTGTTTTCTCTTCTCTTCATTTCTCTTCTTTTCTCTTTTCTCTTCTTTTCTCTTCTTTACCCCTTTCTCTTTCCTCTTCTTTTCTCTTCTTACCTCTTCTTTTCTCTTTTTTCTTGTTTTCTCTTCTTTTCTCTTTTCTCTTCATTTCTCTTTTTTCTCTTTTTTCATTTCTCTTCTTTTCTCTTTTCTGTTTTCTTTTTTCTATTCTTTTGTCTTTTTTCTCTTTTCTCTTCTATTCTCTTGTTTTCTCTTTTCTATTTTCTGTTTTCTGTTCATTTCTCTTCTTTTCTCTTTTCTCTTGTTTTCTCTTCTTTTCTGTTTTCTCTTCGTTTCTCTTCATTTCTCTTCTTTTCTCTTCTCTTCATTTCTCTTCTTTTCTCTTTTATCTTCTTTTCTCTTCTTTACCCCTTTCTCTTTCCTCTTCTTTTCTCTTCTTACCTCCTCTTTTCTCTCTTCTCTTGTTTTCTCTTCTTTTCTCTTTTCTCTTCATTTCTCTTTTTTCTCTTTTTTCATTTCTCTTCTTTTCTCTTTTCTGTTTTCTTTTTTCTATTCTTTTGTCTTTTTTCTCTTTTCTCTTCTATTCTCTTGTTTTCTCTTTTCTATTTTCTGTTTTCTCTTCATTTGCCTTCTTTTCTCTTTTCTCTTGTTTTCTCTTGTTTTCTGTTTTCTCTTTTCTATTCTTTTGTCTTCTTTTCTCTTCTGTTCTCTTGTTTCTATTTTCTATTTTCTCTTTTCTCTTCATTTCTCTTCTTTTCTCATTTCTCTTCTTTTCTCTTTTCTGTTTTCTTTTTTCTGTTCTTTTGTCTTTTTTCTCTTTTCTCTTCTATTCTCTTGTTTTCTCTTTTCTATTTTCTGTTTTCTCTTCATTTCCCTTCTTTTCTCTTGTTTTCTCTTGTTTACTGTTTTCTCTTTTCTATTCTTTTGTCTTCTTTTCTCTTCTGTTCTCTTGTTTCTATTTTCTATTTTCTCTTTTCTCTTCTTCTCTCTTCTTTACCACTTTCTCTTTTCTCTTCTTTTCTCTTCTTTTCTCTTTTCTCTTTACTCTTCTTTTCTTTTCTCCTGTTTTCACTTCTTTTCTCTTTTCTCTTCTTTTCTCTTCATTTCTCTTTTCTATTTTCTGTTTTCTCTTCATTTGCCTCCTTTTCTCTTTTCTCTTGTTTTCTCTTGTTTTCTGTTTTCTCTTTTCTATTCTTTTGTCTTCTTTTCACTTCTGCTCTCTGGTTTCTTTTTTCTATTTTCTCTTTTCTCTTCATTTCTCTTCTTTTCTCTTCTCTTCATTTCTCGTCTATTCTGTTTTCTCTTCTCTCTTCTGTACCCCTTTCTCTTTTCTCTTCTTTTCTCTTCTTTTCTCTTTTCTCTTTACTCTTCTTTTATTTTCTCCTGTTTTCACTTCTTTTCTCTTTTCTCTTTTCTCTTCTTTTCTCTTCATTTCTCTTCTTTTCTCTTCTCTTCATTTCTCTTCTTTTCTCTTTTCTCTTCTTTTCTCTTCTTTACCCCTTTCTCTTTCCTCTTCTTTTCTCTTCTTACCTCTTCTTTTCTCTTTTCTCTTGTTTTCTCTTCTTTTCTCTTTTCTCTTCATTTCTCTTTTTTCTCTTTTTTCATTTCTCTTCTTTTCTCTTTTCTGTTTTCTTTTTTCTATTCTTTTGTCTTTTTTCTCTTTTCTCTTCTATTCTCTTGTTTTCTCTTTTCTATTTTCTGTTTTCTCTTCATTTCCCTTCTTTTCTCTTGTTTTCTCTTGTTTACAGTTTTCTCTTTTCTATTCTTTTGTCTTCTTTTCTCTTCTGTTCTCTTGTTTCTATTTTCTATTTTCTCTTTTCTCTTCATTTCTCTTCTTTTCTCATTTCTCTTCTTTTCTCTTTTCTGTTTTCTTTTTTCTATTCTTTTGTCTTTTTTCTCTTTTCTCTTCTATTCTCTTGTTTTCTCTTTTCTATTTTCTGTTTTCTCTTCATTTCCCTTCTTTTCTCTTGTTTTCTCTTGTTTACTGTTTTCTCTTTTCTATTCTTTTGTCTTCTTTTCTCTTCTGTTCTCTTGTTTCTATTTTCTATTTTCTCTTTTCTCTTCTTCTCTCTTCTTTACCACTTTCTCTTTTCTCTTCTTTTCTCTTCTTTTCTCTTTTCTCTTTACTCTTCTTTTCTTTTCTCCTGTTTTCACTTCTTTTCTCTTTTCTCTTCTTTTCTCTTCATTTCTCTTTTCTATTTTCTGTTTTCTCTTCATTTGCCTCCTTTTCTCTTTTCTCTTGTTTTCTCTTGTTTTCTGTTTTCTCTTTTCTATTCTTTTGTCTTCTTTTCACTTCTGCTCTCTTGTTTCTTTTTTCTATTTTCTCTTTTCTCTTCTTTTCTCTTCTCTTCATTTCTCGTCTATTCTGTTTTCTCTTCTCTCTTCTGTACCCCTTTCTCTTTTCTCTTCTTTTCTCTTCTTTTCTCTTTTCTCTTTACTCTTCTTTTATTTTCTCCTGTTTTTATCTTCTTTTCTCTTTTCTCTTTTCTCTTCTTTTCTCTTCATTTCTCTTCTTTTCTCTTCTCTTCATTTCTCTTCTTTTCTCTTTTCTCTTCTTTTCTCTTCTTTACCCCTTTCTCTTTCCTCTTCTTTTCTCTTCTTACCTCTTCTTTTCTCTTTTCTCTTGTTTTCTCTTCTTTTCTCTTTTCTCTTCATTTCTCTTTTTTCTCTTTTTTCATTTCTCTTCTTTTCTCTTTTCTGTTTTCTTTTTTCTATTCTTTTGTCTTTTTTCTCTTTTCTCTTCTATTCTCTTGTTTTCTCTTTTCTATTTTCTGTTTTCTCTTCATTTCCCTTCTTTTCTCTTGTTTTCTCTTGTTTACTGTTTTCTCTTTTCTATTCTTTTGTCTTCTTTTCTCTTCTGTTCTCTTGTTTCTATTTTCTATTTTCTCTTTTCTCTTCTTCTCTCTTCTTTACCACTTTCTCTTTTCTCTTCTTTTCTCTTCTTTTCTCTTTTCTCTTTACTCTTCTTTTCTTTTCTCCTGTTTTCACTTCTTTTCTCTTTTCTCTTCTTTTCTCTTCATTTCTCTTTTCTATTTTCTGTTTTCTCTTCATTTGCCTCCTTTTCTCTTTTCTCTTGTTTTCTCTTGTTTTCTGTTTTCTCTTTTCTATTCTTTTGTCTTCTTTTCACTTCTGCTCTCTTGTTTCTTTTTTCTATTTTCTCTTTTCTCTTCATTTCTCTTCTTTTCTCTTCTCTTCATTTCTCGTCTATTCTGTTTTCTCTTCTCTCTTCTGTACCCCTTTCTCTTTTCTCTTCTTTTCTCTTCTTTTCTCTTTTCTCTTTACTCTTCTTTTATTTTCTCCTGTTTTCACTTCTTTTCTCTTTTCTCTTTTCTCTTCTTTTCTCTTCATTTCTCTTCTTTTCTCTTCTCTTCATTTCTCTTCTTTTCTCTTTTCTCTTCTTTTCTCTTCTTTACCCCTTTCTCTTTCCTCTTCTTTTCTCTTCTTACCTCTTCTTTTCTCTTTTCTCTTGTTTTCTCTTCTTTTCTCTTTTCTCTTCATTTCTCTTTTTTCTCTTTTTTCATTTCTCTTCTTTTCTCTTTTCTGTTTTCTTTTTTCTATTCTTTTGTCTTTTTTCTCTTTTCTCTTCTATTCTCTTGTTTTCTCTTTTCTATTTTCTGTTTTCTCTTCATTTCCCTTCTTTTCTCTTGTTTTCTCTTGTTTACTGTTTTCTCTTTTCTATTCTTTTGTCTTCTTTTCTCTTCTGTTCTCTTGTTTCTATTTTCTATTTTCTCTTTTCTCTTCATTTCTCTTCTTTTCTCATTTCTCTTCTTTACCCCTTTCTCTTTTCTCTTCTTTTCTCTTCTTACCCCTTCTTTTCTCTTTTCTCTTGTTTTCTCTTCTTTACCCCTTTCTCTTTCCTCTTCTTTTCTCTTCTTACCTCTTCTTTTCGCTTTTCTCTTGTTTTCTCTTCTTTTCTCTTTTCTCTTCATTTCTCTTCTTTTCTCTTCTTTTCTCATTTCGCTTTACTCTTCTTTTCTTTTCTCTTGTTTTCACCTCTTTTCTCTTTTCTCTTCTTTTCTCTTCGTTTCTCTTCTTTTCTCTTCTCTTCATTTCTCGTCTTTTCTCTTTTCTCTTCTTCTCTCTTCTTTACCCCTTTCTCTTTTCTCTTCTTTTCTCTTCTTACCCCTTCTTTTCTCTTTTCTCTTGTTTTCTCTTCTTTTCTCTTCTGTTCTCTTGTTTTCTCTTTTCTATTTTCTGTTTTCTCTTCATTTCTGTTCTTTTCTCTTTTCTCTTGTTTCCTCTTCTTTTCTGTTTTCTCTTTTCTATTCATTTGTCTTCTTTTCTCTTTACTCTTCTTTTCTCGTTTCTCTTTTCTATTTTCTCTTTTGACTTCATTTCTCTTCTTTTCTCTTTTCTGTTTTCGTTTTTCTATTCTTTTGTCTTTTTTCTCTTTTCTCTTCTATTCTCTTGTTTTCTCTTTTCTATTTTCTGTTTTCTCTTCATTTCCCTTCTTTTCTCTTTTCTCTTGTTTTCTCTTGTTTACTGTTTTCTCTTTTCTATTCTTTTGTCTTCTTTTCTCTTCTGTTCTCTTGTTTCTATTTTCTATTTTCTCTTTTCTCTTCATTTCTCTTCTTTTCTCATTTCTCTTCTTTACCCCTTTCTCTTTTCTCTTCTTTTCTCTTCTTACCCCTTCTTTTCTCTTTTCTCTTGTTTTCTCTTCTTTACCCCTTTCTCTTTCCTCTTCTTTTCTCTTCTTACCTCTTCTTTTCTCTTTTCTCTTGTTTTCTCTTCTTTTCTCTTTTCTCTTCATTTCTCTTCTTTTCTCTTCTTTTCTCAGTTCGCTTTACTGTTCTTTTCTTTTCTCATGTTTTCACCTCTTTTCTCTTTTCTGTTCTTTTCTCTTCATTTCTCTTCTTTTCTCTTCTCTTCATTTCTCGTCTTTTCTCTTTTCTCTTCTTCTCTCTTCTTTACCCCTTTCTCTTTTCTCTTCTTTTCTCTTCTTCCCCCTTCTTTTCTCTTTTCTCTTGTTTTCTCTTCTTTTCTCTTCTGTTCTCTTGTTTCTATTTTCTATTTTCTCTTTTCTCTTCATTTCTCTTCTTTTCACTTTTCTCTTCATTTCTCTTTCTCTCTTTTTTCATTTCTCTTCTTTTCTCTTTTCTGTTTTCGCTTTTCTATTCTTTTGTCTTTTTTCTCTTTTCTCTTCTATTCTCTTCTTTACTCTTGTTTTCTCTTTTCTATTTTCTGTTTTCTCTTCATTTCTGTTCTTTTCTCTTTTCTCTTGTTTCCTCTTCTTTTTTGTTTTCTCTTTTCTATTCATTTGTCTTCTTTTCTCTTTACTCTTCTTTTCTCGTTTCTCTTTTCTATTTTCTCTTTTGACTTCATTTCTCTTCTTTTCTCTTTTCTGTTTTCTTTTTTCTATTCTTTTGTCTTTTTTCTCTTTTCTCTTCTATTCTCTTGTTTTCTCTTCTTTTCTCTTCTCTTCATTTCTCGTCTTTTCTCTTTTCTCTTCTTCTCTCTTCTTTACCCCTTTCTCTTTTCTCTTCTTTTCTCTTCTATTCTCTTTTCTCTTTACTCTTCTTTTCTTTTCTCCTGTTTTCACTTCTTTTCTATTTTTCTCTTCTTTTCTCTTCATTTCTCTTCTTTTCTCTTTTCTGTTTTCTTTTTTCTATTCTTTTGTCTTTTTTCTCTTTTCTCTTCTATTCTCTTGTTTTCTCTTCTTTTCTCTTCTCTTCATTTCTCGTCTTTTCTTTTTTCTCTTCTTTTCTCTTCTTTACCCCTTTCTTTTTTCTCTTTTCTCTTGTTTTCTCTTCATTTCTCTTTCTCTCTTTTTTCATTTCTCTTCTTTTCTCTTTTCTGTTTTCTTTTTTCTATTCTTTTGTCTTTTTTCTCTTTTCTCTTCTATTCTCTTGTTTTCTCTTTTCTATTTTCTGTTTTCTCTTCATTTGCCTTCTTTTCTCTTTTCTCTTGTTTTCTCTTGTTTTCTGTTTTCTCTTTTCTATTCTTTTGTCTTCTTTTCACTTCTGTTCTCTTGTTTCTATTTTCTCTTTTCTCTTTTCTCTTCATTTCTCTTCTTTTCTCTTCTTTTCTCATTTCGCTTTACTCTACTTTTCTTTTCGCCTGTTTTCACTAATTTTCTCTTTTCTCTTCTTTTCTCCTCATTTCTCTTCTTTTCTCTTCATTTCTCGTCTTTTCTCTTTTCTCTTCTTCTCTCTTCTTTACCACTTTCTCTTTTCTCTTCTTTTCTCTTCTTTTCTCTTTTCTCTTTACTCTTCTTTTCTTTTCTCCTGTTTTCACTTCTTTTCTCTTATCTCTTCTTTTCTCTTTTTTCATTTCTCTTCTTTTCTCTTTTCTCTTCTTTTCTCTTCATTTCTCTTCTTTTCTCGTTTCTCTTCTTCTCTCTTCTTTACCCCTTTCTCTTTTCTCTTCTTTTCTCTTCTCTTCATTTCTCGTCTTTTCTCTTTTCTCTTCTTCTCTCTTCTTTACCCCTTTCTCTTTTCTCTTCTTTTCTCTTCTTACCCCTTCTTTTCTCTTTTCTCTTGTTTTCTCTTCTTTTCTCTTGTTTCTATTTTCTATTTTCTCTTCATTTCTCTTCTTTTCTCTTTTCTCTTCATTTCTCTATCTCTCTTTTTTCATTTCTCTTCTTTTCTCTTTTCTCGTTTCTCTTTTCTATTTTCTCTTTTGACTTCATTTCTCTTCTTTTCTCTTTTCTGTTTTCGTTTTTCTATTCTTTTGTCTTTTTTCTCTTTTCTCTTCTATTCTCTTGTTTTCTCTTTTCTATTTTCTGTTTTCTCTTCATTTCCCTTCTTTTCTCTTTTCTCTTGTTTTCTCTTGTTTACTGTTTTCTCTTTTCTATTCTTTTGTCTTCTTTTCTCTTCTGTTCTCTTGTTTCTATTTTCTATTTACTTTTCTCTTCATTTCTCTTCTTTTCTCATTTCTCTTCTTTACCCCTTTCTCTTTTCTCTTCTTTTCTCTTCTTACCCCTTCTTTTCTCTTTTCTCTTGTTTTCTCTTCTTTACCCCTTTCTCTTTCCTCTTCTTTTCTCTTCTTACCTCTTCTTTTCTCTTTTCTCTTGTTTTCTCTTCTTTTCTCTTTGCTCTTCATTTCTCTTCTTTTCTCTTCTTTTCTCAGTTCGCTTTACTCTTCTTTTCCTTTCTCTTGTTTTCACTTCTTTTCTCTTTTCTGTTCTTTTCTCTTCTTTTCTCTTCTTACCCCTTCTTTTCTCTTTTCTCTTGTTTTCTCTTCTTTTCTCTTCTGTTCTCTTGTTTCTATTTTCTATTTTCTCTTTTCTCTTCATTTCTCTTCTTTTCTCTTTTCTCTTCATTTCTCTTTCTCTCTTTTTTCATTTCTCTTCTTTTCTCTTTTCTGTTTTCGCTTTTCTATTCTTTTGTCTTTTTTCTCTTTTCTCTTCTATTCTCTTCTTTACTCTTGTTTTCTCTTTTCTATTTTCTGTTTTCTCTTCATTTCTGTTCTTTTCTCTTTTCTATTGTTTCCTCTTCTTCTTTGTTTTCTCTTTTCTATTCATTTGTCTTCTTTTCTCTTTACTCTTCTTTTCTCGTTTCTCTTTTCTATTTTCTCTTTTCTCTTCATTTCTCTTCTTTTCTCTTTTCTGTTTTCTTTTTTCTATTCTTTTGTCTTTTTTCTCTTTTCTCTTCTATTCTCTTGTTTTCTCTTCTTTTCTCTTCTCTTCATTTCTCGTCTTTTCTCTTTTCTCTTCTTCTCTCTTCTTTACCCCTTTCTCTTTTCTCTTCTTTTCTCTTCTTTTCTCTTTTCTCTTTACTCTTCTTTTCTTTTCTCCTGTTTTCACCTCTTTTCTCTTTTCTGTTCTTTTCTCTTCATTTCTCTTTTTTTCTCTTCTCTTCATTTCTCGTCTTTTCTCTTTTCTCTTCTTCTCTCTTCTTTACCCCTTTCTCTTTTCTCTTCTTTTCTCTTCTGTTCTCTTGTTTCTATTTTCTATTTTCTCTTTTCTCTTCATTTCTCTTCTTTTCTCTTTTCTCTTCATTTCTCTTTCTCTCTTTTTTCATTTCTCTTCTTTTCTCTTTTCTGTTTTCGCTTTTCTATTCTTTTGTCTTTTTTCTCTTTTCTCTTCTATTCTCTTCTTTACTCTTGTTTTCTCTTTTCTATTTTCTGTTTTCTCTTCATTTCTGTTCTTTTCTCTTTTCTCTTCTTTCCTCTTCTTTTCTGTTTTCACTCTTCTATTCATTTGTCTTCTTTTCTCTTTACTCTTCTTTTCTCGTTTCTCTTTTCTATTTTCTCTTTTGACTTCATTTCTCTTCTTTTCTCTTTTCTGTTTTCTTTTTTCTATTCTTTTGTCTTTTTTCTCTTTTCTCTTCTATTGTCTTGTTTTCTCTTTTCTATTTTCTGTTTTCTCTTCATTTCCCTTCTTTTCTCTTGTTTTCTCTTGTTTACTGTTTTCTCTTTTCTATTCTTTTGTCTTCTTTTCTCTTCTGTTCTCTTGTTTCTATTTTCTATTTTCTCTTTTCTCTTCATTTCTCTTCTTTTCTCTTTTCTGTTTTCTTTTTTCTATTCTTTTGTCTTTTTTCTCTTTTCTCTTCTATTGTCTTGTTTTCTCTTTTCTATTTTCTGTTTTCTCTTCATTTCCCTTCTTTTCTCTTGTTTTCTCTTGTTTACTGTTTTCTCTTTTCTATTCTTTTGTCTTCTTTTCTCTTCTGTTCTCTTGTTTCTATTTTCTATTTTCTCTTTTCTCTTCTTCTCTCTTCTTTACCACTTTCTCTTTTCTCTTCTTTTCTCTTCTTTTCTCTTTTCTCTTTACTCTTCTTTTCTTTTCTCCTGTTTTCACTTCTTTTCTCTTTTCTCTTCTTTTCTCTTCATTTCTCTTTTCTATTTTCTGTTTTCTCTTCATTTGCCTCCTTTTCTCTTTTCTCTTGTTTTCTCTTGTTTTCTGTTTTCTCTTTTCTATTCTTTTGTCTTCTTTTCACTTCTGCTCTCTTGTTTCTATTTTCTATTTTCTCTTTTCTCTTCATTTCTCTTCTTTTCTCTTCTCTTCATTTCTCGTCTATTCTGTTTTCTCTTCTCTCTTCTGTACCCCTTTCTCTTTTCTCTTCTTTTCTCTTCTTTTCTCTTTTCTCTTTACTCTTCTTTTCTTTTCTCCTGTTTTCACTTCTTTTCTCTTTTCTCTTTTCTCTTCTTTTCTCTTCATTTCTCTTCTTTTCTCTTCTCTTCATTTCTCTTCTTTTCTCTTTTCTCTTCTTTTCTCTTCTTTACCCCTTTCTCTTTCCTCTTCTTTTCTCTTCTTACCTCTTCTTTTCTCTTTTCTCTTGTTTTCTCTTCTTTTCTCTTTTCTCTTCATTTCTCTTTTTTCTCTTTTTTCATTTCTCTTCTTTTCTCTTTTCTGTTTTCTTTTTTCTATTCTTTTGTCTTTTTTCTCTTTTCTCTTCTATTCTCTTGTTTTCTCTTTTCTATTTTCTGTTTTCTCTTCATTTCCCTTCTTTTCTCTTGTTTTCTCTTGTTTACTGTTTTCTCTTTTCTATTCTTTTGTCTTCTTTTCTCTTCTGTTCTCTTGTTTCTATTTTCTATTTTCTCTTTTCTCTTCATTTCTCTTCTTTTCTCATTTCTCTTCTTTTCTCTTTTCTGTTTTCTTTTTTCTATTCTTTTGTCTTTTTTCTCTTTTCTCTTCTATTCTCTTGTTTTCTCTTTTCTATTTTCTGTTTTCTCTTCATTTCCCTTCTTTTCTCTTGTTTTCTCTTGTTTACTGTTTTGTCTTTTCTATTCTTTTGTCTTCTTTTCTCTTCTGTTCTCTTGTTTCTATTTTCTATTTTCTCTTTTCTCTTCTTCTCTCTTCTTTACCACTTTCTCTTTTCTCTTCTTTTCTCTTCTTTTCTCTTTTCTCTTTACTCTTCTTTTCTTTTCTCCTGTTTTCACTTCTTTTCTCTTTTCTCTTCTTTTCTCTTCATTTATCTTTTCTATTTTCTGTTTTCTCTTCATTTGCCTCCTTTTCTCTTTTCTCTTGTTTTCTGTTTTCTCTTTTCTATTCTTTTGTCTTCTTTTCACTTCTGCTCTCTTGTTTCTTTTTTCTATTTTCTCTTTTCTCTTCATTTCTCTTCTTTTCTCTTCTCTTCATTTCTCGTCTATTCTGTTTTCTCTTCTCTCTTCTGTACCCCTTTCTCTTTTCTCTTCTTTTCTCTTCTTTTCTCTTTTCTCTTTACTCTTCTTTTATTTTCTCCTGTTTTCACTTCTTTTCTCTTTTCTCTTTTCTCTTCTTTTCTCTTCATTTCTCTTCTTTTCTCTTCTCTTCATTTCTCTTCTTTTCTCTTTTCTCTTCTTTTCTCTTCTTTACCCCTTTCTCTTTCCTCTTCTTTTCTCTTCTTACCTCTTCTTTTCTCTTTTCTCTTGTTTTCTCTTCTTTTCTCTTTTCTCTTCATTTCTCTTTTTTCTCTTTTTTCATTTCTCTTCTTTTCTCTTTTCTGTTTTCTTTTTTCTATTCTTTTGTCTTTTTTCTCTTTTCTCTTCTATTCTCTTGTTTTCTCTTTTCTATTTTCTGTTTTCTCTTCATTTCCCTTCTTTTCTCTTGTTTTCTCTTGTTTACTGTTTTCTCTTTTCTATTCTTTTGTCTTCTTTTCTCTTCTGTTCTCTTGTTTCTATTTTCTATTTTCTCTTTTCTCTTCATTTCTCTTCTTTTCTCATTTCTCTTCTTTTCTCTTTTCTGTTTTCTTTTTTCTATTCTTTTGTCTTTTTTCTCTTTTCTCTTCTATTCTCTTGTTTTCTCTTTTCTATTTTCTGTTTTCTCTTCATTTCCCTTCTTTTCTCTTGTTTTCTCTTGTTTACTGTTTTCTCTTTTCTATTCTTTTGTCTTCTTTTCTCTTCTGTTCTCTTGTTTCTATTTTCTATTTTCTCTTTTCTCTTCTTCTCTCTTCTTTACCACTTTCTCTTTTCTCTTCTTTTCTCTTCTTTTCTCTTTTCTCTTTACTCTTCTTTTCTTTTCTCCTGTTTTCACTTCTTTTCTCTTTTCTCTTCTTTTCTCTTCATTTCTCTTTTCTATTTTCTGTTTTCTCTTCATTTGCCTCCTTTTCTCTTTTCTCTTGTTTTCTCTTGTTTTCTGTTTTCTCTTTTCTATTCTTTTGTCTTCTTTTCACTTCTGCTCTCTTGTTTCTTTTTTCTATTTTCTCTTTTCTCTTCATTTCTCTTCTTTTCTCTTCTCTTCATTTCTTGTCTATTCTGTTTTCTCTTCTCTCTTCTGTACCCCTTTCTCTTTTCTCTTCTTTTCTCTTCTTTTCTCTTTTCTCTTTACTCTTCTTTTATTTTCTCCTGTTTTCACTTCTTTTCTCTTTTCTCTTTTCTCTTCTTTTCTCTTCATTTCTCTTCTTTTCTCTTCTCTTCATTTCTCTTCTTTTCTCTTTTCTCTTCTTTTCTCTTCTTTACCCCTTTCTCTTTCCTCTTCTTTTCTCTTCTTACCTCTTCTTTTCTCTTTTCTCTTGTTTTCTCTTCTTTTCTCTTTTCTCTTCATTTCTCTTTTTTCTCTTTTTTCATTTCTCTTCTTTTCTCTTTTCTGTTTTCTTTTTTCTATTCTTTTGTCTTTTTTCTCTTTTCTCTTCTATTCTCTTGTTTTCTCTTTTCTATTTTCTGTTTTCTCTTCATTTCCCTTCTTTTCTCTTGTTTTCTCTTGTTTACTGTTTTCTCTTTTCTATTCTTTTGTCTTCTTTTCTCTTCTGTTCTCTTGTTTCTATTTTCTATTTTCTCTTTTCTCTTCATTTCTCTTCTTTTCTCATTTCTCTTCTTTTCTCTTTTCTGTTTTCTTTTTTCTATTCTTTTGTCTTTTTTCTCTTTTCTCTTCTATTCTCTTGTTTTCTCTTTTCTATTTTCTGTTTTCTCTTCATTTCCCTTCTTTTCTCTTGTTTTCTCTTGTTTACTGTTTTCTCTTTTCTATTCTTTTGTCTTCTTTTCTCTTCTGTTCTCTTGTTTCTATTTTCTATTTTCTCTTTTCTCTTCTTCTCTCTTCTTTACCACTTTCTCTTTTCTCTTCTTTTCTCTTCTTTTCTCTTTTCTCTTTACTCTTCTTTTCTTTTCTCCTGTTTTCACTTCTTTTCTCTTTTCTCCTCTTTTCTCTTCATTTCTCTTTTCTATTTTCTGTTTTCTCTTCATTTGCCTCCTTTTCTCTTGTTTTCTCTTGTTTTCTGTTTTCTCTTTTCTATTCTTTTGTCTTCTTTTCACTTCTGCTCTCTTGTTTCTTTTTTCTATTTTCTCTTTTCTCTTCATTTCTCTTCTTTTCTCTTCTCTTCATTTCTCGTCTATTCTGTTTTCTCTTCTCTCTTCTGTACCCCTTTCTCTTTTCTCTTCTTTTCTCTTCTTTTCTCTTTTCTCTTTACTCTTCTTTTATTTTCTCCTGTTTTCACTTCTTTTCTCTTTTCTCTTTTCTCTTCTTTTCTCTTCATTTCTCTTCTTTTCTCTTCTCTTCATTTCTCTTCTTTTCTCTTTTCTCTTCTTTTCTCTTCTTTACCCCTTTCTCTTTCCTCTTCTTTTCTCTTCTTACCTCTTCTTTTCTCTTTTCTCTTGTTTTCTCTTCTTTTCTCTTTTCTCTTCATTTCTCTTTTTTCTCTTTTTTCATTTCTCTTCTTTTCTCTTTTCTGTTTTCTTTTTTCTATTCTTTTGTCTTTTTTCTCTTTTCTCTTCTATTCTCTTGTTTTCTCTTTTCTATTTTCTGTTTTCTCTTCATTTCCCTTCTTTTCTCTTGTTTTCTCTTGTTTACTGTTTTCTCTTTTCTATTCTTTTGTCTTCTTTTCTCTTCTGTTCTCTTGTTTCTATTTTCTATTTTCTCTTTTCTCTTCATTTCTCTTCTTTTCTCATTTCTCTTCTTTACCCCTTTCTCTTTTCTCTTCTTTTCTCTTCTTACCCCTTCTTTTCTCTTTTCTCTTGTTTTCTCTTCTTTACCCCTTTCTCTTTCCTCTTCTTTTCTCTTCTTACCTCTTCTTTTCGCTTTTCTCTTGTTTTCTCTTCTTTTCTCTTTTCTCTTCATTTCTCTTCTTTTCTCTTCTTTTCTCATTTCGCTTTACTCTTCTTTTCTTTTCTCTTGTTTTCACCTCTTTTCTCTTTTCTCTTCTTTTCTCTTCGTTTCTCTTCTTTTCTCTTCTCTTCATTTCTCGTCTTTTCTCTTTTCTCTTCTTCTCTCTTCTTTACCCCTTTCTCTTTTCTCTTCTTTTCTCTTCTTACCCCTTCTTTTCTCTTTTCTCTTGTTTTCTCTTCTTTTCTCTTCTGTTCTCTTGTTTTCTCTTTTCTATTTTCTGTTTTCTCTTCATTTCTGTTCTTTTCTCTTTTCTCTTGTTTCCTCTTCTTTTCTGTTTTCTCTTTTCTATTCATTTGTCTTCTTTTCTCTTTACTCTTCTTTTCTCGTTTCTCTTTTCTATTTTCTCTTTTGACTTCATTTCTCTTCTTTTCTCTTTTCTGTTTTCGTTTTTCTATTCTTTTGTCTTTTTTCTCTTTTCTCTTCTATTCTCTTGTTTTCTCTTTTCTATTTTCTGTTTTCTCTTCATTTCCCTTCTTTTCTCTTTTCTCTTGTTTTCTCTTGTTTACTGTTTTCTCTTTTCTATTCTTTTGTCTTCTTTTCTCTTCTGTTCTCTTGTTTCTATTTTCTATTTTCTCTTTTCTCTTCATTTCTCTTCTTTTCTCATTTCTCTTCTTTACCCCTTTCTCTTTTCTCTTCTTTTCTCTTCTTACCTCTTCTTTTCTCTTTTCTCTTGTTTTCTCTTCTTTACCCCTTTCTCTTTCCTCTTCTTTTCTCTTCTTACCTCTTCTTTTCTCTTTTCTCTTGTTTTCTCTTCTTTTCTCTTTTCTCTTCATTTCTCTTCTTTTCTCTTCTTTTCTCAGTTCGCTTTACTCTTCTTTTCTTTTCTCATGTTTTCACCTCTTTTCTCTTTTCTGTTCTTTTCTCTTCATTTCTCTTCTTTTCTCTTCTCTTCATTTCTCGTCTTTTCTCTTTTCTCTTCTTCTCTCTTCTTTACCCCTTTCTCTTTTCTCTTCTTTTCTCTTCTTACCCCTTCTTTTCTCTTTTCTCTTGTTTTCTCTTCTTTTCTCTTCTGTTCTCTTGTTTCTATTTTCTATTTTCTCTTTTCTCTTCATTTCTCTTCTTTTCTCTTTTCTCTTCATTTCTCTTTCTCTCTTTTTTCATTTCTCTTCTTTTCTCTTTTCTGTTTTCGCTTTTCTATTCTTTTGTCTTTTTTCTCTTTTCTCTTCTATTCTCTTCTTTACTCTTGTTTTCTCTTTTCTATTTTCTGTTTTCTCTTCATTTCTGTTCTTTTCTCTTTTCTCTTGTTTCCTCTTCTTTTTTGTTTTCTCTTTTCTATTCATTTGTCTTCTTTTCTCTTTACTCTTCTTTTCTCGTTTCTCTTTTCTATTTTCTCTTTTGACTTCATTTCTCTTCTTTTCTCTTTTCTGTTTTCTTTTTTCTATTCTTCTGTCTTTTTTCTCTTTTCTCTTCTATTCTCTTGTTTTCTCTTCTTTTCTCTTCTCTTCATTTCTCGTCTTTTCTCTTTTCTCTTCTTCTCTCTTCTTTACCCCTTTCTCTTTTCTCTTCTTTTCTCTTCTATTCTCTTTTCTCTTTACTCTTCTTTTCTTTTCTCCTGTTTTCACTTCTTTTCTATTTTTCTCTTCTTTTCTCTTCATTTCTCTTCTTTTCTCTTTTCTGTTTTCTTTTTTCTATTCTTTTGTCTTTTTTCTCTTTTCTCTTCTATTCTCTTGTTTTCTCTTCTTTTCTCTTCTCTTCATTTCTCGTCTTTTCTTTTTTCTCTTCTTTTCTCTTCTTTACCCCTTTCTTTTTTCTCTTTTCTCTTGTTTTCTCTTCATTTCTCTTTCTCTCTTTTTTCATTTCTCTTCTTTTCTCTTTTCTGTTTTCTTTTTTCTATTCTTTTGTCTTTTTTCTCTTTTCTCTTCTATTCTCTTGTTTTCTCTTTTCTATTTTCTGTTTTCTCTTCATTTGCCTTCTTTTCTCTTTTCTCTTGTTTTCTCTTGTTTTCTGTTTTCTCTTTTCTATTCTTTTGTCTTCTTTTCACTTCTGTTCTCTTGTTTCTATTTTCTCTTTTCTCTTTTCTCTTCATTTCTCTTCTTTTCTCTTCTTTTCTCATTTCGCTTTACTCTACTTTTCTTTTCGCCTGTTTTCACTAATTTTCTCTTTTCTCTTCTTTTCTCCTCATTTCTCTTCTTTTTTCTTCATTTCTCGTCTTTTCTCTTTTCTCTTCTTCTCTCTTCTTTACCACTTTCTCTTTTCTCTTCTTTTCTCTTCTTTTCTCTTTTCTCTTTACTCTTCTTTTCTTTTCTCCTGTTTTCACTTCTTTTCTCTTATCTCTTCTTTTCTCTTTTTTCATTTCTCTTCTTTTCTCTTTTCTCTTCTTTTCTCTTCATTTCTCTTCTTTTCTCGTTTCTCTTCTTCTCTCTTCTTTACCCCTTTCTCTTTTCTCTTCTTTTCTCTTCTCTTCATTTCTCGTCTTTTCTCTTTTCTCTTCTTCTCTCTTCTTTACCCCTTTCTCTTTTCTCTTCTTACCCCTTCTTTTCTCTTTTCTCTTGTTTTCTCTTCTTTTCTCTTGTTTCTATTTTCTATTTTCTCTTCATTTCTCTTCTTTTCTCTTTTCTCTTCATTTCTCTATCTCTCTTTTTTCATTTCTCTTCTTTTCTCTTTTCTCGTTTCTCTTTTCTATTTTCTCTTTTGACTTCATTTCTCTTCTTTTCTCTTTTCTGTTTTCGTTTTTCTATTCTTTTGTCTTTTTTCTCTTTTCTCTTCTATTCTCTTGTTTTCTCTTTTCTATTTTCTGTTTTCTCTTCATTTCCCTTCTTTTCTCTTTTCTCTTGTTTTCTCTTGTTTACTGTTTTCTCTTTTCTATTCTTTTGTCTTCTTTTCTCTTCTGTTCTCTTGTTTCTATTTTCTATTTTCTCTTTTCTCTTCATTTCTCTTCTTTTCTCATTTCTCTTCTTTACCCCTTTCTCTTTTCTCTTCTTTTCTCTTCTTACCCCTTCTTTTCTCTTTTCTCTTGTTTTCTCTTCTTTACCCCTTTCTCTTTCCTCTTCTTTTCTCTTCTTACCTCTTCTTTTCTCTTTTCTCTTGTTTTCTCTTCTTTTCTCTTTTCTCTTCATTTCTCTTCTTTTCTCTTCTTTTCTCAGTTCGCTTTACTCTTCTTTTCCTTTCTCTTGTTTTCACTTCTTTTCTCTTTTCTGTTCTTTTCTCTTCTTTTCTCTTCTTACCCCTTCTTTTCTCTTTTCTCTTGTTTTCTCTTCTTTTCTCTTCTGTTCTCTTGTTTCTATTTTCTATTTTCTCTTTTCTCTTCATTTCTCTTCTTTTCTCTTTTCTCTTCATTTCTCTTTCTCTCTTTTTTCATTTCTCTTCTTTTCTCTTTTCTGTTTTCGCTTTTGTATTCTTTTGTCTTTTTTCTCTTTTCTCTTCTATTCTCTTCTTTACTCTTGTTTTCTCTTTTCTATTTTCTGTTTTCTCTTCATTTCTGTTCTTTTCTCTTTTCTATTGTTTCCTCTTCTTCTTTGTTTTCTCTTTTCTATTCATTTGTCTTCTTTTCTCTTTACTCTTCTTTTCTCGTTTCTCTTTTCTATTTTCTCTTTTGACTTCATTTCTCTTCTTTTCTCTTTTCTGTTTTCTTTTTTCTATTCTTTTGTCTTTTTTCTCTTTTCTCTTCTATTCTCTTGTTTTCTCTTCTTTTCTCTTCTCTTCATTTCTCGTCTTTTCTCTTTTCTCTTCTTCTCTCTTCTTTACCCCTTTCTCTTTTCTCTTCTATTCTCTTCTTTTCTCTTTTCTCTTTACTCTTCTTTTCTTTTCTCCTGTTTTCACTTCTTTTCTCTTTTCTGTTCTTTTCTCTTCATTTCTCTTCTTTTCTCTTCTCTTCATTTCTCGTCTTTTCTCTTTTCTCTTCTTCTCTCTTCTTTACCCCTTTCTCTTTTCTCTTCTTTTCTCTTCTTACCCCTTCTTTTCTCTTTTCTCTTGTTTTCTCTTCTTTTCTCTTCTGTTCTCTTGTTTCTATTTTCTATTTTCTCTTTTCTCTTCATTTCTCTTCTTTTCTCTTTTCTCTTCATTTCTCTTTCTCTCTTTTTTCATTTCTCTTCTTTTCTCTTTTCTGTTTTCGCTTTTCTATTCTTTTGTCTTTTTTCTCTTTTCTCTTCTATTCTCTTCTTTACTCTTGTTTTCTCTTTTCTATTTTCTGTTTTCTCTTCATTTCTGTTCTTTTCTCTTTTCTCTTCTTTCCTCTTCTTTTCTGTTTTCACTCTTCTATTCATTTGTCTTCTTTTCTCTTTACTCTTCTTTTCTCGTTTCTCTTTTCTATTTTCTCTTTTGACTTCATTTCTCTTCTTTTCTCTTTTCTGTTTTCTTTTTTCTATTCTTTTGTCTTTTTTCTCTTTTCTCTTCTATTGTCTTGTTTTCTCTTTTCTATTTTCTGTTTTCTCTTCATTTCCCTTCTTTTCTCTTGTTTTCTCTTGTTTACTGTTTTCTCTTTTCTATTCTTTTGTCTTCTTTTCTCTTCTGTTCTCTTGTTTCTATTTTCTATTTTCTCTTTTCTCTTCATTTCTCTTCTTTTCTCATTTCTCTTCTTTTCTCTTTTCTGTTTTCTTTTTTCTATTCTTTTGTCTTTTTTCTCTTTTCTCTTCTATTCTCTTGTTTTCTCTTTTCTATTTTCTGTTTTCTCTTCATTTCCCTTCTTTTCTCTTGTTTTCTCTTGTTTACTGTTTTCTCTTTTCTATTCTTTTGTCTTCTTTTCTCTTCTGTTCTCTTGTTTCTATTTTCTATTTTCTCTTTTCTCTTCTTCTCTCTTCTTTACCACTTTCTCTTTTCTCTTCTTTTCTCTTCTTTTCTCTTTTCTCTTTACTCTTCTTTTCTTTTCTCCTGTTTTCACTTCTTTTCTCTTTTCTCTTCTTTTCTCTTCATTTCTCTTTTCTATTTTCTGTTTTCTCTTCATTTGCCTCCTTTTCTCTTTTCTCTTGTTTTCTCTTGTTTTCTGTTTTCTCTTTTCTATTCTTTTGTCTTCTTTTCACTTCTGCTCTCTTGTTTCTATTTTCTATTTTCTCTTTTCTCTTCATTTCTCTTCTTTTCTCTTCTCTTCATTTCTCGTCTATTCTGTTTTCTCTTCTCTCTTCTGTACCCCTTTCTCTTTTCTCTTCTTTTCTCTTCTTTTCTCTTTTCTCTTTACTCTTCTTTTCTTTTCTCCTGTTTTCACTTCTTTTCTCTTTTCTCTTTTCTCTTCTTTTCTCTTCATTTCTCTTCTTTTCTCTTCTCTTCATTTCTCTTCTTTTCTCTTTTCTCTTCTTTTCTCTTCTTTACCCCTTTCTCTTTCCTCTTCTTTTCTCTTCTTACCTCTTCTTTTCTCTTTTCTCTTGTTTTCTCTTCTTTTCTCTTTTCTCTTCATTTCTCTTTTTTCTCTTTTTTCATTTCTCTTCTTTTCTCTTTTCTGTTTTCTTTTTTCTATTCTTTTGTCTTTTTTCTCTTTTCTCTTCTATTCTCTTGTTTTCTCTTTTCTATTTTCTGTTTTCTCTTCATTTCCCTGCTTTTCTCTTGTTTTCTCTTGTTTACTGTTTTCTCTTTTCTATTCTTTTGTCTTCTTTTCTCTTCTGTTCTCTTGTTTCTATTTTCTATTTTCTCTTTTCTCTTCATTTCTCTTCTTTTCTCTTTTCTGTTTTCTCTTTTCTATTCTTTTGTCTTTTTTCTCTTTTCTCTTCTATTCTCTTGTTTTCTCTTTTCTATTTTCTGTTTTCTCTTCATTTGCCTTCTTTTCTCTTTTCTCTTGTTTTCTCTTGTTTTCTGTTTTCTCTTTTCTATTCTTTTGTCTTCTTTTCACTTCTGTTCTCTTGTTTCTATTTTCTCTTTTCTCTTTTCTCTTCATTTCTCTTCTTTTCTCTTCTTTTCTCATTTCGCTTTACTCTACTTTTCTTTTCGCCTGTTTTCACTAATTTTCTCTTTTCTCTTCTTTTCTCCTCATTTCTCTTCTTTTCTCTTCATTTCTCGTCTTTTCTCTTTTCTCTTCTTCTCTCTTCTTTACCACTTTCTCTTTTCTCTTCTTTTCTCTTTTCTCTTTACTCTTCTTTTCTTTTCTCCTGTTTTCACTTCTTTTCTCTTATCTCTTCTTTTCTCTTTTTTCATTTCTCTTCTTTTCTCTTTTCTCTTCTTTTCTCTTCATTTCTCTTCTTTTCTCGTTTCTCTTCTTCTCTCTTCTTTACCCCTTTCTCTTTTCTCTTCTTTTCTCTTCTCTTCATTTCTCGTCTTTTCTCTTTTCTCTTCTTCTCTCTTCTTTACCCCTTTCTCTTTTCTCTTCTTTTCTCTTCTTACCCCTTCTTTTCTCTTTTCTCTTGTTTTCTCTTCTTTTCTCTTGTTTCTATTTTCTATTTTCTCTTCATTTCTCTTCTTTTCTCTTTTCTCTTCATTTCTCTATCTCTCTTTTTTCATTTCTCTTCTTTTCTCTTTTCTCGTTTCTCTTTTCTATTTTCTCTTTTGACTTCATTTCTCTTCTTTTCTCTTTTCTGTTTTCGTTTTTCTATTCTTTTGTCTTTTTTCTCTTTTCTCTTCTATTCTCTTGTTTTCTCTTTTCTATTTTCTGTTTTCTCTTCATTTCCCTTCTTTTCTCTTTTCTCTTGTTTTCTCTTGTTTACTGTTTTCTCTTTTCTATTCTTTTGTCTTCTTTTCTCTTCTGTTCTCTTGTTTCTATTTTCTATTTTCTCTTTTCTCTTCATTTCTCTTCTTTTCTCATTTCTCTTCTTTACCCCTTTCTCTTTTCTCTTCTTTTCTCTTCTTACCCCTTCTTTTCTCTTTTCTCTTGTTTTCTCTTCTTTACCCCTTTCTCTTTCCTCTTCTTTTCTCTTCTTACCTCTTCTTTTCTCTTTTCTCTTGTTTTCTCTTCTTTTCTCTTTTCTCTTCATTTCTCTTCATTTCTCTTCTTTTCTCAGTTCGCTTTACTCTTCTTTTCCTTTCTCTTGTTTTCACTTCTTTTCTCTTTTCTGTTCTTTTCTCTTCTTTTCTCTTCTTACCCCTTCTATTCTCTTTTCTCTTGTTTTCTCTTCTTTTCTCTTCTGTTTTCTTGTTTCTATTTTCTATTTTCTCTTTTCTCTTCATTTCTCTTCTTTTCTCTTTTCTCTTCATTTCTCTTTCTCTCTTTTTTCATTTCTCTTCTTTTTTCTTTTCTGTTTTCGCTTTTCTATTCTTTTGTCTTTTTTCTCTTTTCTCTTCTATTCTCTTCTTTACTCTTGTTTTCTCTTTTCTATTTTCTGTTTTCTCTTCATTTCTGTTCTTTTCTCTTTTCTCTTGTTTCCTCTTCTTCTTTGTTTTCTCTATTCTATTCATTTGTCTTCTTTTCTCTTTACTCTTCTTTTCTCGTTTCTCTTTTCTATTTTCTCTTTTGACTTCATTTCTCTTCTTTTCTCTTTTCTGTTTTCTTTTTTCTATTCTTTTGTCTTTTTTCTCTTTTCTCTTCTATTCTCTTGTTTTCTCTTCTTTTCTCTTCTCTTCATTTCTCGTCTTTTCTCTTTTCTCTTCTTCTCTCTTCTTTACCCCTTTCTCTTTTCTCTTCTTTTCTCTTCTTTTCTCTTTTCTCTTTACTCTTCTTTTCTTTTCTCCTGTTTTCACCTCTTTTCTCTTTTCTGTTCTTTTCTCTTCATTTCTCTTCTTTTCTCTTCTCTTCATTTCTCGTCTTTTCTCTTTTCTCTTCTTCTCTCTTCTTTACCCCTTTCTCTTTTCTCTTCTTTTCTCTTCTTACCCCTTCTTTTCTCTTTTCTCTTGTTTTCTCTTCTTTTCTCTTCTGTTCTCTTGTTTCTATTTTCTATTTTCTCTTTTCTCTTCATTTCTCTTCTTTTCTCTTTTCTCTTCATTTCTCTTTCTCTCTTTTTTCATTTCTCTTCTTTTCTCTTTTCTGTTTTCGCTTTTCTATTCTTTTGTCTTTTTTCTCTTTTCTCTTCTATTCTCTTCTTTACTCTTGTTTTCTCTTTTCTATTTTCTGTTTTCTCTTCATTTCTGTTCTTTTCTCTTTTCTCTTCTTTCCTCTTCTTTTCTGTTTTCACTCTTCTATTCATTTGTCTTCTTTTCTCTTTACTCTTCTTTTCTCGTTTCTCTTTTCTATTTTCTCTTTTGACTTCATTTCTCTTCTTTTCTCTTTTCTGTTTTCTTTTTTCTATTCTTTTGTCTTTTTTCTCTTTTCTCTTCTATTGTCTTGTTTTCTCTTTTCTATTTTCTGTTTTCTCTTCATTTCCCTTCTTTTCTCTTGTTTTCTCTTGTTTACTGTTTTCTCTTTTCTATTCTTTTGTCTTCTTTTCTCTTCTGTTCTCTTGTTTCTATTTTCTATTTTCTCTTTTCTCTTCATTTCTCTTCTTTTCTCATTTCTCTTCTTTTCTCTTTTCTGTTTTCTTTTTTCTATTCTTTTGTCTTTTTTCTCTTTTCTCTTCTATTCTCTTGTTTTCTCTTTTCTATTTTCTGTTTTCTCTTCATTTCCCTTCTTTTCTCTTGTTTTCTCTTGTTTACTGTTTTCTCTTTTCTATTCTTTTGTCTTCTTTTCTCTTCTGTTCTCTTGTTTCTATTTTCTATTTTCTCTTTTCTCTTCTTCTCTCTTCTTTACCACTTTCTCTTTTCTCTTCTTTTCTCTTCTTTTCTCTTTTCTCTTTACTCTTCTTTTCTTTTCTCCTGTTTTCACTTCTTTTCTCTTTTCTCTTCTTTTCTCTTCATTTCTCTTTTCTATTTTCTGTTTTCTCTTCATTTGCCTCCTTTTCTCTTTTCTCTTGTTTTCTCTTGTTTTCTGTTTTCTCTTTTCTATTCTTTTGTCTTCTTTTCACTTCTGCTCTCTTGTTTCTATTTTCTATTTTCTCTTTTCTCTTCATTTCTCTTCTTTTCTCTTCTCTTCATTTCTCGTCTATTCTGTTTTCTCTTCTCTCTTCTGTACCCCTTTCTCTTTTCTCTTCTTTTCTCTTCTTTTCTCTTTTCTCTTTACTCTTCTTTTCTTTTCTCCTGTTTTCACTTCTTTTCTCTTTTCTCTTTTCTCTTCTTTTCTCTTCATTTCTCTTCTTTTCTCTTCTCTTCATTTCTCTTCTTTTCTCTTTTCTCTTCTTTTCTCTTCTTTACCCCTTTCTCTTTCCTCTTCTTTTCTCTTCTTACCTCTTCTTTTCTCTTTTCTCTTGTTTTCTCTTCTTTTCTCTTTTCTCTTCATTTCTCTTTTTTCTCTTTTTTCATTTCTCTTCTTTTCTCTTTTCTGTTTTCTTTTTTCTATTCTTTTGTCTTTTTTCTCTTTTCTCTTCTATTCTCTTGTTTTCTCTTTTCTATTTTCTGTTTTCTCTTCATTTCCCTTCTTTTCTCTTGTTTTCTCTTGTTTACTGTTTTCTCTTTTCTATTCTTTTGTCTTCTTTTCTCTTCTGTTCTCTTGTTTCTATTTTCTATTTTCTCTTTTCTCTTCATTTCTCTTCTTTTCTCATTTCTCTTCTTTACCCCTTTCTCTTTTCTCTTCTTTTCTCTTCTTACCCCTTCTTTTCTCTTTTCTCTTGTTTTCTCTTCTTTACCCCTTTCTCTTTCCTCTTCTTTTCTCTTCTTACCTCTTCTTTTCGCTTTTCTCTTGTTTTCTCTTCTTTTCTCTTTTCTCTTCATTTCTCTTCTTTTCTCTTCTTTTCTCATTTCGCTTTACTCTTCTTTTCTTTTCTCTTGTTTTCACCTCTTTTCTCTTTTCTCTTCTTTTCTCTTCGTTTCTCTTCTTTTCTCTTCTCTTCATTTCTCGTCTTTTCTCTTTTCTCTTCTTCTCTCTTCTTTACCCCTTTCTCTTTTCTCTTCTTTTCTCTTCTTACCCCTTCTTTTCTCTTTTCTCTTGTTTTCTCTTCTTTTCTCTTCTGTTCTCTTGTTTCTATTTTCTATTTTCTCTTTTCTCTTCATTTCTCTTCTTTTCTCTTTTCTCTTCATTTCTCTTTCTCTCTTTTTTCATTTCTCTTCTTTTCTCTTTTCTGTTTTCTCTTTTCTATTCTTTTGTCTTTTTTCTCTTTTCTCTTCTATTCTCTTCTTTACTCTTGTTTTCTCTTTTCTATTTTCTGTTTTCTCTTCATTTCTGTTCTTTTCTCTTTTCTCTTGTTTCCTCTTCTTTTCTGTTTTCTCTTTTCTATTCATTTGTCTTCTTTTCTCTTTACTCTTCTTTTCTCGTTTCTCTTTTCTATTTTCTCTTTTGACTTCATTTCTCTTCTTTTCTCTTTTCTGTTTTCGTTTTTCTATTCTTTTGTCTTTTTTCTCTTTTCTCTTCTATTCTCTTGTTTTCTCTTTTGTATTTTCTGTTTTCTCTTCATTTCCCTTCTTTTCTCTTTTCTCTTGTTTTCTCTTGTTTACTGTTTTCTCTTTTCTATTCTTTTGTCTTCTTTTCTCTTCTGTTCTCTTGTTTCTATTTTCTATTTTCTCTTTTCTCTTCATTTCTCTTCTTTTCTCATTTCTCTTCTTTACCCCTTTCTCTTTTCTCTTCTTTTCTCTTCTTACCCCTTCTTTTCTCTTTTCTCTTGTTTTCTCTTCTTTACCCCTTTCTCTTTCCTCTTCTTTTCTCTTCTTACCTCTTCTTTTCTCTTTTCTCTTGTTTTCTCTTCTTTTCTCTTTTCTCTTCATTTCTCTTCTTTTCTCTTCTTTTCTCAGTTCGCTTTACTCTTCTTTTCTTTTCTCATGTTTTCACCTCTTTTCTCTTTTCTGTTCTTTTCTCTTCATTTCTCTTCTCTTCATTTCTCGTCTTTTCTCTTTTCTCTTCTTCTCTCTTCTTTACCCCTTTCTCTTTTCTCTTCTTTTCTCTTCTTACCCCTTCTTTTCTCTTTTCTCTTGTTTTCTCTTCTTTTCTCTTCTGTTCTCTTGTTTCTATTTTCTATTTTCTCTTTTCTCTTCATTTCTCTTCTTTTCTCTTTTCTGTTTTCTCTTTTCTATTCTTTTGTCTTTTTTCTCTTTTCTCTTCTATTCTCTTGTTTTCTCTTTTCTATTTTCTGTTTTCTCTTCATTTGCCTTCTTTTCTCTTTTCTCTTGTTTTCTCTTGTTTTCTGTTTTCTCTTTTCTATTCTTTTGTCTTCTTTTCACTTCTGTTCTCTTGTTTCTATTTTCTCTTTTCTCTTTTCTCTTCATTTCTCTTCTTTTCTCTTCTTTTCTCATTTCGCTTTACTCTACTTTTCTTTTCGCCTGTTTTCACTAATTTTCTCTTTTCTCTTCTTTTCTCCTCATTTCTGTTCTTTTCTCTTCATTTCTCTTCTCTTCATTTCTCGTCTTTTCTCTTTTCTCTTCTTCTCTCTTCTTTACCCCTTTCTCTTTTCTCTTCTTTTCTCTTCTTACCCCTTCTTTTCTCTTTTCTCTTGTTTTCTCTTCTTTTCTCTTCTGTTCTCTTGTTTCTATTTTCTATTTTCTCTTTTCTCTTCATTTCTCTTCTTTTCTCTTTTCTCTTCATTTCTCTTTCTCTCTTTTTTCATTTCTCTTCTTTTCTCTTTTCTGTTTTCGCTTTTCTATTCTTTTGTCTTTTTTCTCTTTTCTCTTCTATTCTCTTCTTTACTCTTGTTTTCTCTTTTCTATTTTCTGTTTTCTCTTCATTTCTGTTCTTTTCTCTTTTCTCTTGTTTCCTCTTCTTTTTTGTTTTCTCTTTTCTATTCATTTGTCTTCTTTTCTCTTTACTCTTCTTTTCTCGTTTCTCTTTTCTATTTTCTCTTTTGACTTCATTTCTCTTCTTTTCTCTTTTCTGTTTTCTTTTTTCTATTCTTTTGTCTTTTTTCTCTTTTCTCTTCTATTCTCTTGTTTTCTCTTCTTTTCTCTTCTCTTCATTTCTCGTCTTTTCTCTTTTCTCTTCTTCTCTCTTCTTTACCCCTTTCTCTTTTCTCTTCTTTTCTCTTCTTTTCTCTTTTCTCTTTACTCTTCTTTTCTTTTCTCCTGTTTTCACCTCTTTTCTCTTTTCTGTTCTTTTCTCTTCATTTCTCTTCTTTTCTCTTCTCTTCATTTCTCGTCTTTTCTCTTTTCTCTTCTTCTCTCTTCTTTACCCCTTTCTCTTTTCTCTTCTTTTCTCTTCTTACCCCTTCTTTTCTCTTTTCTCTTGTTTTCTCTTGTTTTCTCTTCTGTTCTCTTGTTTCTATTTTCTATTTTCTCTTTTCTCTTCATTTCTCTTCTTTTCTCTTTTCTCTTCATTTCTCTTTCTCTCTTTTTTCATTTCTCTTCTTTTCTCTTTTCTGTTTTCGCTTTTCTATTCTTTTGTCTTTTTTCTCTTTTCTCTTCTATTCTCTTCGTTACTCTTGTTTTCTCTTTTCTATTTTCTGTTTTCTCTTCATTTCTGTTCTTTTCTCTTTTCTCTTGTTTCCTCTTCTTTTTTGTTTTCTCTTTTCTATTCATTTGTCTTCTTTTCTCTTTACTCTTCTTTTCTCGTTTCTCTTTTCTATTTTCTCTTTTGACTTCATTTCTCTTCTTTTCTCTTTTCTGTTTTCTTTTTTCTATTCTTTTGTCTTTTTTCTCTTTTCTCTTCTATTCTCTTGTTTTCTCTTCTTTTCTCTTCTCTTCATTTCTCGTCTTTTCTTTTTTCTCTTCTTTTCTCTTCTTTACCCCTTTCTTTTTTCTCTTTTCTCTTGTTTTCTCTTCTTTTCTCTTTTCTCTTTTTTCATTTCTCTTCTTTTCTCTTTTCTGTTTTCTTTTTTCTATTCTTTTGTCTTTTTTCTCTTTTCTCTTCTATTCTCTTGTTTTCTCTTTTCTATTTTCTGTTTTCTCTTCATTTGCCTTCTTTTCTCTTTTCTCTTGTTTTCTCTTGTTTTCTGTTTTCTCTTTTCTATTCTTTTGTCTTCTTTTCACTTCTGTTCTCTTGTTTCTATTTTCTCTTTTCTCTTTTCTCTTCATTTCTCTTCTTTTCTCTTCTTTTCTCATTTCGCTTTACTCTACTTTTCTTTTCGCCTGTTTTCACTAATTTTCTCTTTTCTCTTCTTTTCTCTTCATTTCTCTTCTTTTCTCTTCATTTCTCGTCTTTTCTCTTTTCTCTTCTTCTCTCTTCTTTACCACTTTCTCTTTTCTCTTCTTTTCTCTTCTTTTCTCTTTTCTCTTTACTCTTCTTTTCTTTTCTCCTGTTTTCACTTCTTTTCTCTTATCTCTTCTTTTCTCTTTTTTCATTTCTCTTCTTTTCTCTTTTCTCTTCTTTTCTCTTCATTTCTCTTCTTTTCTCGTTTCTCTTCTTCTCTCTTCTTTACCCCTTTCTCTTTTCTCTTCTTTTCTCTTCTTACCCCTTCATTTCTCTTTTCTCTTGTTTTCTCTTGTTTTCTGTTTACTCTTTTCTATTCTTTTGTCTTCTTTTCATTTCTGCTCTCTTGCTTCTATTTTCTATTTTCTCTTTTCTCTTCTTTTCTCTTCTTTTCTCTTTTCTCTTTACTCTTCTTTTCTTTTCTCCTGTTTTCACTTCTTTTCTATTTTTCTCTTCTTTTCTCTTCATTTCTCTTCTTTTCTCTTTTCTTCATTTCTCGTCGTTTCTCTTTTCTCTTCTTCTCTCTTCTTTACCCCTTTCTCTTTTCTCTTCTTTTCTCTTCTTTTCTCTTTTCTCTTTACTCTTCTTTTCTTTTCTCCTGTTTTCACTTCTTTTCTCTTTTCTCTTCTTTTCTCTTCTTTTCTCTTCTCTTCATTTCTCGTCTTTTCTCTTTTCTCTTCTTCTCTCTTCTTTACCACTTTCTCTTTTCTCTTCTTTTCTCTTCTTTTCTCTTTACTCTTCTTTTCTTTTCTCCTGTTTTCACTTCTTTTCTCTTTTCTCTTCTTTTCTCTTCATTTCTCTTTTCTATTTTCTGTTTTCTCTTCATTTGCCTTCTTTTCTTTTTTCTCTTGTTTTCTGTTTTCTCTTTTCTATTCTTTTGTCTTCTTTTCACTTCTGCTCTCTTGTTTCTTTTTTCTATTTTCTCTTTTCTCTTCATTTCTCTTCTTTTCTCTTCTCTTCATTTCTCGTCTTTTCTCTTTTCTCTTGTTCTCTCTTCTTTACCCCTTTCTCTTTTCTCTTCTTTTCTCTTCTTACCCCTTCTTTTCTCTTTTCTCTTGTTTTCTCTTCTTTTCTCTTCTGTTCTCTTGTTTCTATTTTCTATTTTCTCTTTTCTCTTCATTTCTCTTCTTTTCTCTTTTCTCTTCATTTCTCTTTCTCTCTTTTTTCATTTCTCTTCTTTTCTCTTTTCTGTTTTCGCTTTTCTATTCTTTTGTCTTTTTTCTCTTTTCTCTTCTATTCTCTTCTTTACTCTTGTTTTCTCTTTTCTATTTTCTGTTTTCTCTTCATTTCTGTTCTTTTCTCTTTTCTCTTCTTTCCTCTTCTTTTCTGTTTTCACTCTTCTATTCATTTGTCTTCTTTTCTCTTTACTCTTCTTTTCTCGTTTCTCTTTTCTATTTTCTCTTTTGACTTCATTTCTCTTCTTTTCTCTTTTCTGTTTTCTTTTTTCTATTCTTTTGTCTTTTTTCTCTTTTCTCTTCTATTCTCTTGTTTTCTCTTTTCTATTTTCTGTTTTCTCTTCATTTCCCTTCTTTTCTCTTGTTTTCTCTTGTTTACTGTTTTCTCTTTTCTATTCTTTTGTCTTCTTTTCTCTTCTGTTCTCTTGTTTCTATTTTCTATTTTCTCTTTTCTCTTCATTTCTCTTCTTTTCTCATTTCTCTTCTTTTCTCTTTTCTGTTTTCTTTTTTCTATTATTTTGTCTTTTTTCTCTTTTCTCTTCTATTCTCTTGTTTTCTCTTTTCTATTTTCTGTTTTCTCTTCATTTCCCTTCTTTTCTCTTGTTTTCTCTTGTTTACTGTTTTCTCTTTTCTATTCTTTTGTCTTCTTTTCTCTTCTGTTCTCTTGTTTCTATTTTCTATTTTCTCTTTTCTCTTCTTCTCTCTTCTTTACCACTTTCTCTTTTCTCTTCTTTTCTCTTCTTTTCTCTTTTCTCTTTACTCTTCTTTTCTTTTCTCCTGTTTTCACTTCTTTTCTCTTTTCTCTTCTTTTCTCTTCATTTCTCTTTTCTATTTTCTGTTTTCTCTTCATTTGCCTCCTTTTCTCTTTTCTCTTGTTTTCTCTTGTTTTCTGTTTTCTCTTTTCTATTCTTTTGTCTTCTTTTCACTTCTGCTCTCTTGTTTCTATTTTCTATTTTCTCTTTTCTCTTCATTTCTCTTCTTTTCTCTTCTCTTCATTTCTCGTCTATTCTGTTTTCTCTTCTCTCTTCTGTACCCCTTTCTCTTTTCTCTTCTTTTCTCTTCTTTTCTCTTTTCTCTTTACTCTTCTTTTCTTTTCTCCTGTTTTCACTTCTTTTCTCTTTTCTCTTTTCTCTTCTTTTCTCTTCATTTCTCTTCTTTTCTCTTCTCTTCATTTCTCTTCTTTTCTCTTTTCTCTTCTTTTCTCTTCTTTACCCCTTTCTCTTTCCTCTTCTTTTCTCTTCTTACCTCTTCTTTTCTCTTTTCTCTTGTTTTCTCTTCTTTTCTCTTTTCTCTTCATTTCTCTTTTTTCTCTTTTTTCATTTCTCTTCTTTTCTCTTTTCTGTTTTCTTTTTTCTATTCTTTTGTCTTTTTTCTCTTTTCTCTTCTATTCTCTTGTTTTCTCTTTTCTATTTTCTGTTTTCTCTTCATTTCCCTTCTTTTCTCTTGTTTTCTCTTGTTTACTGTTTTCTCTTTTCTATTCTTTTGTCTTCTTTTCTCTTCTGTTCTCTTGTTTCTATTTTCTATTTTCTCTTTTCTCTTCATTTCTCTTCTTTTCTCATTTCTCTTCTTTACCCCTTTCTCTTTTCTCTTCTTTTCTCTTCTTACCCCTTCTTTTCTCTTTTCTCTTGTTTTCTCTTCTTTACCCATTTCTCTTTCCTCTTCTTTTCTCTTCTTACCTCTTCTTTTCGCTTTTCTCTTGTTTTCTCTTCTTTTCTCTTTTCTCTTCATTTCTCTTCTTTTCTCTTCTTTTCTCTTTTCTCTTCTTTTCTCTTCTTTACCCCTTTCTCTTTCCTCTTCTTTTCTCTTCTTACCCCTTCTTTTCTCTTTTCTCTTGTTTTCTCTTCTTTTCTCTTGTTTCTATTTTCTATTTTCTCTTCATTTCTCTTCTTTTCTCTTTTCTCTTCATTTCTCTATCTCTCTTTTTTCATTTCTCTTCTTTTCTCTTTTCTCGTTTCTCTTTTCTATTTTCTCTTTTGACTTCATTTCTCTTCTTTTCTCTTTTCTGTTTTCGTTTTTCTATTCTTTTGTCTTTTTTCTCTTTTCTCTTCTATTCTCTTGTTTTCTCTTTTCTATTTTCTGTTTTCTCTTCATTTCCCTTCTTTTCTCTTTTCTCTTGTTTTCTCTTGTTTACTGTTTTCTCTTTTCTATTCTTTTGTCTTCTTTTCTCTTCTGTTCTCTTGTTTCTATTTTCTATTTTCTCTTTTCTCTTCATTTCTCTTCTTTTCTCATTTCTCTTCTTTACCCCTTTCTCTTTTCTCTTCTTTTCTCTTCTTACCCCTTCTTTTCTCTTTTCTCTTGTTTTCTCTTCTTTACCCCTTTCTCTTTCCTCTTCTTTTCTCTTCTTACCTCTTCTTTTCTCTTTTCTCTTGTTTTCTCTTCTTTTCTCTTTTCTCTTCATTTCTCTTCATTTCTCTTCTTTTCTCAGTTCGCTTTACTCTTCTTTTCCTTTCTCTTGTTTTCACTTCTTTTCTCTTTTCTGTTCTTTTCTCTTCTTTTCTCTTCTTACCCCTTCTATTCTCTTTTCTCTTGTTTTCTCTTCTTTTCTCTTCTGTTTTCTTGTTTCTATTTTCTATTTTCTCTTTTCTCTTCATTTCTCTTCTTTTCTCTTTTCTCTTCATTTCTCTTTCTCTCTTTTTTCATTTCTCTTCTTTTTTCTTTTCTGTTTTCGCTTTTCTATTCTTTTGTCTTTTTTCTCTTTTCTCTTCTATTCTCTTCTTTACTCTTGTTTTCACTTTTCTATTTTCTGTTTTCTCTTCATTTCTGTTCTTTTCTCTTTTCTCTTGTTTCCTCTTCTTTTTTGTTTTCTCTATTCTATTCATTTGTCTTCTTTTCTCTTTACTCTTCTTTTCTCGTTTCTCTTTTCTATTTTCTCTTTTGACTTCATTTCTCTTCTTTTCTCTTTTCTGTTTTCTTTTTTCTATTCTTTTGTCTTTTTTCTCTTTTCTCTTCTATTCTCTTGTTTTCTCTTCTTTTCTCTTCTCTTCATTTCTCGTCTTTTCTCTTTTCTCTTCTTCTCTCTTCTTTACCCCTTTCTCTTTTCTCTTCTTTTCTCTTCTTTTCTCTTTTCTCTTTACTCTTCTTTTCTTTTCTCCTGTTTTCACCTCTTTTCTCTTTTCTGTTCTTTTCTCTTCATTTCTCTTCTTTTCTCTTCTCTTCATTTCTCGTCTTTTCTCTTTTCTCTTCTTCTCTCTTCTTTACCCCTTTCTCTTTTCTCTTCTTTTCTCTTCTTACCCCTTCTTTTCTCTTTTCTCTTGTTTTCTCTTCTTTTCTCTTCTGTTCTCTTGTTTCTATTTTCTATTTTCTCTTTTCTCTTCATTTCTCTTCTTTTCTCTTTTCTCTTCATTTCTCTTTCTCTCTTTTTTCATTTCTCTTCTTTTCTCTTTTCTGTTTTCGCTTTTCTATTCTTTTGTCTTTTTTCTCTTTTCTCTTCTATTCTCTTCTTTACTCTTGTTTTCTCTTTTCTATTTTCTGTTTTCTCTTCATTTCTGTTCTTTTCTCTTTTCTCTTCTTTCCTCTTCTTTTCTGTTTTCACTCTTCTATTCATTTGTCTTCTTTTCTCTTTACTCTTCTTTTCTCGTTTCTCTTTTCTATTTTCTCTTTTGACTTCATTTCTCTTCTTTTCTCTTTTCTGTTTTCTTTTTTCTATTCTTTTGTCTTTTTTCTCTTTTCTCTTCTATTGTCTTGTTTTCTCTTTTCTATTTTCTGTTTTCTCTTCATTTCCCTTCTTTTCTCTTGTTTTCTCTTGTTTACTGTTTTCTCTTTTCTATTCTTTTGTCTTCTTTTCTCTTCTGTTCTCTTGTTTCTATTTTCTATTTTCTCTTTTCTCTTCATTTCTCTTCTTTTCTCATTTCTCTTCTTTTCTCTTTTCTGTTTTCTTTTTTCTATTCTTTTGTCTTTTTTCTCTTTTCTCTTCTATTCTCTTGTTTTCTCTTTTCTATTTTCTGTTTTCTCTTCATTTCCCTTCTTTTCTCTTGTTTTCTCTTGTTTACTGTTTTCTCTTTTCTATTCTTTTGTCTTCTTTTCTCTTTTGTTCTCTTGTTTCTATTTTCTATTTTCTCTTTTCTCTTCTTCTCTCTTCTTTACCACTTTCTCTTTTCTCTTCTTTTCTCTTCTTTTCTCTTTTCTCTTTACTCTTCTTTTCTTTTCTCCTGTTTTCACTTCTTTTCTCTTTTCTCTTCTTTTCTCTTCATTTCTCTTTTCTATTTTCTGTTTTCTCTTCATTTGCCTCCTTTTCTCTTTTCTCTTGTTTTCTCTTGTTTTCTGTTTTCTCTTTTCTATTCTTTTGTCTTCTTTTCACTTCTGCTCTCTTGTTTCTATTTTCTATTTTCTCTTTTCTCTTCATTTCTCTTCTTTTCTCTTCTCTTCATTTCTCGTCTATTCTGTTTTCTCTTCTCTCTTCTGTACCCCTTTCTCTTTTCTCTTCTTTTCTCTTCTTTTCTCTTTTCTCTTTACTCTTCTTTTCTTTTCTCCTGTTTTCACTTCTTTTCTCTTTTCTCTTTTCTCTTCTTTTCTCTTCATTTCTCTTCTTTTCTCTTCTCTTCATTTCTCTTCTTTTCTCTTTTCTCTTCTTTTCTCTTCTTTACCCCTTTCTCTTTCCTCTTCTTTTCTCTTCTTACCTCTTCTTTTCTCTTTTCTCTTGTTTTCTCTTCTTTTCTCTTTTCTCTTCATTTCTCTTTTTTCTCTTTTTTCATTTCTCTTCTTTTCTCTTTTCTGTTTTCTTTTTTCTATTCTTTTGTCTTTTTTCTCTTTTCTCTTCTATTCTCTTGTTTTCTCTTTTCTATTTTCTGTTTTCTCTTCATTTCCCTTCTTTTCTCTTGTTTTCTCTTGTTTACTGTTTTCTCTTTTCTATTCTTTTGTCTTCTTTTCTCTTCTGTTCTCTTGTTTCTATTTTCTATTTTCTCTTTTCTCTTCATTTCTCTTCTTTTCTCATTTCTCTTCTTTACCCCTTTCTCTTTTCTCTTCTTTTCTCTTCTTACCCCTTCTTTTCTCTTTTCTCTTGTTTTCTCTTCTTTACCCATTTCTCTTTCCTCTTCTTTTCTCTTCTTACCTCTTCTTTTCGCTTTTCTCTTGTTTTCTCTTCTTTTCTCTTTTCTCTTCATTTCTCTTCTTTTCTCTTCTTTTCTCATTTCGCTTTACTCTTCTTTTCTTTTCTCTTGTTTTCACCTCTTTTCTCTTTTCTCTTCTTTTCTCTTCGTTTCTCTTCTTTTCTCTTCTCTTCATTTCTCGTCTTTTCTCTTTTCTCTTCTTCTCTCTTCTTTACCCCTTTCTCTTTTCTCTTCTTTTCTCTTCTTACCCCTTCTTTTCTCTTTTCTCTTGTTTTCTCTTCTTTTCTCTTCTGTTCTCTTGTTTCTATTTTCTATTTTCTCTTTTCTCTTCATTTCTCTTCTTTTCTCTTTTCTCTTCATTTCTCTTTCTCTCTTTTTTCATTTCTCTTCTTTTCTCTTTTCTGTTTTCTCTTTTCTATTCTTTTGTCTTTTTTCTCTTTTCTCTTCTATTCTCTTCTTTACTCTTGTTTTCTCTTTTCTATTTTCTGTTTTCTCTTCATTTCTGTTCTTTTCTCTTTTCTCTTGTTTCCTCTTCTTTTCTGTTTTCTCTTTTCTATTCATTTGTCTTCTTTTCTCTTTACTCTTCTTTTCTCGTTTCTCGTTTCTATTTTCTCTTTTGACTTCATTTCTCTTCTTTTCTCTTTTCTGTTTTCGTTTTTCTATTCTTTTGTCTTTTTTCTCTTTTCTCTTCTATTCTCTTGTTTTCTCTTTTCTATTTTCTGTTTTCTCTTCATTTCCCTTCTTTTCTCTTTTCTCTTGTTTTCTCTTGTTTACTGTTTTCTCTTTTCTATTCTTTTGTCTTCTTTTCTCTTCTGTTCTCTTGTTTCTATTTTCTATTTTCTCTTTTCTCTTCATTTCTCTTCTTTTCTCATTTCTCTTCTTTACCCCTTTCTCTTTTCTCTTCTTTTCTCTTCTTACCCCTTCTTTTCTCTTTTCTCTTGTTTTCTCTTCTTTACCCCTTTCTCTTTCCTCTTCTTTTCTCTTCTTACCTCTTCTTTTCTCTTTTCTCTTGTTTTCTCTTCTTTTCTCTTTTCTCTTCATTTCTCTTCTTTTCTCTTCTTTTCTCAGTTCGCTTTACTCTTCTTTTCTTTTCTCATGTTTTCACCTCTTTTCTCTTTTCTGTTCTTTTCTCTTCATTTCTCTTCTTTTCTCTTCTCTTCATTTCTCGTCTTTTCTCTTTTCTCTTCTTCTCTCTTCTTTACCCCTTTCTCTTTTCTCTTCTTTTCTCTTCTTACCCCTTCTTTTCTCTTTTCTCTTGTTTTCTCTTCTTTTCTCTTCTGTTCTCTTGTTTCTATTTTCTATTTTCTCTTTTCTCTTCATTTCTCTTCTTTTCTCTTTTCTCTTCATTTCTCTTTCTCTCTTTTTTCATTTCTCTTCTTTTCTCTTTTCTGTTTTCGCTTTTCTATTCTTTTGTCTTTTTTCTCTTTTCTCTTCTATTCTCTTCTTTACTCTTGTTTTCTCTTTTCTATTTTCTGTTTTCTCTTCATTTCTGTTCTTTTCTCTTTTCTCTTGTTTCCTCTTCTTTTTTGTTTTCTCTTTTCTATTCATTTGTCTTCTTTTCTCTTTACTCTTCTTTTCTCGTTTCTCTTTTCTATTTTCTCTTTTGACTTCATTTCTCTTCTTTTCTCTTTTCTGTTTTCTTTTTTCTATTCTTTTGTCTTTTTTCTCTTTTCTCTTCTATTCTCTTGTTTTCTCTTCTTTTCTCTTCTCTTCATTTCTCGTCTTTTCTCTTTTCTCTTCTTCTCTCTTCTTTACCCCTTTCTCTTTTCTCTTCTTTTCTCTTTTCTCTTTACTCTTCTTTTCTTTTCTCCTGTTTTCACCTCTTTTCTCTTTTCTGTTCTTTTCTCTTCATTTCTCTTCTTTTCTCTTCTCTTCATTTCTCGTCTTTTCTCTTTTCTCTTCTTCTCTCTTCTTTACCCCTTTCTCTTTTCTCTTCTTTTCTCTTCTTACCCCTTCTTTTCTCTTTTCTCTTGTTTTCTCTTGTTTTCTCTTCTGTTCTCTTGTTTCTATTTTCTATTTTCTCTTTTCTCTTCATTTCTCTTCTTTTCTCTTTTCTCTTCATTTCTCTTTCTCTCTTTTTTCATTTCTCTTCTTTTCTCTTTTCTGTTTTCGCTTTTCTATTCTTTTGTCTTTTTTCTCTTTTCTCTTCTATTCTCTTCGTTACTCTTGTTTTCTCTTTTCTATTTTCTGTTTTCTCTTCATTTCTGTTCTTTTCTCTTTTCTCTTGTTTCCTCTTCTTTTTTGTTTTCTCTTTTCTATTCATTTGTCTTCTTTTCTCTTTACTCTTCTTTTCTCGTTTCTCTTTTCTATTTTCTCTTTTAACTTCATTTCTCTTCTTTTCTCTTTTCTGTTTTCTTTTTTCTATTCTTTTGTCTTTTTTCTCTTTTCTCTTCTATTCTCTTGTTTTCTCTTCTTTTCTCTTCTCTTCATTTCTCGTCTTTTCTTTTTTCTCTTCTTTTCTCTTCTTTACCCCTTTCTTTTTTCTCTTTTCTCTTGTTTTCTCTTCTTTTCTCTTTTCTCTTTTTTCATTTCTCTTCTTTTCTCTTTTCTGTTTTCTTTTTTCTATTCTTTTGTCTTTTTTCTCTTTTCTCTTCTATTCTCTTGTTTTCTCTTTTCTATTTTCTGTTTTCTCTTCATTTGCCTTCTTTTCTCTTTTCTCTTGTTTTCTCTTGTTTTCTGTTTTCTCTTTTCTATTCTTTTGTCTTCTTTTCACTTCTGTTCTCTTGTTTCTATTTTCTCTTTTCTCTTTTCTCTTCATTTCTCTTCTTTTCTCTTCTTTTCTCATTTCGCTTTGCTCTACTTTTCTTTTCGCCTGTTTTCACTAATTTTCTCTTTTCTCTTCTTTTCTCTTCATTTCTCTTCTTTTCTCTTCATTTCTCGTCTTTTCTCTTTTCTCTTCTTCTCTCTTCTTTACCACTTTCTCTTTTCTCTTCTTTTCTCTTCTTTTCTCTTTTCTCTTTACTCTTCTTTTCTTTTCTCCTGTTTTCACTTCTTTTCTCTTATCTCTTCTTTTCTCTTTTTTCATTTCTCTTCTTTTCTCTTTTCTCTTCTTTTCTCTTCATTTCTCTTCTTTTCTCGTTTCTCTTCTTCTCTCTTCTTTACCCCTTTCTCTTTTCTCTTCTTTTCTCTTCTTACCCCTTCATTTCTCTTTTCTCTTGTTTTCTCTTGTTTTCTGTTTACTCTTTTCTATTCTTTTGTCTTCTTTTCATTTCTGCTCTCTTGCTTCTATTTTCTATTTTCTCTTTTCTCTTCTTTTCTCTTCTTTTCTCTTTTCTCTTTACTCTTCTTTTCTTTTCTCCTGTTTTCACTTCTTTTCTATTTTTCTCTTCTTTTCTCTTCATTTCTCTTCTTTTCTCTTTTCTTCATTTCTCGTCGTTTCTCTTTTCTCTTCTTCTCTCTTCTTTACCCCTTTCTCTTTTCTCTTCTTTTCTCTTCTTTTCTCTTTTCTCTTTACTCTTCTTTTCTTTTCTCCTGTTTTCACTTCTTTTCTCTTTTCTCTTCTTTTCTCTTCTTTTCTCTTCTCTTCATTTCTCGTCTTTTCTCTTTTCTCTTCTTCTCTCTTCTTTACCACTTTCTCTTTTCTCTTCTTTTCTCTTCTTTTCTCTTTCCTCTTCTTTTCTCTTCTTACCTCTTCTTTTCTCTTTTCTCTTCTTTTCTCTTCTTTTCTCTTTTCTCTTCATTTCTCTTTTTTCTCTTTTTTCATTTCTCTTCTTTTCTCTTTTCTGTTTTCTTTTTTCTATTCTTTTGTCTTTTTTCTCTTTTCTCTTCTATTCTCTTGTTTTCTCTTTTCAATTTCTGTTTTCTCTTCATTTCCCTTCTTTTCTCTTGTTTTCTCTTGTTTACTGTTTTCTCTTTTCTATTCTTTTGTCTTCTTTTCTCTTCTGTTCTCTTGTTTCTATTTTCTATTTTCTCTTTTCTCTTCATTTCTCTTCTTTTCTCTTCTTTACCCCTTTCTCTTTCCTCTTCTTTTCTCTTCTTACCTCTTCTTTTCTCTTTTCTCTTGTTTTCTCTTCTTTTCTCTTTTCTCTTCATTTCTCTTTTTTCTCTTTTTTCATTTCTCTTCTTTTCTCTTTTCTGTTTTCTTTTTTCTATTCTTTTGTCTTTTTTCTCATTTCTCTTCTATTCTCTTGTTTTCTCTTTTCTATTTTCTGTTTTCTCTTCATTTCCCTTCTTTTCTCTTTTCTCTTGTTTTCTCTTGTTTACTGTTTTCTCTTTTCTATTCTTTTGTCTTCTTTTCTCTTCTGTTCTCTTGTTTCTATTTTCTATTTTCTCCTTACTCTTCATTTCTCTTCTTTTCTCTTTTCTCTTGTTTTCTCTTGTTTTCTGTTTTCTCTTTTCTATTCTTTTGTCTTCTTTTCTCTTCTGTTCTCTTGTTTCTATTTTCTCTTTTCTCTTCATTTCTCTTCTTTTCTCTTCTTTTCTCATTTCGCTTTACTCTTTTCTTTTCTCTTGTTTTCACCTCTTTTCTCTTCTTTTCTCTTCATTTCTCTTCTTTTCTCTTCTCTTCATTTTTCGTCTTTTCTCTTTTCTCTTCTTCTCTCTTCTTTACCCCTTTCTCTTTTTTCTTCTTTTCTCTTCTTACACCTTCTTTTCTCTTTTCTCTTGTTTTCTCTTCTTTTCTCTTCTGTTCTCTTGTTTCTATTTTCTATTTTCTCTTTTCTCTTCTTCTCTCTTCTTTACCACTTTCTCTTTTCTCTTCTTTTCTCTTCTTTTCTCTTTTCTCTTTACTCTTCTTTTCTTTTCTCCTGTTTTCACTTCTTTTCTCTTTTCTCTTCTTTTCTCTTCATTTCTCTTTTCTATTTTCTGTTTTCTCTTCATTTGCCTCCTTTTCTCTTTTCTCTTGTTTTCTCTTGTTTTCTGTTTTCTCTTTTCTATTCTTTTGTCTTCTTTTCACTTCTGCTCTCTTGTTTCTATTTTCTATTTTCTCTTTTCTCTTCATTTCTCTTCTTTTCTCTTCTCTTCATTTCTCGTCTATTCTGTTTTCTCTTCTCTCTTCTGTACCCCTTTCTCTTTTCTCTTCTTTTCTCTTCTTTTCTCTTTTCTCTTTACTCTTCTTTTCTTTTCTCCTGTTTTCACTTCTTTTCTCTTTTCTCTTTTCTCTTCTTTTCTCTTCATTTCTCTTCTTTTCTCTTCTCTTCATTTCTCTTCTTTTCTCTTTTCTCTTCTTTTCTCTTCTTTACCCCTTTCTCTTTCCTCTTCTTTTCTCTTCTTACCTCTTCTTTTCTCTTTTCTCTTGTTTTCTCTTCTTTTCTCTTTTCTCTTCATTTCTCTTTTTTCTCTTTTTTCATTTCTCTTCTTTTCTCTTTTCTGTTTTCTTTTTTCTATTCTTTTGTCTTTTTTCTCTTTTCTCTTCTATTCTCTTGTTTTCTCTTTTCTATTTTCTGTTTTCTCTTCATTTCCCTTCTTTTCTCTTGTTTTCTCTTGTTTACTGTTTTCTCTTTTCTATTCTTTTGTCTTCTTTTCTCTTCTGTTCTCTTGTTTCTATTTTCTATTTTCTCTTTTCTCTTCATTTCTCTTCTTTTCTCATTTCTCTTCTTTACCCCTTTCTCTTTTCTCTTCTTTTCTCTTCTTACCCCTTCTTTTCTCTTTTCTCTTGTTTTCTCTTCTTTACCCATTTCTCTTTCCTCTTCTTTTCTCTTCTTACCTCTTCTTTTCGCTTTTCTCTTGTTTTCTCTTCTTTTCTCTTTTCTCTTCATTTCTCTTCTTTTCTCTTCTTTTCTCATTTCGCTTTACTCTTCTTTTCTTTTCTCTTGTTTTCACCTCTTTTCTCTTTTCTCTTCTTTTCTCTTCGTTTCTCTTCTTTTCTCTTCTCTTCATTTCTCGTCTTTTCTCTTTTCTCTACTTCTCTCTTCTTTACCCCTTTCTCTTTTCTCTTCTTTTCTCTTCTTACCCCTTCTTTTCTCTTTTCTCTTGTTTTCTCTTCTTTTCTCTTCTGTTCTCTTGTTTCTATTTTCTATTTTCTCTTTTCTCTTCATTTCTCTTCTTTTCTCTTTTCTCTTCATTTCTCTTTCTCTCTTTTTTCATTTCTCTTCTTTTCTCTTTTCTGTTTTCTCTTTTCTATTCTTTTGTCTTTTTTCTCTTTTCTCTTCTATTCTCTTCTTTACTCTTGTTTTCTCTTTTCTATTTTCTGTTTTCTCTTCATTTCTGTTCTTTTCTCTTTTCTCTTGTTTCCTCTTCTTTTCTGTTTTCTCTTTTCTATTCATTTGTCTTCTTTTCTCTTTACTCTTCTTTTCTCGTTTCTCGTTTCTATTTTCTCTTTTGACTTCATTTCTCTTCTTTTCTCTTTTCTGTTTTCGTTTTTCTATTCTTTTGTCTTTTTTCTCTTTTCTCTTCTATTCTCTTGTTTTCTCTTTTCTATTTTCTGTTTTCTCTTCATTTCCCTTCTTTTCTCTTTTCTCTTGTTTTCTCTTGTTTACTGTTTTCTCTTTTCTATTCTTTTGTCTTCTTTTCTCTTCTGTTCTCTTGTTTCTATTTTCTATTTTCTCTTTTCTCTTCATTTCTCTTCTTTTCTCATTTCTCTTCTTTACCCCTTTCTCTTTTCTCTTCTTTTCTCTTCTTACCCCTTCTTTTCTCTTTCCTCTTCTTTTCTCTTCTTACCTCTTCTTTTCTCTTTTCTCTTCTTTTCTCTTCTTTTCTCTTTTCTCTTCATTTCTCTTTTTTCTCTTTTTTCATTTCTCTTCTTTTCTCTTTTCTGTTTTCTTTTTTCTATTCTTTTGTCTTTTTTCTCTTTTCTCTTCTATTCTCTTGTTTTCTCTTTTCAATTTCTGTTTTCTCTTCATTTCCCTTCTTTTCTCTTGTTTTCTCTTGTTTACTGTTTTCTCTTTTCTATTCTTTTGTCTTCTTTTCTCTTCTGTTCTCTTGTTTCTATTTTCTATTTTCTCTTTTCTCTTCATTTCTCTTCTTTTCTCTTCTTTACCCCTTTCTCTTTCCTCTTCTTTTCTCTTCTTACCTCTTCTTTTCTCTTTTCTCTTGTTTTCTCTTCTTTTCTCTTTTCTCTTCATTTCTCTTTTTTCTCTTTTTTCATTTCTCTTCTTTTCTCTTTTCTGTTTTCTTTTTTCTATTCTTTTGTCTTTTTTCTCATTTCTCTTCTATTCTCTTGTTTTCTCTTTTCTATTTTCTGTTTTCTCTTCATTTCCCTTCTTTTCTCTTTTCTCTTGTTTTCTCTTGTTTACTGTTTTCTCTTTTCTATTCTTTTGTCTTCTTTTCTCTTCTGTTCTCTTGTTTCTATTTTCTATTTTCTCCTTACTCTTCATTTCTCTTCTTTTCTCTTTTCTCTTGTTTTCTCTTGTTTTCTGTTTTCTCTTTTCTATTCTTTTGTCTTCTTTTCTCTTCTGTTCTCTTGTTTCTATTTTCTCTTTTCTCTTCATTTCTCTTCTTTTCTCTTCTTTTCTCATTTCGCTTTACTCTTTTCTTTTCTCTTGTTTTCACCTCTTTTCTCTTCTTTTCTCTTCATTTCTCTTCTTTTCTCTTCTCTTCATTTTTCGTCTTTTCTCTTTTCTCTTCTTCTCTCTTCTTTACCCCTTTCTCTTTTTTCTTCTTTTCTCTTCTTACACCTTCTTTTCTCTTTTCTCTTGTTTTCTCTTCTTTTCTCTTCTGTTCTCTTGTTTCTATTTTCTATTTTCTCTTTTCTCTTCTTCTCTCTTCTTTACCACTTTCTCTTTTCTCTTCTTTTCTCTTCTTTTCTCTTTTCTCTTTACTCTTCTTTTCTTTTCTCCTGTTTTCACTTCTTTTCTCTTTTCTCTTCTTTTCTCTTCATTTCTCTTTTCTATTTTCTGTTTTCTCTTCATTTGCCTCCTTTTCTCTTTTCTCTTGTTTTCTCTTGTTTTCTGTTTTCTCTTTTCTATTCTTTTGTCTTCTTTTCACTTCTGCTCTCTTGTTTCTATTTTCTATTTTCTCTTTTCTCTTCATTTCTCTTCTTTTCTCTTCTCTTCATTTCTCGTCTATTCTGTTTTCTCTTCTCTCTTCTGTACCCCTTTCTCTTTTCTCTTCTTTTCTCTTCTTTTCTCTTTTCTCTTTACTCTTCTTTTCTTTTCTCCTGTTTTCACTTCTTTTCTCTTTTCTCTTTTCTCTTCTTTTCTCTTCATTTCTCTTCTTTTCTCTTCTCTTCATTTCTCTTCTTTTCTCTTTTCTCTTCTTTTCTCTTCTTTACCCCTTTCTCTTTCCTCTTCTTTTCTCTTCTTACCTCTTCTTTTCTCTTTTCTCTTGTTTTCTCTTCTTTTCTCTTTTCTCTTCATTTCTCTTTTTTCTCTTTTTTCATTTCTCTTCTTTTCTCTTTTCTGTTTTCTTTTTTCTATTCTTTTGTCTTTTTTCTCTTTTCTCTTCTATTCTCTTGTTTTCTCTTTTCTATTTTCTGTTTTCTCTTCATTTCCCTTCTTTTCTCTTGTTTTCTCTTGTTTACTGTTTTCTCTTTTCTATTCTTTTGTCTTCTTTTCTCTTCTGTTCTCTTGTTTCTATTTTCTATTTTCTCTTTTCTCTTCATTTCTCTTCTTTTCTCATTTCTCTTCTTTACCCCTTTCTCTTTTCTCTTCTTTTCTCTTCTTACCCCTTCTTTTCTCTTTTCTCTTGTTTTCTCTTCTTTACCCATTTCTCTTTCCTCTTCTTTTCTCTTCTTACCTCTTCTTTTCGCTTTTCTCTTGTTTTCTCTTCTTTTCTCTTTTCTCTTCATTTCTCTTCTTTTCTCTTCTTTTCTCATTTCGCTTTACTCTTCTTTTCTTTTCTCTTGTTTTCACCTCTTTTCTCTTTTCTCTTCTTTTCTCTTCGTTTCTCTTCTTTTCTCTTCTCTTCATTTCTCGTCTTTTCTCTTTTCTCTTCTTCTCTCTTCTTTACCCCTTTCTCTTTTCTCTTCTTTTCTCTTCTTACCCCTTCTTTTCTCTTTTCTCTTGTTTTCTCTTCTTTTCTCTTCTGTTCTCTTGTTTCTATTTTCTATTTTCTCTTTTCTCTTCATTTCTCTTCTTTTCTCTTTTCTCTTCATTTCTCTTTCTCTCTTTTTTCATTTCTCTTCTTTTCTCTTTTCTGTTTTCTCTTTTCTATTCTTTTGTCTTTTTTCTCTTTTCTCTTCTATTCTCTTCTTTACTCTTGTTTTCTCTTTTCTATTTTCTGTTTTCTCTTCATTTCTGTTCTTTTCTCTTTTCTCTTGTTTCCTCTTCTTTTCTGTTTTCTCTTTTCTATTCATTTGTCTTCTTTTCTCTTTACTCTTCTTTTCTCGTTTCTCGTTTCTATTTTCTCTTTTGACTTCATTTCTCTTCTTTTCTCTTTTCTGTTTTCGTTTTTCTATTCTTTTGTCTTTTTTCTCTTTTCTCTTCTATTCTCTTGTTTTCTCTTTTCTATTTTCTGTTTTCTCTTCATTTCCCTTCTTTTCTCTTTTCTCTTGTTTTCTCTTGTTTACTGTTTTCTCTTTTCTATTCTTTTGTCTTCTTTTCTCTTCTGTTCTCTTGTTTCTATTTTCTATTTTCTCTTTTCTCTTCATTTCTCTTCTTTTCTCATTTCTCTTCTTTACCCCTTTCTCTTTTCTCTTCTTTTCTCTTCTTACCCCTTCTTTTCTCTTTTCTCTTGTTTTCTCTTCTTTACCCCTTTCTCTTTCCTCTTCTTTTCTCTTCTTACCTCTTCTTTTCTCTTTTCTCTTGTTTTCTCTTCTTTTCTCTTTTCTCTTCATTTCTCTTCTTTTCTCTTCTTTTCTCAGTTCGCTTTACTCTTCTTTTCTTTTCTCATGTTTTCACCTCTTTTCTCTTTTCTGTTCTTTTCTCTTCATTTCTCTTCTTTTCTCTTCTCTTCATTTCTCGTCTTTTCTCTTTTCTCTTCTTCTCTCTTCTTTACCCCTTTCTCTTTTCTCTTCTTTTCTCTTCTTACCCCTTCTTTTCTCTTTTCTCTTGTTTTCTCTTCTTTTCTCTTCTGTTCTCTTGTTTCTATTTTCTATTTTCTCTTTTCTCTTCATTTCTCTTCTTTTCTCTTTTCTCTTCATTTCTCTTTCTCTCTTTTTTCATTTCTCTTCTTTTCTCTTTTCTGTTTTCGCTTTTCTATTCTTTTGTCTTTTTTCTCTTTTCTCTTCTATTCTCTTCTTTACTCTTGTTTTCTCTTTTCTATTTTCTGTTTTCTCTTCATTTCTGTTCTTTTCTCTTTTCTCTTGTTTCCTCTTCTTTTTTGTTTTCTCTTTTCTATTCATTTGTCTTCTTTTCTCTTTACTCTTCTTTTCTCGTTTCTCTTTTCTATTTTCTCTTTTGACTTCATTTCTCTTCTTTTCTCTTTTCTGTTTTCTTTTTTCTATTCTTTTGTCTTTTTTCTCTTTTCTCTTCTATTCTCTTGTTTTCTCTTCTTTTCTCTTCTCTTCATTTCTCGTCTTTTCTCTTTTCTCTTCTTCTCTCTTCTTTACCCCTTTCTCTTTTCTCTTCTTTTCTCTTTTCTCTTTACTCTTCTTTTCTTTTCTCCTGTTTTCACCTCTTTTCTCTTTTCTGTTCTTTTCTCTTCATTTCTCTTCTTTTCTCTTCTCTTCATTTCTCGTCTTTTCTCTTTTCTCTTCTTCTCTCTTCTTTACCCCTTTCTCTTTTCTCTTCTTTTCTCTTCTTACCCCTTCTTTTCTCTTTTCTCTTGTTTTCTCTTGTTTTCTCTTCTGTTCTCTTGTTTCTATTTTCTATTTTCTCTTTTCTCTTCATTTCTCTTCTTTTCTCTTTTCTCTTCATTTCTCTTTCTCTCTTTTTTCATTTCTCTTCTTTTCTCTTTTCTGTTTTCGCTTTTCTATTCTTTTGTCTTTTTTCTCTTTTCTCTTCTATTCTCTTCGTTACTCTTGTTTTCTCTTTTCTATTTTCTGTTTTCTCTTCATTTCTGTTCTTTTCTCTTTTCTCTTGTTTCCTCTTCTTTTTTGTTTTCTCTTTTCTATTCATTTGTCTTCTTTTCTCTTTACTCTTCTTTTCTCGTTTCTCTTTTCTATTTTCTCTTTTAACTTCATTTCTCTTCTTTTCTCTTTTCTGTTTTCTTTTTTCTATTCTTTTGTCTTTTTTCTCTTTTCTCTTCTATTCTCTTGTTTTCTCTTCTTTTCTCTTCTCTTCATTTCTCGTCTTTTCTTTTTTCTCTTCTTTTCTCTTCTTTACCCCTTTCTTTTTTCTCTTTTCTCTTGTTTTCTCTTCTTTTCTCTTTTCTCTTTTTTCATTTCTCTTCTTTTCTCTTTTCTGTTTTCTTTTTTCTATTCTTTTGTCTTTTTTCTCTTTTCTCTTCTATTCTCTTGTTTTCTCTTTTCTATTTTCTGTTTTCTCTTCATTTGCCTTCTTTTCTCTTTTCTCTTGTTTTCTCTTGTTTTCTGTTTTCTCTTTTCTATTCTTTTGTCTTCTTTTCACTTCTGTTCTCTTGTTTCTATTTTCTCTTTTCTCTTTTCTCTTCATTTCTCTTCTTTTCTCTTCTTTTCTCATTTCGCTTTGCTCTACTTTTCTTTTCGCCTGTTTTCACTAATTTTCTCTTTTCTCTTCTTTTCTCTTCATTTCTCTTCTTTTCTCTTCATTTCTCGTCTTTTCTCTTTTCTCTTCTTCTCTCTTCTTTACCACTTTCTCTTTTCTCTTCTTTTCTCTTCTTTTCTCTTTTCTCTTTACTCTTCTTTTCTTTTCTCCTGTTTTCACTTCTTTTCTCTTATCTCTTCTTTTCTCTTTTTTCATTTCTCTTCTTTTCTCTTTTCTCTTCTTTTCTCTTCATTTCTCTTCTTTTCTCGTTTCTCTTCTTCTCTCTTCTTTACCCCTTTCTCTTTTCTCTTCTTTTCTCTTCTTACCCCTTCATTTCTCTTTTCTCTTGTTTTCTCTTGTTTTCTGTTTACTCTTTTCTATTCTTTTGTCTTCTTTTCATTTCTGCTCTCTTGCTTCTATTTTCTATTTTCTCTTTTCTCTTCTTTTCTCTTCTTTTCTCTTTTCTCTTTACTCTTCTTTTCTTTTCTCCTGTTTTCACTTCTTTTCTATTTTTCTCTTCTTTTCTCTTCATTTCTCTTCTTTTCTCTTTTCTTCATTTCTCGTCGTTTCTCTTTTCTCTTCTTCTCTCTTCTTTACCCCTTTCTCTTTTCTCTTCTTTTCTCTTCTTTTCTCTTTTCTCTTTACTCTTCTTTTCTTTTCTCCTGTTTTCACTTCTTTTCTCTTTTCTCTTCTTTTCTCTTCTTTTCTCTTCTCTTCATTTCTCGTCTTTTCTCTTTTCTCTTCTTCTCTCTTCTTTACCACTTTCTCTTTTCTCTTCTTTTCTCTTCTTTTCTCTTTCCTCTTCTTTTCTCTTCTTACCTCTTCTTTTCTCTTTTCTCTTCTTTTCTCTTCTTTTCTCTTTTCTCTTCATTTCTCTTTTTTCTCTTTTTTCATTTCTCTTCTTTTCTCTTTTCTGTTTTCTTTTTTCTATTCTTTTGTCTTTTTTCTCTTTTCTCTTCTATTCTCTTGTTTTCTCTTTTCAATTTCTGTTTTCTCTTCATTTCCCTTCTTTTCTCTTGTTTTCTCTTGTTTACTGTTTTCTCTTTTCTATTCTTTTGTCTTCTTTTCTCTTCTGTTCTCTTGTTTCTATTTTCTATTTTCTCTTTTCTCTTCATTTCTCTTCTTTTCTCTTCTTTACCCCTTTCTCTTTCCTCTTCTTTTCTCTTCTTACCTCTTCTTTTCTCTTTTCTCTTGTTTTCTCTTCTTTTCTCTTTTCTCTTCATTTCTCTTTTTTCTCTTTTTTCATTTCTCTTCTTTTCTCTTTTCTGTTTTCTTTTTTCTATTCTTTTGTCTTTTTTCTCATTTCTCTTCTATTCTCTTGTTTTCTCTTTTCTATTTTCTGTTTTCTCTTCATTTCCCTTCTTTTCTCTTTTCTCTTGTTTTCTCTTGTTTACTGTTTTCTCTTTTCTATTCTTTTGTCTTCTTTTCTCTTCTGTTCTCTTGTTTCTATTTTCTATTTTCTCCTTACTCTTCATTTCTCTTCTTTTCTCTTTTCTCTTGTTTTCTCTTGTTTTCTGTTTTCTCTTTTCTATTCTTTTGTCTTCTTTTCTCTTCTGTTCTCTTGTTTCTATTTTCTCTTTTCTCTTCATTTCTCTTCTTTTCTCTTCTTTTCTCATTTCGCTTTACTCTTTTCTTTTCTCTTGTTTTCACCTCTTTTCTCTTCTTTTCTCTTCATTTCTCTTCTTTTCTCTTCTCTTCATTTTTCGTCTTTTCTCTTTTCTCTTCTTCTCTCTTCTTTACCCCTTTCTCTTTTTTCTTCTTTTCTCTTCTTACACCTTCTTTTCTCTTTTCTCTTGTTTTCTCTTCTTTTCTCTTCTGTTCTCTTGTTTCTATTTTCTATTTTCTCTTTTCTCTTCTTCTCTCTTCTTTACCACTTTCTCTTTTCTCTTCTTTTCTCTTCTTTTCTCTTTTCTCTTTACTCTTCTTTTCTTTTCTCCTGTTTTCACTTCTTTTCTCTTTTCTCTTCTTTTCTCTTCATTTCTCTTTTCTATTTTCTGTTTTCTCTTCATTTGCCTCCTTTTCTCTTTTCTCTTGTTTTCTCTTGTTTTCTGTTTTCTCTTTTCTATTCTTTTGTCTTCTTTTCACTTCTGCTCTCTTGTTTCTATTTTCTATTTTCTCTTTTCTCTTCATTTCTCTTCTTTTCTCTTCTCTTCATTTCTCGTCTATTCTGTTTTCTCTTCTCTCTTCTGTACCCCTTTCTCTTTTCTCTTCTTTTCTCTTCTTTTCTCTTTTCTCTTTACTCTTCTTTTCTTTTCTCCTGTTTTCACTTCTTTTCTCTTTTCTCTTTTCTCTTCTTTTCTCTTCATTTCTCTTCTTTTCTCTTCTCTTCATTTCTCTTCTTTTCTCTTTTCTCTTCTTTTCTCTTCTTTACCCCTTTCTCTTTCCTCTTCTTTTCTCTTCTTACCTCTTCTTTTCTCTTTTCTCTTGTTTTCTCTTCTTTTCTCTTTTCTCTTCATTTCTCTTTTTTCTCTTTTTTCATTTCTCTTCTTTTCTCTTTTCTGTTTTCTTTTTTCTATTCTTTTGTCTTTTTTCTCTTTTCTCTTCTATTCTCTTGTTTTCTCTTTTCTATTTTCTGTTTTCTCTTCATTTCCCTTCTTTTCTCTTGTTTTCTCTTGTTTACTGTTTTCTCTTTTCTATTCTTTTGTCTTCTTTTCTCTTCTGTTCTCTTGTTTCTATTTTCTATTTTCTCTTTTCTCTTCATTTCTCTTCTTTTCTCATTTCTCTTCTTTACCCCTTTCTCTTTTCTCTTCTTTTCTCTTCTTACCCCTTCTTTTCTCTTTTCTCTTGTTTTCTCTTCTTTACCCATTTCTCTTTCCTCTTCTTTTCTCTTCTTACCTCTTCTTTTCGCTTTTCTCTTGTTTTCTCTTCTTTTCTCTTTTCTCTTCATTTCTCTTCTTTTCTCTTCTTTTCTCATTTCGCTTTACTCTTCTTTTCTTTTCTCTTGTTTTCACCTCTTTTCTCTTTTCTCTTCTTTTCTCTTCGTTTCTCTTCTTTTCTCTTCTCTTCATTTCTCGTCTTTTCTCTTTTCTCTACTTCTCTCTTCTTTACCCCTTTCTCTTTTCTCTTCTTTTCTCTTCTTACCCCTTCTTTTCTCTTTTCTCTTGTTTTCTCTTCTTTTCTCTTCTGTTCTCTTGTTTCTATTTTCTATTTTCTCTTTTCTCTTCATTTCTCTTCTTTTCTCTTTTCTCTTCATTTCTCTTTCTCTCTTTTTTCATTTCTCTTCTTTTCTCTTTTCTGTTTTCTCTTTTCTATTCTTTTGTCTTTTTTCTCTTTTCTCTTCTATTCTCTTCTTTACTCTTGTTTTCTCTTTTCTATTTTCTGTTTTCTCTTCATTTCTGTTCTTTTCTCTTTTCTCTTGTTTCCTCTTCTTTTCTGTTTTCTCTTTTCTATTCATTTGTCTTCTTTTCTCTTTACTCTTCTTTTCTCGTTTCTCGTTTCTATTTTCTCTTTTGACTTCATTTCTCTTCTTTTCTCTTTTCTGTTTTCGTTTTTCTATTCTTTTGTCTTTTTTCTCTTTTCTCTTCTATTCTCTTGTTTTCTCTTTTCTATTTTCTGTTTTCTCTTCATTTCCCTTCTTTTCTCTTTTCTCTTGTTTTCTCTTGTTTACTGTTTTCTCTTTTCTATTCTTTTGTCTTCTTTTCTCTTCTGTTCTCTTGTTTCTATTTTCTATTTTCTCTTTTCTCTTCATTTCTCTTCTTTTCTCATTTCTCTTCTTTACCCCTTTCTCTTTTCTCTTCTTTTCTCTTCTTACCCCTTCTTTTCTCTTTCCTCTTCTTTTCTCTTCTTACCTCTTCTTTTCTCTTTTCTCTTCTTTTCTCTTCTTTTCTCTTTTCTCTTCATTTCTCTTTTTTCTCTTTTTTCATTTCTCTTCTTTTCTCTTTTCTGTTTTCTTTTTTCTATTCTTTTGTCTTTTTTCTCTTTTCTCTTCTATTCTCTTGTTTTCTCTTTTCAATTTCTGTTTTCTCTTCATTTCCCTTCTTTTCTCTTGTTTTCTCTTGTTTACTGTTTTCTCTTTTCTATTCTTTTGTCTTCTTTTCTCTTCTGTTCTCTTGTTTCTATTTTCTATTTTCTCTTTTCTCTTCATTTCTCTTCTTTTCTCTTCTTTACCCCTTTCTCTTTCCTCTTCTTTTCTCTTCTTACCTCTTCTTTTCTCTTTTCTCTTGTTTTCTCTTCTTTTCTCTTTTCTCTTCATTTCTCTTTTTTCTCTTTTTTCATTTCTCTTCTTTTCTCTTTTCTGTTTTCTTTTTTCTATTCTTTTGTCTTTTTTCTCATTTCTCTTCTATTCTCTTGTTTTCTCTTTTCTATTTTCTGTTTTCTCTTCATTTCCCTTCTTTTCTCTTTTCTCTTGTTTTCTCTTGTTTACTGTTTTCTCTTTTCTATTCTTTTGTCTTCTTTTCTCTTCTGTTCTCTTGTTTCTATTTTCTATTTTCTCCTTACTCTTCATTTCTCTTCTTTTCTCTTTTCTCTTGTTTTCTCTTGTTTTCTGTTTTCTCTTTTCTATTCTTTTGTCTTCTTTTCTCTTCTGTTCTCTTGTTTCTATTTTCTCTTTTCTCTTCATTTCTCTTCTTTTCTCTTCTTTTCTCATTTCGCTTTACTCTTTTCTTTTCTCTTGTTTTCACCTCTTTTCTCTTCTTTTCTCTTCATTTCTCTTCTTTTCTCTTCTCTTCATTTTTCGTCTTTTCTCTTTTCTCTTCTTCTCTCTTCTTTACCCCTTTCTCTTTTTTCTTCTTTTCTCTTCTTACACCTTCTTTTCTCTTTTCTCTTGTTTTCTCTTCTTTTCTCTTCTGTTCTCTTGTTTCTATTTTCTATTTTCTCTTTTCTCTTCTTCTCTCTTCTTTACCACTTTCTCTTTTCTCTTCTTTTCTCTTCTTTTCTCTTTTCTCTTTACTCTTCTTTTCTTTTCTCCTGTTTTCACTTCTTTTCTCTTTTCTCTTCTTTTCTCTTCATTTCTCTTTTCTATTTTCTGTTTTCTCTTCATTTGCCTCCTTTTCTCTTTTCTCTTGTTTTCTCTTGTTTTCTGTTTTCTCTTTTCTATTCTTTTGTCTTCTTTTCACTTCTGCTCTCTTGTTTCTATTTTCTATTTTCTCTTTTCTCTTCATTTCTCTTCTTTTCTCTTCTCTTCATTTCTCGTCTATTCTGTTTTCTCTTCTCTCTTCTGTACCCCTTTCTCTTTTCTCTTCTTTTCTCTTCTTTTCTCTTTTCTCTTTACTCTTCTTTTCTTTTCTCCTGTTTTCACTTCTTTTCTCTTTTCTCTTTTCTCTTCTTTTCTCTTCATTTCTCTTCTTTTCTCTTCTCTTCATTTCTCTTCTTTTCTCTTTTCTCTTCTTTTCTCTTCTTTACCCCTTTCTCTTTCCTCTTCTTTTCTCTTCTTACCTCTTCTTTTCTCTTTTCTCTTGTTTTCTCTTCTTTTCTCTTTTCTCTTCATTTCTCTTTTTTCTCTTTTTTCATTTCTCTTCTTTTCTCTTTTCTGTTTTCTTTTTTCTATTCTTTTGTCTTTTTTCTCTTTTCTCTTCTATTCTCTTGTTTTCTCTTTTCTATTTTCTGTTTTCTCTTCATTTCCCTTCTTTTCTCTTGTTTTCTCTTGTTTACTGTTTTCTCTTTTCTATTCTTTTGTCTTCTTTTCTCTTCTGTTCTCTTGTTTCTATTTTCTATTTTCTCTTTTCTCTTCATTTCTCTTCTTTTCTCATTTCTCTTCTTTACCCCTTTCTCTTTTCTCTTCTTTTCTCTTCTTACCCCTTCTTTTCTCTTTTCTCTTGTTTTCTCTTCTTTACCCATTTCTCTTTCCTCTTCTTTTCTCTTCTTACCTCTTCTTTTCGCTTTTCTCTTGTTTTCTCTTCTTTTCTCTTTTCTCTTCATTTCTCTTCTTTTCTCTTCTTTTCTCATTTCGCTTTACTCTTCTTTTCTTTTCTCTTGTTTTCACCTCTTTTCTCTTTTCTCTTCTTTTCTCTTCGTTTCTCTTCTTTTCTCTTCTCTTCATTTCTCGTCTTTTCTCTTTTCTCTACTTCTCTCTTCTTTACCCCTTTCTCTTTTCTCTTCTTTTCTCTTCTTACCCCTTCTTTTCTCTTTTCTCTTGTTTTCTCTTCTTTTCTCTTCTGTTCTCTTGTTTCTATTTTCTATTTTCTCTTTTCTCTTCATTTCTCTTCTTTTCTCTTTTCTCTTCATTTCTCTTTCTCTCTTTTTTCATTTCTCTTCTTTTCTCTTTTCTGTTTTCTCTTTTCTATTCTTTTGTCTTTTTTCTCTTTTCTCTTCTATTCTCTTCTTTACTCTTGTTTTCTCTTTTCTATTTTCTGTTTTCTCTTCATTTCTGTTCTTTTCTCTTTTCTCTTGTTTCCTCTTCTTTTCTGTTTTCTCTTTTCTATTCATTTGTCTTCTTTTCTCTTTACTCTTCTTTTTTCGTTTCTCGTTTCTATTTTCTCTTTTGACTTCATTTCTCTTCTTTTCTCTTTTCTGTTTTCGTTTTTCTATTCTTTTGTCTTTTTTCTCTTTTCTCTTCTATTCTCTTGTTTTCTCTTTTCTATTTTCTGTTTTCTCTTCATTTCCCTTCTTTTCTCTTTTCTCTTGTTTTCTCTTGTTTACTGTTTTCTCTTTTCTATTCTTTTGTCTTCTTTTCTCTTCTGTTCTCTTGTTTCTATTTTCTATTTTCTCTTTTCTCTTCATTTCTCTTCTTTTCTCATTTCTCTTCTTTACCCCTTTCTCTTTTCTCTTCTTTTCTCTTCTTACCCCTTCTTTTCTCTTTTCTCTTGTTTTCTCTTCTTTACCCCTTTCTCTTTCCTCTTCTTTTCTCTTCTTACCTCTTCTTTTCTCTTTTCTCTTGTTTTCTCTTCTTTTCTCTTTTCTCTTCATTTCTCTTCTTTTCTCTTCTTTTCTCAGTTCGCTTTACTCTTCTTTTCTTTTCTCATGTTTTCACCTCTTTTCTCTTTTCTGTTCTTTTCTCTTCATTTCTCTTCTTTTCTCTTCTCTTCATTTCTCGTCTTTTCTCTTTTCTCTTCTTCTCTCTTCTTTACCCCTTTCTCTTTTCTCTTCTTTTCTCTTCTTACCCCTTCTTTTCTCTTTTCTCTTGTTTTCTCTTCTTTTCTCTTCTGTTCTCTTGTTTCTATTTTCTATTTTCTCTTTTCTCTTCATTTCTCTTCTTTTCTCTTTTCTCTTCATTTCTCTTTCTCTCTTTTTTCATTTCTCTTCTTTTCTCTTTTCTGTTTTCGCTTTTCTATTCTTTTGTCTTTTTTCTCTTTTCTCTTCTATTCTCTTCTTTACTCTTGTTTTCTCTTTTCTATTTTCTGTTTTCTCTTCATTTCTGTTCTTTTCTCTTTTCTCTTGTTTCCTCTTCTTTTTTGTTTTCTCTTTTCTATTCATTTGTCTTCTTTTCTCTTTACTCTTCTTTTCTCGTTTCTCTTTTCTATTTTCTCTTTTGACTTCATTTCTCTTCTTTTCTCTTTTCTGTTTTCTTTTTTCTATTCTTTTGTCTTTTTTCTCTTTTCTCTTCTATTCTCTTGTTTTCTCTTCTTTTCTCTTCTCTTCATTTCTCGTCTTTTCTCTTTTCTCTTCTTCTCTCTTCTTTACCCCTTTCTCTTTTCTCTTCTTTTCTCTTCTTTTCTCTTTTCTCTTTACTCTTCTTTTCTTTTCTCCTGTTTTCACCTCTTTTCTCTTTTCTGTTCTTTTCTCTTCATTTCTCTTCTTTTCTCTTCTCTTCATTTCTCGTCTTTTCTCTTTTCTCTTCTTCTCTCTTCTTTACCCCTTTCTCTTTTCTCTTCTTTTCTCTTCTTACCCCTTCTTTTCTCTTTTCTCTTGTTTTCTCTTGTTTTCTCTTCTGTTCTCTTGTTTCTATTTTCTATTTTCTCTTTTCTCTTCATTTCTCTTCTTTTCTCTTTTCTCTTCATTTCTCTTTCTCTCTTTTTTCATTTCTCTTCTTTTCTCTTTTCTGTTTTCGCTTTTCTATTCTTTTGTCTTTTTTCTCTTTTCTCTTCTATTCTCTTCGTTACTCTTGTTTTCTCTTTTCTATTTTCTGTTTTCTCTTCATTTCTGTTCTTTTCTCTTTTCTCTTGTTTCCTCTTCTTTTTTGTTTTCTCTTTTCTATTCATTTGTCTTCTTTTCTCTTTACTCTTCTTTTCTCGTTTCTCTTTTCTATTTTCTCTTTTGACTTCATTTCTCTTCTTTTCTCTTTTCTGTTTTCTTTTTTCTATTCTTTTGTCTTTTTTCTCTTTTCTCTTCTATTCTCTTGTTTTCTCTTCTTTTCTCTTCTCTTCATTTCTCGTCTTTTCTCTTTTCTCTTCTTCTCTCTTCTTTACCCCTTTCTCTTTTCTCTTCTTTTCTCTTCTTTTCTCTTTTCTCTTTACTCTTCTTTTCTTTTCTCCTGTTTTCACCTCTTTTCTCTTTTCTGTTCTTTTCTCTTCATTTCTCTTCTTTTCTCTTCTCTTCATTTCTCGTCTTTTCTCTTTTCTCTTCTTCTCTCTTCTTTACCCCTTTCTCTTTTCTCTTCTTTTCTCTTCTTACCCCTTCTTTTCTCTTTTCTCTTGTTTTCTCTTGTTTTCTCTTCTGTTCTCTTGTTTCTATTTTCTATTTTCTCTTTTCTCTTCATTTCTCTTCTTTTCTCTTTTCTCTTCATTTCTCTTTCTCTCTTTTTTCATTTCTCTTCTTTTCTCTTTTCTGTTTTCGCTTTTCTATTCTTTTGTCTTTTTTCTCTTTTCTCTTCTATTCTCTTCGTTACTCTTGTTTTCTCTTTTCTATTTTCTGTTTTCTCTTCATTTCTGTTCTTTTCTCTTTTCTCTTGTTTCCTCTTCTTTTTTGTTTTCTCTTTTCTATTCATTTGTCTTCTTTTCTCTTTACTCTTCTTTTCTCGTTTCTCTTTTCTATTTTCTCTTTTGACTTCATTTCTCTTCTTTTCTCTTTTCTGTTTTCTTTTTTCTATTCTTTTGTCTTTTTTCTCTTTTCTCTTCTATTCTCTTGTTTTCTCTTTTCTATTTTCTGTTTTCTCTTCATTTCCCTTCTTTTCTCTTGTTTTCTCTTGTTTACTGTTTTCTCTTTTCTATTCTTTTGTCTTCTTTTCTCTTCTGTTCTCTTGTTTCTATTTTCTATTTTCTCTTTTCTCTTCATTTCTCTTCTTTTCTCATTTCTCTTCTTTTCTCTTTTCTGTTTTCTTTTTTCTATTCTTTTGTCTTTTTTCTCTTTTCTCTTCTATTCTCTTGTTTTCTCTTTTCTATTTTCTGTTTTCTCTTCATTTCCCTTCTTTTCTCTTGTTTTCTCTTGTTTACTGTTTTCTCTTTTCTATTCTTTTGTCTTCTTTTCTCTTCTGTTCTCTTGTTTCTATTTTCTATTTTCTCTTTTCTCTTCTTCTCTCTTCTTTACCACTTTCTCTTTTCTCTTCTTTTCTCTTCTTTTCTCTTTTCTCTTTACTCTTCTTTTCTTTTCTCCTGTTTTCACTTCTTTTCTCTTTTCTCTTCTTTTCTCTTCATTTCTCTTTTCTATTTTCTGTTTTCTCTTCATTTGCCTCCTTTTCTCTTTTCTCTTGTTTTCTCTTGTTTTCTGTTTTCTCTTTTCTATTCTTTTGTCTTCTTTTCACTTCTGCTCTCTTGTTTCTATTTTCTATTTTCTCTTTTCTCTTCATTTCTCTTCTTTTCTCTTCTCTTCATTTCTCGTCTATTCTGTTTTCTCTTCTCTCTTCTGTACCCCTTTCTCTTTTCTCTTCTTTTCTCTTCTTTTCTCTTTTCTCTTTACTCTTCTTTTCTTTTCTCCTGTTTTCACTTCTTTTCTCTTTTCTCTTTTCTCTTCTTTTCTCTTCATTTCTCTTCTTTTCTCTTCTCTTCATTTCTCTTCTTTTCTCTTTTCTCTTCTTTTCTCTTCTTTACCCCTTTCTCTTTCCTCTTCTTTTCTCTTCTTACCTCTTCTTTTCTCTTTTCTCTTGTTTTCTCTTCTTTTCTCTTTTCTCTTCATTTCTCTTTTTTCTCTTTTTTCATTTCTCTTCTTTTCTCTTTTCTGTTTTCTTTTTTCTATTCTTTTGTCTTTTTTCTCTTTTCTCTTCTATTCTCTTGTTTTCTCTTTTCTATTTTCTGTTTTCTCTTCATTTCCCTTCTTTTCTCTTGTTTTCTCTTGTTTACTGTTTTCTCTTTTCTATTCTTTTGTCTTCTTTTCTCTTCTGTTCTCTTGTTTCTATTTTCTATTTTCTCTTTTCTCTTCATTTCTCTTCTTTTCTCTTTTCTGTTTTCTCTTTTCTATTCTTTTGTCTTTTTTCTCTTTTCTCTTCTATTCTCTTGTTTTCTCTTTTCTATTTTCTGTTTTCTCTTCATTTGCCTTCTTTTCTCTTTTCTCTTGTTTTCTGTTTTCTCTTTTCTATTCTTTTGTCTTCTTTTCACTTCTGTTCTCTTGTTTCTATTTTCTCTTTTCTCTTTTCTCTTCATTTCTCTTCTTTTCTCTTCTTTTCTCATTTCGCTTTACTCTACTTTTCTTTTCGCCTGTTTTCACTAATTTTCTCTTTTCTCTTCTTTTCTCCTCATTTCTCTTCTTTTCTCTTCATTTCTCGTCTTTTCTCTTTTCTCTTCTTCTCTCTTCTTTACCACTTTCTCTTTTCTCTTCTTTTCTCTTCTTTTCTCTTTTCTCTTTACTCTTCTTTTCTTTTCTCCTGTTTTCACTTCTTTTCTCTTATCTCTTCTTTTCTCTTTTTTCATTTCTCTTCTTTTCTCTTTTCTCTTCTTTTCTCTTCATTTCTCTTCTTTTCTCGTTTCTCTTCTTCTCTCTTCTTTACCCCTTTCTCTTTTCTCTTCTTTTCTCTTCTCTTCATTTCTCGTCTTTTCTCTTTTCTCTTCTTCTCTCTTCTTTACCCCTTTCTCTTTTCTCTTCTTTTCTCTTCTTACCCCTTCTTTTCTCTTTTCTCTTGTTTTCTCTTCTTTTCTCTTGTTTCTATTTTCTATTTTCTCTTCATTTCTCTTCTTTTCTCTTTTCTCTTCATTTCTCTATCTCTCTTTTTTCATTTCTCTTCTTTTCTCTTTTCTCGTTTCTCTTTTCTATTTTCTCTTTTGACTTCATTTCTCTTCTTTTCTCTTTTCTGTTTTCGTTTTTCTATTCTTTTGTCTTTTTTCTCTTTTCTCTTCTATTCTCTTGTTTTCTCTTTTCTATTTTCTGTTTTCTCTTCATTTCCCTTCTTTTCTCTTTTCTCTTGTTTTCTCTTGTTTACTGTTTTCTCTTTTCTATTCTTTTGTCTTCTTTTCTCTTCTGTTCTCTTGTTTCTATTTTCTATTTTCTCTTTTCTCTTCATTTCTCTTCTTTTCTCATTTCTCTTCTTTACCCCTTTCTCTTTTCTCTTCTTTTCTCTTCTTACCCCTTCTTTTCTCTTTTCTCTTGTTTTCTCTTCTTTACCCCTTTCTCTTTCCTCTTCTTTTCTCTTCTTACCTCTTCTTTTCTCTTTTCTCTTGTTTTCTCTTCTTTTCTCTTTTCTCTTCATTTCTCTTCTTTTCTCTTCTTTTCTCAGTTCGCTTTACTCTTCTTTTCATTTCTCTTGTTTTCACTTCTTTTCTCTTTTCTGTTCTTTTCTCTTCTTTTCTCTTCTTACCCCTTCTTTTCTCTTTTCTCTTGTTTTCTCTTCTTTTCTCTTCTGTTCTCTTGTTTCTATTTTCTATTTTCTCTTTTCTCTTCATTTCTCTTCATTTCTCTTCTTTTCTCTTTTCTCTTCATTTCTCTTTCTCTCTTTTTTCATTTCTCTTCTTTTCTCTTTTCTGTTTTCGCTTTTCTATTCTTTTGTCTTTTTTCTCTTTTCTCTTCTATTCTCTTCTTTACTCTTGTTTTCTCTTTTCTATTTTCTGTTTTCTCTTCATTTCTGTTCTTTTCTCTTTTCTCTTGTTTCCTCTTCTTCTTTGTTTTCTCTTTTCTATTCATTTGTCTTCTTTTCTCTTTACTCTTCTTTTCTCGTTTCTCTTTTCTATTTTCTCTTTTGACTTCATTTCTCTTCTTTTCTCTTTTCTGTTTTCTTTTTTCTATTCTTTTGTCTTTTTTCTCTTTTCTCTTCTATTCTCTTGTTTTCTCTTCTTTTCTCTTCTCTTCATTTCTCGTCTTTTCTCTTTTCTCTTCTTCTCTCTTCTTTACCCCTTTCTCTTTTCTCTTCTTTTCTCTTCTTTTCTCTTTTCTCTTTACTCTTCTTTTCTTTTCTCCTGTTTTCACCTCTTTTCTCTTTTCTGTTCTTTTCTCTTCATTTCTCTTCTTTTCTCTTCTCTTCATTTCTCGTCTTTTCTCTTTTCTCTTCTTCTCTCTTCTTTACCCCTTTCTCTTTTCTCTTCTTTTCTCTTCTTACCCCTTCTTTTCTCTTTTCTCTTGTTTTCTCTTCTTTTCTCTTCTGTTCTCTTGTTTCTATTTTCTATTTTCTCTTTTCTCTTCATTTCTCTTCTTTTCTCTTTTCTCTTCATTTCTCTTTCTCTCTTTTTTCATTTCTCTTCTTTTCTCTTTTCTGTTTTCGCTTTTCTATTCTTTTGTCTTTTTTCTCTTTTCTCTTCTATTCTCTTCTTTACTCTTGTTTTCTCTTTTCTATTTTCTGTTTTCTCTTCATTTCTGTTCTTTTCTCTTTTCTCTTCTTTCCTCTTCTTTTCTGTTTTCACTCTTCTATTCATTTGTCTTCTTTTCTCTTTACTCTTCTTTTCTCGTTTCTCTTTTCTATTTTCTCTTTTGACTTCATTTCTCTTCTTTTCTCTTTTCTGTTTTCTTTTTTCTATTCTTTTGTCTTTTTTCTCTTTTCTCTTCTATTCTCTTGTTTTCTCTTTTCTATTTTCTGTTTTCTCTTCATTTCCCTTCTTTTCTCTTGTTTTCTCTTGTTTACTGTTTTCTCTTTTCTATTCTTTTGTCTTCTTTTCTCTTCTGTTCTCTTGTTTCTATTTTCTATTTTCTCTTTTCTCTTCATTTCTCTTCTTTTCTCTTTTCTGTTTTCTCTTTTCTGTTCTTTTGTCTTTTTTCTCTTTTCTCTTCTATTCTCTTGTTTTCTCTTTTCTATTTTCTGTTTTCTCTTCATTTGCCTTCTTTTCTCTTTTCTCTTGTTTTCTGTTTTCTCTTTTCTATTCTTTTGTCTTCTTTTCACTTCTGTTCTCTTGTTTCTATTTTCTCTTTTCTCTTTTCTCTTCATTTCTCTCCTTTTCTCTTCTTTTCTCATTTCGCTTTACTCTACTTTTCTTTTCGCCTGTTTTCACTAATTTTCTCTTTTCTCTTCTTTTCTCCTCATTTCTCTTCTTTTCTCTTCATTTCTCGTCTTTTCTCTTTTCTCTTCTTCTCTCTTCTTTACCACTTTCTCTTTTCTCTTCTTTTCTCTTCTTTTCTCTTTTCTCTTTACTCTTCTTTTCTTTTCTCCTGTTTTCACTTCTTTTCTCTTATCTCTTCTTTTCTCTTTTTTCATTTCTCTTCTTTTCTCTTTTCTCTTCTTTTCTCTTCATTTCTCTTCTTTTCTCGTTTCTCTTCTTCTCTCTTCTTTACCCCTTTCTCTTTTCTCTTCTTTTCTCTTCTCTTCATTTCTCGTCTTTTCTCTTTTCTCTTCTTCTCTCTTCTTTACCCCTTTCTCTTTTCTCTTCTTTTCTCTTCTTACCCCTTCTTTTCTCTTTTCTCTTGTTTTCTCTTCTTTTCTCTTGTTTCTATTTTCTATTTTCTCTTCATTTCTCTTCTTTTCTCTTTTCTCTTCATTTCTCTATCTCTCTTTTTTCATTTCTCTTCTTTTCTCTTTTCTCGTTTCTCTTTTCTATTTTCTCTTTTGACTTCATTTCTCTTCTTTTCTCTTTTCTGTTTTCGTTTTTCTATTCTTTTGTCTTTTTTCTCTTTTCTCTTCTATTCTCTTGTTTTCTCTTTTCTATTTTCTGTTTTCTCTTCATTTCCCTTCTTTTCTCTTTTCTCTTGTTTTCTCTTGTTTACTGTTTTCTCTTTTCTATTCTTTTGTCTTCTTTTCTCTTCTGTTCTCTTGTTTCTATTTTCTATTTTCTCTTTTCTCTTCATTTCTCTTCTTTTCTCATTTCTCTTCTTTACCCCTTTCTCTTTTCTCTTCTTTTCTCTTCTTACCCCTTCTTTTCTCTTTTCTCTTGTTTTCTCTTCTTTACCCCTTTCTCTTTCCTCTTCTTTTCTCTTCTTACCTCTTCTTTTCTCTTTTCTCTTGTTTTCTCTTCTTTTCTCTTTTCTCTTCATTTCTCTTCTTTTCTCTTCTTTTCTCAGTTCGCTTTACTCTTCTTTTCATTTCTCTTGTTTTCACTTCTTTTCTCTTTTCTGTTCTTTTCTCTTCTTTTCTCTTCTTACCCCTTCTTTTCTCTTTTCTCTTGTTTTCTCTTCTTTTCTCTTCTGTTCTCTTGTTTCTATTTTCTATTTTCTCTTTTCTCTTCATTTCTCTTCATTTCTCTTCTTTTCTCTTTTCTCTTCATTTCTCTTTCTCTCTTTTTTCATTTCTCTTCTTTTCTCTTTTCTGTTTTCGCTTTTCTATTCTTTTGTCTTTTTTCTCTTTTCTCTTCTATTCTCTTCTTTACTCTTGTTTTCTCTTTTCTATTTTCTGTTTTCTCTTCATTTCTGTTCTTTTCTCTTTTCTCTTGTTTCCTCTTCTTCTTTGTTTTCTCTTTTCTATTCATTTGTCTTCTTTTCTCTTTACTCTTCTTTTCTCGTTTCTCTTTTCTATTTTCTCTTTTGACTTCATTTCTCTTCTTTTCTCTTTTCTGTTTTCTTTTTTCTATTCTTTTGTCTTTTTTCTCTTTTCTCTTCTATTCTCTTGTTTTCTCTTCTTTTCTCTTCTCTTCATTTCTCGTCTTTTCTCTTTTCTCTTCTTCTCTCTTCTTTACCCCTTTCTCTTTTCTCTTCTTTTCTCTTCTTTTCTCTTTTCTCTTTACTCTTCTTTTCTTTTCTCCTGTTTTCACCTCTTTTCTCTTTTCTGTTCTTTTCTCTTCATTTCTCTTCTTTTCTCTTCTCTTCATTTCTCGTCTTTTCTCTTTTCTCTTCTTCTCTCTTCTTTACCCCTTTCTCTTTTCTCTTCTTTTCTCTTCTTACCCCTTCTTTTCTCTTTTCTCTTGTTTTCTCTTGTTTTCTCTTCTGTTCTCTTGTTTCTATTTTCTATTTTCTCTTTTCTCTTCATTTCTCTTCTTTTCTCTTTTCTCTTCATTTCTCTTTCTCTCTTTTTTCATTTCTCTTCTTTTCTCTTTTCTGTTTTCGCTTTTCTATTCTTTTGTCTTTTTTCTCTTTTCTCTTCTATTCTCTTCGTTACTCTTGTTTTCTCTTTTCTATTTTCTGTTTTCTCTTCATTTCTGTTCTTTTCTCTTTTCTCTTGTTTCCTCTTCTTTTTTGTTTTCTCTTTTCTATTCATTTGTCTTCTTTTCTCTTTACTCTTCTTTTCTCGTTTCTCTTTTCTATTTTCTCTTTTGACTTCATTTCTCTTCTTTTCTCTTTTCTGTTTTCTTTTTTCTATTCTTTTGTCTTTTTTCTCTTTTCTCTTCTATTCTCTTGTTTTCTCTTCTTTTCTCTTCTCTTCATTTCTCGTCTTTTCTCTTTTCTCTTCTTCTCTCTTCTTTACCCCTTTCTCTTTTCTCTTCTTTTCTCTTCTTTTCTCTTTTCTCTTTACTCTTCTTTTCTTTTCTCCTGTTTTCACCTCTTTTCTCTTTTCTGTTCTTTTCTCTTCATTTCTCTTCTTTTCTCTTCTCTTCATTTCTCGTCTTTTCTCTTTTCTCTTCTTCTCTCTTCTTTACCCCTTTCTCTTTTCTCTTCTTTTCTCTTCTTACCCCTTCTTTTCTCTTTTCTCTTGTTTTCTCTTGTTTTCTCTTCTGTTCTCTTGTTTCTATTTTCTATTTTCTCTTTTCTCTTCATTTCTCTTCTTTTCTCTTTTCTCTTCATTTCTCTTTCTCTCTTTTTTCATTTCTCTTCTTTTCTCTTTTCTGTTTTCGCTTTTCTATTCTTTTGTCTTTTTTCTCTTTTCTCTTCTATTCTCTTCGTTACTCTTGTTTTCTCTTTTCTATTTTCTGTTTTCTCTTCATTTCTGTTCTTTTCTCTTTTCTCTTGTTTCCTCTTCTTTTTTGTTTTCTCTTTTCTATTCATTTGTCTTCTTTTCTCTTTACTCTTCTTTTCTCGTTTCTCTTTTCTATTTTCTCTTTTGACTTCATTTCTCTTCTTTTCTCTTTTCTGTTTTCTTTTTTCTATTCTTTTGTCTTTTTTCTCTTTTCTCTTCTATTCTCTTGTTTTCTCTTTTCTATTTTCTGTTTTCTCTTCATTTCCCTTCTTTTCTCTTGTTTTCTCTTGTTTACTGTTTTCTCTTTTCTATTCTTTTGTCTTCTTTTCTCTTCTGTTCTCTTGTTTCTATTTTCTATTTTCTCTTTTCTCTTCATTTCTCTTCTTTTCTCATTTCTCTTCTTTTCTCTTTTCTGTTTTCTTTTTTCTATTCTTTTGTCTTTTTTCTCTTTTCTCTTCTATTCTCTTGTTTTCTCTTTTCTATTTTCTGTTTTCTCTTCATTTCCCTTCTTTTCTCTTGTTTTCTCTTGTTTACTGTTTTCTCTTTTCTATTCTTTTGTCTTCTTTTCTCTTCTGTTCTCTTGTTTCTATTTTCTATTTTCTCTTTTCTCTTCTTCTCTCTTCTTTACCACTTTCTCTTTTCTCTTCTTTTCTCTTCTTTTCTCTTTTCTCTTTACTCTTCTTTTCTTTTCTCCTGTTTTCACTTCTTTTCTCTTTTCTCTTCTTTTCTCTTCATTTCTCTTTTCTATTTTCTGTTTTCTCTTCATTTGCCTCCTTTTCTCTTTTCTCTTGTTTTCTCTTGTTTTCTGTTTTCTCTTTTCTATTCTTTTGTCTTCTTTTCACTTCTGCTCTCTTGTTTCTATTTTCTATTTTCTCTTTTCTCTTCATTTCTCTTCTTTTCTCTTCTCTTCATTTCTCGTCTATTCTGTTTTCTCTTCTCTCTTCTGTACCCCTTTCTCTTTTCTCTTCTTTTCTCTTCTTTTCTCTTTTCTCTTTACTCTTCTTTTCTTTTCTCCTGTTTTCACTTCTTTTCTCTTTTCTCTTTTCTCTTCTTTTCTCTTCATTTCTCTTCTTTTCTCTTCTCTTCATTTCTCTTCTTTTCTCTTTTCTCTTCTTTTCTCTTCTTTACCCCTTTCTCTTTCCTCTTCTTTTCTCTTCTTACCTCTTCTTTTCTCTTTTCTCTTGTTTTCTCTTCTTTTCTCTTTTCTCTTCATTTCTCTTTTTTCTCTTTTTTCATTTCTCTTCTTTTCTCTTTTCTGTTTTCTTTTTTCTATTCTTTTGTCTTTTTTCTCTTTTCTCTTCTATTCTCTTGTTTTCTCTTTTCTATTTTCTGTTTTCTCTTCATTTCCCTTCTTTTCTCTTGTTTTCTCTTGTTTACTGTTTTCTCTTTTCTATTCTTTTGTCTTCTTTTCTCTTCTGTTCTCTTGTTTCTATTTTCTATTTTCTCTTTTCTCTTCATTTCTCTTCTTTTCTCATTTCTCTTCTTTACCCCTTTCTCTTTTCTCTTCTTTTCTCTTCTTACCCCTTCTTTTCTCTTTTCTCTTGTTTTCTCTTCTTTACCCATTTCTCTTTCCTCTTCTTTTCTCTTCTTACCTCTTCTTTTCGCTTTTCTCTTGTTTTCTCTTCTTTTCTCTTTTCTCTTCATTTCTCTTCTTTTCTCTTCTTTTCTCATTTCGCTTTACTCTTCTTTTCTTTTCTCTTGTTTTCACCTCTTTTCTCTTTTCTCTTCTTTTCTCTTCGTTTCTCTTCTTTTCTCTTCTCTTCATTTCTCGTCTTTTCTCTTTTCTCTACTTCTCTCTTCTTTACCCCTTTCTCTTTTCTCTTCTTTTCTCTTCTTACCCCTTCTTTTCTCTTTTCTCTTGTTTTCTCTTCTTTTCTCTTCTGTTCTCTTGTTTCTATTTTCTATTTTCTCTTTTCTCTTCATTTCTCTTCTTTTCTCTTTTCTCTTCATTTCTCTTTCTCTCTTTTTTCATTTCTCTTCTTTTCTCTTTTCTGTTTTCTCTTTTCTATTCTTTTGTCTTTTTTCTCTTTTCTCTTCTATTCTCTTCTTTACTCTTGTTTTCTCTTTTCTATTTTCTGTTTTCTCTTCATTTCTGTTCTTTTCTCTTTTCTCTTGTTTCCTCTTCTTTTCTGTTTTCTCTTTTCTATTCATTTGTCTTCTTTTCTCTTTACTCTTCTTTTTTCGTTTCTCGTTTCTATTTTCTCTTTTGACTTCATTTCTCTTCTTTTCTCTTTTCTGTTTTCGTTTTTCTATTCTTTTGTCTTTTTTCTCTTTTCTCTTCTATTCTCTTGTTTTCTCTTTTCTATTTTCTGTTTTCTCTTCATTTCCCTTCTTTTCTCTTTTCTCTTGTTTTCTCTTGTTTACTGTTTTCTCTTTTCTATTCTTTTGTCTTCTTTTCTCTTCTGTTCTCTTGTTTCTATTTTCTATTTTCTCTTTTCTCTTCATTTCTCTTCTTTTCTCATTTCTCTTCTTTACCCCTTTCTCTTTTCTCTTCTTTTCTCTTCTTACCCCTTCTTTTCTCTTTTCTCTTGTTTTCTCTTCTTTACCCCTTTCTCTTTCCTCTTCTTTTCTCTTCTTACCTCTTCTTTTCTCTTTTCTCTTGTTTTCTCTTCTTTTCTCTTTTCTCTTCATTTCTCTTCTTTTCTCTTCTTTTCTCAGTTCGCTTTACTCTTCTTTTCTTTTCTCATGTTTTCACCTCTTTTCTCTTTTCTGTTCTTTTCTCTTCATTTCTCTTCTTTTCTCTTCTCTTCATTTCTCGTCTTTTCTCTTTTCTCTTCTTCTCTCTTCTTTACCCCTTTCTCTTTTCTCTTCTTTTCTCTTCTTACCCCTTCTTTTCTCTTTTCTCTTGTTTTCTCTTCTTTTCTCTTCTGTTCTCTTGTTTCTATTTTCTATTTTCTCTTTTCTCTTCATTTCTCTTCTTTTCTCTTTTCTCTTCATTTCTCTTTCTCTCTTTTTTCATTTCTCTTCTTTTCTCTTTTCTGTTTTCGCTTTTCTATTCTTTTGTCTTTTTTCTCTTTTCTCTTCTATTCTCTTCTTTACTCTTGTTTTCTCTTTTCTATTTTCTGTTTTCTCTTCATTTCTGTTCTTTTCTCTTTTCTCTTGTTTCCTCTTCTTTTTTGTTTTCTCTTTTCTATTCATTTGTCTTCTTTTCTCTTTACTCTTCTTTTCTCGTTTCTCTTTTCTATTTTCTCTTTTGACTTCATTTCTCTTCTTTTCTCTTTTCTGTTTTCTTTTTTCTATTCTTTTGTCTTTTTTCTCTTTTCTCTTCTATTCTCTTGTTTTCTCTTCTTTTCTCTTCTCTTCATTTCTCGTCTTTTCTCTTTTCTCTTCTTCTCTCTTCTTTACCCCTTTCTCTTTTCTCTTCTTTTCTCTTCTTTTCTCTTTTCTCTTTACTCTTCTTTTCTTTTCTCCTGTTTTCACCTCTTTTCTCTTTTCTGTTCTTTTCTCTTCATTTCTCTTCTTTTCTCTTCTCTTCATTTCTCGTCTTTTCTCTTTTCTCTTCTTCTCTCTTCTTTACCCCTTTCTCTTTTCTCTTCTTTTCTCTTCTTACCCCTTCTTTTCTCTTTTCTCTTGTTTTCTCTTGTTTTCTCTTCTGTTCTCTTGTTTCTATTTTCTATTTTCTCTTTTCTCTTCATTTCTCTTCTTTTCTCTTTTCTCTTCATTTCTCTTTCTCTCTTTTTTCATTTCTCTTCTTTTCTCTTTTCTGTTTTCGCTTTTCTATTCTTTTGTCTTTTTTCTCTTTTCTCTTCTATTCTCTTCGTTACTCTTGTTTTCTCTTTTCTATTTTCTGTTTTCTCTTCATTTCTGTTCTTTTCTCTTTTCTCTTGTTTCCTCTTCTTTTTTGTTTTCTCTTTTCTATTCATTTGTCTTCTTTTCTCTTTACTCTTCTTTTCTCGTTTCTCTTTTCTATTTTCTCTTTTGACTTCATTTCTCTTCTTTTCTCTTTTCTGTTTTCTTTTTTCTATTCTTTTGTCTTTTTTCTCTTTTCTCTTCTATTCTCTTGTTTTCTCTTCTTTTCTCTTCTCTTCATTTCTCGTCTTTTCTCTTTTCTCTTCTTCTCTCTTCTTTACCCCTTTCTCTTTTCTCTTCTTTTCTCTTCTTTTCTCTTTTCTCTTTACTCTTCTTTTCTTTTCTCCTGTTTTCACCTCTTTTCTCTTTTCTGTTCTTTTCTCTTCATTTCTCTTCTTTTCTCTTCTCTTCATTTCTCGTCTTTTCTCTTTTCTCTTCTTCTCTCTTCTTTACCCCTTTCTCTTTTCTCTTCTTTTCTCTTCTTACCCCTTCTTTTCTCTTTTCTCTTGTTTTCTCTTGTTTTCTCTTCTGTTCTCTTGTTTCTATTTTCTATTTTCTCTTTTCTCTTCATTTCTCTTCTTTTCTCTTTTCTCTTCATTTCTCTTTCTCTCTTTTTTCATTTCTCTTCTTTTCTCTTTTCTGTTTTCGCTTTTCTATTCTTTTGTCTTTTTTCTCTTTTCTCTTCTATTCTCTTCGTTACTCTTGTTTTCTCTTTTCTATTTTCTGTTTTCTCTTCATTTCTGTTCTTTTCTCTTTTCTCTTGTTTCCTCTTCTTTTTTGTTTTCTCTTTTCTATTCATTTGTCTTCTTTTCTCTTTACTCTTCTTTTCTCGTTTCTCTTTTCTATTTTCTCTTTTGACTTCATTTCTCTTCTTTTCTCTTTTCTGTTTTCTTTTTTCTATTCTTTTGTCTTTTTTCTCTTTTCTCTTCTATTCTCTTGTTTTCTCTTTTCTATTTTCTGTTTTCTCTTCATTTCCCTTCTTTTCTCTTGTTTTCTCTTGTTTACTGTTTTCTCTTTTCTATTCTTTTGTCTTCTTTTCTCTTCTGTTCTCTTGTTTCTATTTTCTATTTTCTCTTTTCTCTTCATTTCTCTTCTTTTCTCATTTCTCTTCTTTTCTCTTTTCTGTTTTCTTTTTTCTATTCTTTTGTCTTTTTTCTCTTTTCTCTTCTATTCTCTTGTTTTCTCTTTTCTATTTTCTGTTTTCTCTTCATTTCCCTTCTTTTCTCTTGTTTTCTCTTGTTTACTGTTTTCTCTTTTCTATTCTTTTGTCTTCTTTTCTCTTCTGTTCTCTTGTTTCTATTTTCTATTTTCTCTTTTCTCTTCTTCTCTCTTCTTTACCACTTTCTCTTTTCTCTTCTTTTCTCTTCTTTTCTCTTTTCTCTTTACTCTTCTTTTCTTTTCTCCTGTTTTCACTTCTTTTCTCTTTTCTCTTCTTTTCTCTTCATTTCTCTTTTCTATTTTCTGTTTTCTCTTCATTTGCCTCCTTTTCTCTTTTCTCTTGTTTTCTCTTGTTTTCTGTTTTCTCTTTTCTATTCTTTTGTCTTCTTTTCACTTCTGCTCTCTTGTTTCTATTTTCTATTTTCTCTTTTCTCTTCATTTCTCTTCTTTTCTCTTCTCTTCATTTCTCGTCTATTCTGTTTTCTCTTCTCTCTTCTGTACCCCTTTCTCTTTTCTCTTCTTTTCTCTTCTTTTCTCTTTTCTCTTTACTCTTCTTTTCTTTTCTCCTGTTTTCACTTCTTTTCTCTTTTCTCTTTTCTCTTCTTTTCTCTTCATTTCTCTTCTTTTCTCTTCTCTTCATTTCTCTTCTTTTCTCTTTTCTCTTCTTTTCTCTTCTTTACCCCTTTCTCTTTCCTCTTCTTTTCTCTTCTTACCTCTTCTTTTCTCTTTTCTCTTGTTTTCTCTTCTTTTCTCTTTTCTCTTCATTTCTCTTTTTTCTCTTTTTTCATTTCTCTTCTTTTCTCTTTTCTGTTTTCTTTTTTCTATTCTTTTGTCTTTTTTCTCTTTTCTCTTCTATTCTCTTGTTTTCTCTTTTCTATTTTCTGTTTTCTCTTCATTTCCCTTCTTTTCTCTTGTTTTCTCTTGTTTACTGTTTTCTCTTTTCTATTCTTTTGTCTTCTTTTCTCTTCTGTTCTCTTGTTTCTATTTTCTATTTTCTCTTTTCTCTTCATTTCTCTTCTTTTCTCTTTTCTGTTTCCTCTTGTCTATTCTTTTGTCTTTTTTCTCTTTTCTCTTCTATTCTCTTGTTTTCTCTTTTCTATTTTCTGTTTTCTCTTCATTTGCCTTCTTTTCTCTTTTCTCTTGTTTTCTGTTTTCTCTTTTCTATTCTTTTGTCTTCTTTTCACTTCTGTTCTCTTGTTTCTATTTTCTCTTTTCTCTTTTCTCTTCATTTCTCTTCTTTTCTCTTCTTTTCTCATTTCGCTTTACTCTACTTTTCTTTTCGCCTGTTTTCACTAATTTTCTCTTTTCTCTTCTTTTCTCCTCATTTCTCTTCTTTTCTCTTCATTTCTCGTCTTTTCTCTTTTCTCTTCTTCTCTCTTCTTTACCACTTTCTCTTTTCTCTTCTTTTCTCTTCTTTTCTCTTTTCTCTTTACTCTTCTTTTCTTTTCTCCTGTTTTCACTTCTTTTCTCTTATCTCTTCTTTTCTCTTTTTTCATTTCTCTTCTTTTCTCTTTTCTCTTCTTTTCTCTTCATTTCTCTTCTTTTCTCGTTTCTCTTCTTCTCTCTTCTTTACCCCTTTCTCTTTTCTCTTCTTTTCTCTTCTCTTCATTTCTCGTCTTTTCTCTTTTCTCTTCTTCTCTCTTCTTTACCCCTTTCTCTTTTCTCTTCTTTTCTCTTCTTACCCCTTCTTTTCTCTTTTCTCTTGTTTTCTCTTCTTTTCTCTTGTTTCTATTTTCTATTTTCTCTTCATTTCTCTTCTTTTCTCTTTTCTCTTCATTTCTCTATCTCTCTTTTTTCATTTCTCTTCTTTTCTCTTTTCTCGTTTCTCTTTTCTATTTTCTCTTTTGACTTCATTTCTCTTCTTTTCTCTTTTCTGTTTTCGTTTTTCTATTCTTTTGTCTTTTTTCTCTTTTCTCTTCTATTCTCTTGTTTTCTCTTTTCTATTTTCTGTTTTCTCTTCATTTCCCTTCTTTTCTCTTTTCTCTTGTTTTCTCTTGTTTACTGTTTTCTCTTTTCTATTCTTTTGTCTTCTTTTCTCTTCTGTTCTCTTGTTTCTATTTTCTATTTTCTCTTTTCTCTTCATTTCTCTTCTTTTCTCATTTCTCTTCTTTACCCCTTTCTCTTTTCTCTTCTTTTCTCTTCTTACCCCTTCTTTTCTCTTTTCTCTTGTTTTCTCTTCTTTACCCCTTTCTCTTTCCTCTTCTTTTCTCTTCTTACCTCTTCTTTTCTCTTTTCTCTTGTTTTCTCTTCTTTTCTCTTTTCTCTTCATTTCTCTTCTTTTCTCTTCTTTTCTCAGTTCGCTTTACTCTTCTTTTCATTTCTCTTGTTTTCACTTCTTTTCTCTTTTCTGTTCTTTTCTCTTCTTTTCTCTTCTTACCCCTTCTTTTCTCTTTTCTCTTGTTTTCTCTTCTTTTCTCTTCTGTTCTCTTGTTTCTATTTTCTATTTTCTCTTTTCTCTTCATTTCTCTTCATTTCTCTTCTTTTCTCTTTTCTCTTCATTTCTCTTTCTCTCTTTTTTCATTTCTCTTCTTTTCTCTTTTCTGTTTTCGCTTTTCTATTCTTTTGTCTTTTTTCTCTTTTCTCTTCTATTCTCTTCTTTACTCTTGTTTTCTCTTTTCTATTTTCTGTTTTCTCTTCATTTCTGTTCTTTTCTCTTTTCTCTTGTTTCCTCTTCTTCTTTGTTTTCTCTTTTCTATTCATTTGTCTTCTTTTCTCTTTACTCTTCTTTTCTCGTTTCTCTTTTCTATTTTCTCTTTTGACTTCATTTCTCTTCTTTTCTCTTTTCTGTTTTCTTTTTTCTATTCTTTTGTCTTTTTTCTCTTTTCTCTTCTATTCTCTTGTTTTCTCTTCTTTTCTCTTCTCTTCATTTCTCGTCTTTTCTCTTTTCTCTTCTTCTCTCTTCTTTACCCCTTTCTCTTTTCTCTTCTTTTCTCTTCTTTTCTCTTTTCTCTTTACTCTTCTTTTCTTTTCTCCTGTTTTCACCTCTTTTCTCTTTTCTGTTCTTTTCTCTTCATTTCTCTTCTTTTCTCTTCTCTTCATTTCTCGTCTTTTCTCTTTTCTCTTCTTCTCTCTTCTTTACCCCTTTCTCTTTTCTCTTTTCTCTTGTTTTCTCTTCTTTACCCCTTTCTCTTTCCTCTTCTTTTCTCTTCTTACCTCTTCTTTTCTCTTTTCTCTTGTTTTCTCTTCTTTTCTCTTTGCTCTTCATTTCTCTTCTTTTCTCTTCTTTTCTCAGTTCGCTTTACTCTTCTTTTCCTTTCTCTTGTTTTCACTTCTTTTCTCTTTTCTGTTCTTTTCTCTTCTTTTCTCTTCTTACCCCTTCTTTTCTCTTTTCTCTTGTTTTCTCTTCTTTTCTCTTCTGTTCTCTTGTTTCTATTTTCTATTTTCTCTTTTCTCTTCATTTCTCTTCTTTTCTCTTTTCTCTTCATTTCTCTTTCTCTCTTTTTTCATTTCTCTTCTTTTCTCTTTTCTGTTTTCGCTTTTCTATTCTTTTGTCTTCTTTTCACTTCTGCTCTCTTGTTTCTTTTTTCTATTTTCTCTTTTCTCTTCATTTCTCTTCTTTTCTCTTCTCTTCATTTCTCGTCTATTCTGTTTTCTCTTCTCTCTTCTGTACCCCTTTCTCTTTTCTCTTCTTTTCTCTTCTTTTCTCTTTTCTCTTTACTCTTCTTTTCTTTTCTCCTGTTTTCACTTCTTTTCTCGTTTCTCTTTTCTCTTCTTTTCTCTTCATTTCTCTTCTTTTCTCTTCTCTTCATTTCTCTTCTTTTCTCTTTTCTCTTCTTTTCTCTTCTTTACCCCTTTCTCTTTCCTCTTCTTTTCTCTTCTTACCTCTTCTTTTCTCTTTTCTCTTGTTTTCTCTTCTTTTCTCTTTTCTCTTCATTTCTCTTTTTTCTCTTTTTTCATTTCTCTTCTTTTCTCTTTTCTGTTTTCTTTTTTCTATTCTTTTGTCTTTTTTCTCTTTTCTCTTCTATTCTCTTGTTTTCTCTTTTCTATTTTCTGTTTTCTCTTCATTTCCCTTGTTTTCTCTTGTTTTCTCTTGTTTACTGTTTTCTCTTTTCTATTCTTTTGTCTTCTTTTCTCTTCTGTTCTCTTGTTTCTATTTTCTATTTTCTCTTTTCTCTTCATTTCTCTTCTTTTCTCATTTCTCTTCTTTACCCCTTTCTCTTTTCTCTTCTTTTCTCTTCTTACCCCTTCTTTTCTCTTTTCTCTTGTTTTCTCTTCTTTACCCCTTTCTCTTTCCTCTTCTTTTCTCTTCTTACCTCTTCTTTTCGCTTTTCTCTTGTTTTCTCTTCTTTTCTCTTTTCTCTTCATTTCTCTTCTTTTCTCTTCTTTTCTCATTTCGCTTTACTCTTCTTTTCTTTTCTCTTGTTTTCACCTCTTTTCTCTTTTCTCTTCTTTTCTCTTCGTTTCTCTTCTTTTCTCTTCTCTTCATTTCTCGTCTTTTCTCTTTTCTCTTCTTCTCTCTTCTTTACCCCTTTCTCTTTTCTCTTCTTTTCTCTTCTTACCCCTTCTTTTCTCTTTTCTCTTGTTTTCTCTTCTTTTCTCTTCTGTTCTCTTGTTTTCTCTTTTCTATTTTCTGTTTTCTCTTCATTTCTGTTCTTTTCTCTTTTCTCTTGTTTCCTCTTCTTTTCTGTTTTCTCTTTTCTATTCATTTGTCTTCTTTTCTCTTTACTCTTCTTTTCTCGTTTCTCTTTTCTATTTTCTCTTTTGACTTCATTTCTCTTCTTTTCTCTTTTCTGTTTTCGTTTTTCTATTCTTTTGTCTTTTTTCTCTTTTCTCTTCTATTCTCTTGTTTTCTCTTTTCTATTTTCTGTTTTCTCTTCATTTCCCTTCTTTTCTCTTTTCTCTTGTTTTCTCTTGTTTACTGTTTTCTCTTTTCTATTCTTTTGTCTTCTTTTCTCTTCTGTTCTCTTGTTTCTATTTTCTATTTTCTCTTTTCTCTTCATTTCTCTTCTTTTCTCATTTCTCTTCTTTACCCCTTTCTCTTTTCTCTTCTTTTCTCTTCTTACCCCTTCTTTTCTCTTTTCTCTTGTTTTCTCTTCTTTACCCCTTTCTCTTTCCTCTTCTTTTCTCTTCTTACCTCTTCTTTTCTCTTTTCTCTTGTTTTCTCTTCTTTTCTCTTTTCTCTTCATTTCTCTTCTTTTCTCTTCTTTTCTCAGTTCGCTTTACTGTTCTTTTCTTTTCTCATGTTTTCACCTCTTTTCTCTTTTCTGTTCTTTTCTCTTCATTTCTCTTCTTTTCTCTTCTCTTCATTTCTCGTCTTTTCTCTTTTCTCTTCTTCTCTCTTCTTTACCCCTTTCTCTTTTCTCTTCTTTTCTCTTCTTCCCCCTTCTTTTCTCTTTTCTCTTGTTTTCTCTTCTTTTCTCTTCTGTTCTCTTGTTTCTATTTTCTATTTTCTCTTTTCTCTTCATTTCTCTTCTTTTCTCTTTTCTCTTCATTTCTCTTTCTCTCTTTTTTCATTTCTCTTCTTTTCTCTTTTCTGTTTTCGCTTTTCTATTCTTTTGTCTTTTTTCTCTTTTCTCTTCTATTCTCTTCTTTACTCTTGTTTTCTCTTTTCTATTTTCTGTTTTCTCTTCATTTCTGTTCTTTTCTCTTTTCTCTTGTTTCCTCTTCTTTTTTGTTTTCTCTTTTCTATTCATTTGTCTTCTTTTCTCTTTACTCTTCTTTTCTCGTTTCTCTTTTCTATTTTCTCTTTTGACTTCATTTCTCTTCTTTTCTCTTTTCTGTTTTCTTTTTTCTATTCTTTTGTCTTTTTTCTCTTTTCTCTTCTATTCTCTTGTTTTCTCTTCTTTTCTCTTCTCTTCATTTCTCGTCTTTTCTCTTTTCTCTTCTTCTCTCTTCTTTACCCCTTTCTCTTTTCTCTTCTTTTCTCTTCTATTCTCTTTTCTCTTTACTCTTCTTTTCTTTTCTCCTGTTTTCACTTCTTTTCTATTTTTCTCTTCTTTTCTCTTCATTTCTCTTCTTTTCTCTTTTCTTCATTTCTCGTCTTTTCTCTTTTCTCTTCTTCTCTCTTCTTTACCCCTTTCTCTTTTCTCTTCTTTTCTCTTCTTTTCTCTTTTCTCTTTACTCTTCTTTTCTTTTCTCCTGTTTTCACTTCTTTTCTCTTTTCTCTTCTTTTCTCTTCTTTTCTCTTCTGTTCATTTCTCGTCTTTTCTCTTTTCTCTTCTTCTCTCTTCTTTACCACTTTCTCTTTTCTCTTCTTTTCTCTTCTTTTCTCTTTTCTCTTTACTCTTCTTTTCTTTTGTTTTCACTTCTTTTCTCTTTTCTCTTCTTTTCTCTTCTTTTCTCTTCTCTTCATTTCTCGTCTTTTCTCTTTTCTCTTCTTCTCTCTTCTTTACCACTTTCTCTTTTCTCTTCTTTTCTCTTCTTTTCTCTTTTCTCTTTACTCTTCTTTTCTTTTCTCCTGTTTTCACTTTTTTCTCTTTTCTCTTTTCTCTTCTTTTCTCTTCATTTCTCTTGTTTTCTCTTCTCTTCATTTCTCTTCTTTTCTCTTTTCTCTTCTTTTCTCTTCTTTACCCCTTTCTCTTTCCTCTTCTTTTCTCTTCTTACCTCTTCTTTTCTCTTTTTTCTTGTTTTCTCTTCTTTTCTCTTTTCTCTTCATTTCTCTTTTTTCTCTTTTTTCATTTCTCTTCTTTTCTCTTTTTTGTTTTCTTTTTTCTATTCTTTTGTCTTTTTTCTCTTTTCTCTTCTATTCTCTTGTTTTCTCTTTTCTATTTTCTGTTTTCTGTTCATTTCTCTTCTTTTCTCTTTTCTCTTGTTTTCTCTTCTTTTCTGTTTTCTCTTCGTTTCTCTTCATTTCTCTTCTTTTCTCTTCTCTTCATTTCTCTTCTTTTCTCTTTTCTCTTCTTTTCTCTTCTTTTCCCCTTTCTCTTTCCTCTTCTTTTCTCTTCTTACCTCTTCTTTTCTCTCTTCTCTTGTTTTCTCTTCTTTTCTCTTTTCTCTTCATTTCTCTTTTTTCTCTTTTTTCATTTCTCTTCTTTTCTCTTTTCTGTTTTCTTTTTTCTATTCTTTTGTCTTTTTTCTCTTTTCTCTTCTATTCTCTTGTTTTCTCTTTTCTATTTTCTGTTTTCTCTTCATTTGCCTTCTTTTCTCTTTTCTCTTGTTTTCTCTTGTTTTCTGTTTTCTCTTTTCTATTCTTTTGTCTTCTTTTCTCTTCTGTTCTCTTGTTTCTATTTTCTATTTTCTCTTTTCTCTTCATTTCTCTTCTTTTCTCATTTCTCTTCTTTTCTCTTTTCTGTTTTCTTTTTTCTATTCTTTTGTCTTTTTTCTCTTTTCTCTTCTATTCTCTTGTTTTCTCTTTTCTATTTTCTGTTTTCTCTTCATTTCCCTTCTTTTCTCTTGTTTTCTCTTGTTTACTGTTTTCTCTTTTCTATTCGTTTGTCTTCTTTTCTCTTCTGTTCTCTTGTTTCTATTTTCTATTTTCTCTTTTCTCTTCTTCTCTCTTCTTTACCACTTTCTCTTTTCTCTTCTTTTCTCTTCTTTTCTCTTTTCTCTTTACTCTTCTTTTCTTTTCTCCTGTTTTCACTTCTTTTCTCTTTTCTCTTCTTTTCTCTTCATTTCTCTTTTCTATTTTCTGTTTTCTCTTCATTTGCCTCCTTTTCTCTTTTCTCTTGTTTTCTCTTGTTTTCTGTTTTCTCTTTTCTATTCTTTTGTCTTCTTTTCACTTCTGCTCTCTTGTTTCTTTTTTCTATTTTCTCTTTTCTCTTCATTTCTCTTCTTTTCTCTTCTCTTCATTTCTCGTCTATTCTGTTTTCTCTTCTCTCTTCTGTACCCCTTTCTCTTTTCTCTTCTTTTCTCTTCTTTTCTCTTTTCTCTTTACTCTTCTTTTCTTTTCTCCTGTTTTCACTTCTTTTCTCGTTTCTCTTTTCTCTTCTTTTCTCTTCATTTCTCTTCTTTTCTCTTCTCTTCATTTCTCTTCTTTTCTCTTTTCTCTTCTTTTCTCTTCTTTACCCCTTTCTCTTTCATCTTCTTTTCTCTTCTTACCTCTTCTTTTCTCTTTTCTCTTGTTTTCTCTTCTTTTCTCTTTTCTCTTCATTTCTCTTTTTTCTCTTTTTTCATTTCTCTTCTTTTCTCTTTTCTGTTTTCTTTTTTCTATTCTTTTGTCTTTTTTCTCTTTTCTCTTCTATTCTCTTGTTTTCTCTTTTCTATTTTCTGTTTTCTCTTCATTTCCCTTCTTTTCTCTTGTTTTCTCTTGTTTACTGTTTTCTCTTTTCTATTCTTTTGTCTTCTTTTCTCTTCTGTTCTCTTGTTTCTATTTTCTATTTTCTCTTTTCTCTTCATTTCTCTTCTTTTCTCATTTCTCTTCTTTACCCCTTTCTCTTTTCTCTTCTTTTCTCTTCTTACCCCTACTTTTCTCTTTTCTCTTGTTTTCTCTTCTTTACCCCTTTCTCTTTCCTCTTCTTTTCTCTTCTTACCTCTTCTTTTCGCTTTTCTCTTGTTTTCTCTTCTTTTCTCTTTTCTCTTCATTTCTCTTCTTTTCTCTTCTTTTCTCATTTCGCTTTACTCTTCTTTTCTTTTCTCTTGTTTTCACCTCTTTTCTCTTTTCTCTTCTTTTCTCTTCGTTTCTCTTCTTTTCTCTTCTCTTCATTTCTCGTCTTTTCTCTTTTCTCTTCTTCTCTCTTCTTTACCCCTTTCTCTTTTCTCTTCTTTTCTCTTCTTACCCCTTCTTTTCTCTTTTCTCTTGTTTTCTCTTCTTTTCTCTTCTGTTCTCTTGTTTTCTCTTTTCTATTTTCTGTTTTCTCTTCATTTCTGTTCTTTTCTCTTTTCTCTTGTTTCCTCTTCTTTTCTGTTTTCTCTTTTCTATTCATTTGTCTTCTTTTCTCTTTACTCTTCTTTTCTCGTTTCTCTTTTCTATTTTCTCTTTTGACTTCATTTCTCTTCTTTTCTCTTTTCTGTTTTCGTTTTTCTATTCTTTTGTCTTTTTTCTCTTTTCTCTTCTATTCTCTTGTTTTCTCTTTTCTATTTTCTGTTTTCTCTTCATTTCCCTTCTTTTCTCTTTTCTCTTGTTTTCTCTTGTTTACTGTTTTCTCTTTTCTATTCTTTTGTCTTCTTTTCTCTTCTGTTCTCTTGTTTCTATTTTCTATTTTCTCTTTTCTCTTCATTTCTCTTCTTTTCTCATTTCTCTTCTTTACCCCTTTCTCTTTTCTCTTCTTTTCTCTTCTTACCCCTTCTTTTCTCTTTTCTCTTGTTTTCTCTTCTTTACCCCTTTCTCTTTCCTCTTCTTTTCTCTTCTTACCTCTTCTTTTCTCTTTTCTCTTGTTTTCTCTTCTTTTCTCTTTTCTCTTCATTTCTCTTCTTTTCTCTTCTTTTCTCAGTTCGCTTTACTCTTCTTTTCTTTTCTCATGTTTTCACCTCTTTTCTCTTTTCTGTTCTTTTCTCTTCATTTCTCTTCTTTTCTCTTCTCTTCATTTCTCGTCTTTTCTTTATTCTCTTCTTTTCTCTTCTTTACCCCTTTCTTTTTTCTCTTTTCTCTTGTTTTCTCTTCTTTTCTCTTTTCTCTTTTTTCATTTCTCTTCTTTTCTCTTTTCTGTTTTCTTTTTTCTATTCTTTTGTCTTTTTTCTCTTTTCTCTTCTATTCTCTTGTTTTCTCTTCTTTTCTCTTCTCTTCATTTCTCGTCTTTTCTCTTTTCTCTTCTTCTCTCTTCTTTACCCCTTTCTCTTGTCTCTTCTTTTCTCTTTTCTCTTTACTCTTCTTTTCTTTTCTCCTGTTTTCACCTCTTTTCTCTTTTCTGTTCTTTTCTCTTCATTTCTCTTCTTTTCTCTTCTCTTCATTTCTCGTCTTTTCTCTTTTCTCTTCTTCTCTCTTCTTTACCCCTTTCTCTTTTCTCTTCTTTTCTCTTCTTACCCCTTCTTTTCTCTTTTCTCTCGTTTTCTCTTCTTTTCTCTTCTGTTCTCTTGTTTCTATTTTCTATTTTCTCTTTTCTCTTCATTTCTCTTCTTTTCTCTTTTCTCTTCATTTCTCTTTCTCTCTTTTTTCATTTCTCTTCTTTTCTCTTTTCTGTTTTCGCTTTTCTATTCTTTTGTCTTTTTTCTCTTTTCTCTTCTATTCTCTTCTTTACTCTTGTTTTCTCTTTTCTATTTTCTGTTTTCTCTTCATTTCTGTTCTTTTCTCTTTTCTCTTCTTTCCTCTTCTTTTTTGTTTTCTCTTTTCTATTCATTTGTCTTCTTTTCTCTTTACTCTTCTTTTCTCGTTTCTCTTTTCTATTTTCTCTTTTGACTTCATTTCTCTTCTTTTCTCTTTTCTGTTTTCTTTTTTCTATTCTTTTGTCTTTTTTCTCTTTTCTCTTCTATTCTCTTGTTTTCTCTTCTTTTCTCTTCTCTTCATTTCTCGTCTTTTCTCTTTTCTCTTCTTCTCTCTTCTTTACCCCTTTCTCTTTTCTCTTCTTTTCTCTTCTATTCTCTTTTCTCTTTACTCTTCTTTTCTTTTCTCCTGTTTTCACTTCGTTTCTATTTTTCTCTTCTTTTCTCTTCATTTCTCTTCTTTTCTCTTTTCTGTTTTCTTTTTTCTATTCTTTTGTCTTTTTTCTCTTTTCTCTTCTATTCTCTTGTTTTCTCTTCTTTTCTCTTCTCTTCATTTCTCGTCTTTTCTTTTTTCTCTTCTTTTCTCTTCTTTACCCCTTTCTTTTTTCTCTTTTCTCTTGTTTTCTCTTCTTTTCTCTTTTCTCTTTTTTCATTTCTCTTCTTTTCTCTTTTCTGTTTTCTTTTTTCTATTCTTTTGTCTTTTTTCTCTTTTCTCTTCTAATCTCTTGTTTTCTCTTTTCTATTTTCTGTTTTCTCTTCATTTGCCTTCTTTTCTCTTTTCTCTTGTTTTCTCTTGTTTTCTGTTTTCTCTTTTCTATTCTTTTGTCTTCTTTTCACTTCTGTTCTCTTGTTTCTATTTTCTCTTTTCTCTTTTCTCTTCATTTCTCTTCTTTTCTCTTCTTTTCTCATTTCGCTTTACTCTACTTTTCTTTTCGCCTGTTTTCACTAATTTTCTCTTTTCTCTTCTTTTCTCCTCATTTCTCTTCTTTTCTCTTCATTTCTCGTCTTTTCTCTTTTCTCTTCTTCTCTCTTCTTTACCACTTTCTCTTTTCTCTTCTTTTCTCTTCTTTTCTCTTTTCTCTTTACTCTTCTTTTCTTTTCTCCTGTTTTCACTTCTTTTCTCTTATCTCTTCTTTTCTCTTTTTTCATTTCTCTTCTTTTCTCTTTTCTCTTCTTTTCTCTTCATTTCTCTTCGTTTCTCGTTTCTCTTCTTCTCTCTTCTTTACCCCTTTCTCTTTTCTCTTCTTTTCTCTTCTCTTCATTTCTCGTCTTTTCTCTTTTCTCTTCTTCTCTCTTCTTTACCCCTTTCTCTTTTCTCTTCTTTTCTCTTCTCTTCATTTCTCGTCTTTTCTCTTTTCTCTTCTTCTCTCTTCTTTACCCCTTTCTCTTTTCTCTTCTTTTCTCTTCTTACCCCTTCTTTTCTCTTTTCTCTCGTTTTCTCTTCTTTTCTCTTCTGTTCTCTTGTTTCTATTTTCTATTTTCTCTTTTCTCTTCATTTCTCTTCTTTTCTCTTTTCTCTTCATTTCTCTTTCTCTCTTTTTTCATTTCTCTTCTTTTCTCTTTTCTGTTTTCTTTTTTCTATTCTTTTGTCTTTTTTCTCTTTTCTCTTCTATTCTCTTCTTTACTCTTGTTTTCTCTTTTCTATTTTCTGTTTTCTCTTCATTTCTGTTCTTTTCTCTTTTCTCTTTACTCTTCTTTTCTTTTCTCCAGTTTTCACTTCTTTTCTCTTATCTCTTCTTTTCTCTTTTTTCATTTCTCTTCTTTTCTCTTTTCTCTTCTTTTCTCTTCATTTCTCTTCTTTTCTCGTTTCTCTTCTTCTCTCTTCTTTACCACTTTCTCTTTTCTCTTCTTTTCTCTTCTTTTCTCTTTTCTCTTTACTCTTCTTTTCTTTTCTCCTGTTTTCACTTCTTTTCTCTTATCTCTTCTTTTCTCTTTTTTCATTTCTCTTCTTTTCTCTTTTCTCTTCTTTTCTCTTCATTTCTCTTTTCTCTTGTTTTCTCTTGTTTTCTGTTTTCTCTTTTCTATTCTTTTGTCTTCTTTTCACTTCTGCTCTCTTGTTTCTATTTTCTATTTTCTCTTTTCTCTTCATTTCTCTTCTTTTCTCATTTCTCTTTACTCTTCTTTTCTTTTCTCCTGTTTTCACTTCTTTTCTCATTTCTCTTCTTTTCTCTTCATTTCTCTTCTTTTCTCTTCTCTTCATTTCTCTTCTTTTCTCTTTTCTCTTCTTCTCTCTTCTTTACCCCTTTCTCTTTTCTCTTCTTTTCTCTTCTTTACTTTTCTCCTGTTTTCACTTCTTTTCTATTTTTCTCTTCTTTTCTCTTCATTTCTCTTCTTTTCTCTTTTCTTCATTTCTCGTCTTTTCTCTTTTCTCTTCTTCTCTCTTCTTTACCCCTTTCTCTTTTCTCTTCTTTTCTCTTCTTTTCTCTTTTCTCTTTACTCTTCTTTTCTTTTCTCCTGTTTTCACTTCTTTTCTCTTTTCTCTTCTTTTCTCTTCTTTTCTCTTCTCTTCATTTCTCGTCTTTTCTCTTTTCTCTTCTTCTCTCTTCTTTACCACTTTCTCTTTTCTCTTCTTTTCTCTTCTTTTCTCTTTTCTCTTTACTCTTCTTTTCTTTTCTCCTGTTTTCACTTCTTTTCTCTTTTCTCTTCTTTTCTCTTCTTTTCTCTTCTCTTCATTTCTCGTCTTTTCTCTTTTCTCTTCTTCTCTCTTCTTTACCACTTTCTCTTTTCTCTTCTTTTCTCTTCTTTTCTCTTTTCTCTTTACTCTTCTTTTCTTTTCTCCTGTTTTCACTTTTTTCTCTTTTCTCTTTTCTCTTCTTTTCTCTTCATTTCTCTTGTTTTCTCTTCTCTTCATTTCTCTTCTTTTCTCTTTTCTCTTCTTTTCTCTTCTTTACCCCTTTCTCTTTCCTCTTCTTTTCTCTTCTTACCTCTTCTTTTCTCTTTTTTCTTGTTTTCTCTTCTTTTCTCTTTTCTCTTCATTTCTCTTTTTTCTCTTTTTTCATTTCTCTTCTTTTCTCTTTTCTGTTTTCTTTTTTCTATTCTTTTGTCTTTTTTCTCTTTTCTCTTCTATTCTCTTGTTTTCTCTTTTCTATTTTCTGTTTTCTGTTCATTTCTCTTCTTTTCTCTTTTCTCTTGTTTTCTCTTCTTTTCTGTTTTCTCTTCGTTTCTCTTCATTTCTCTTCTTTTCTCTTCTCTTCATTTCTCTTCTTTTCTCTTTTATCTTCTTTTCTCTTCTTTACCCCTTTCTCTTTCCTCTTCTTTTCTCTTCTTACCTCCTCTTTTCTCTCTTCTCTTGTTTTCTCTTCTTTTCTCTTTTCTCTTCATTTCTCTTTTTTCTCTTTTTTCATTTCTCTTCTTTTCTCTTTTCTGTTTTCTTTTTTCTATTCTTTTGTCTTTTTTCTCTTTTCTCTTCTATTCTCTTGTTTTCTCTTTTCTATTTTCTGTTTTCTCTTCATTTGCCTTCTTTTCTCTTTTCTCTTGTTTTCTCTTGTTTTCTGTTTTCTCTTTTCTATTCTTTTGTCTTCTTTTCTCTTCTGTTCTCTTGTTTCTATTTTCTATTTTCTCTTTTCTCTTCATTTCTCTTCTTTTCTCATTTCTCTTCTTTTCTCTTTTCTGTTTTCTTTTTTCTGTTCTTTTGTCTTTTTTCTCTTTTCTCTTCTATTCTCTTGTTTTCTCTTTTCTATTTTCTGTTTTCTCTTCATTTCCCTTCTTTTCTCTTGTTTTCTCTTGTTTACTGTTTTCTCTTTTCTATTCTTTTGTCTTCTTTTCTCTTCTGTTCTCTTGTTTCTATTTTCTATTTTCTCTTTTCTCTTCTTCTCTCTTCTTTACCACTTTCTCTTTTCTCTTCTTTTCTCTTCTTTTCTCTTTTCTCTTTACTCTTCTTTTCTTTTCTCCTGTTTTCACTTCTTTTCTCTTTTCTCTTCTTTTCTCTTCATTTCTCTTTTCTATTTTCTGTTTTCTCTTCATTTGCCTCCTTTTCTCTTTTCTCTTGTTTTCTCTTGTTTTCTGTTTTCTCTTTTCTATTCTTTTGTCTTCTTTTCACTTCTGCTCTCTTGTTTCTTTTTTCTATTTTCTCTTTTCTCTTCATTTCTCTTCTTTTCTCTTCTCTTCATTTCTCGTCTATTCTGTTTTCTCTTCTCTCTTCTGTACCCCTTTCTCTTTTCTCTTCTTTTCTCTTCTTTTCTCTTTTCTCTTTACTCTTCTTTTATTTTCTCCTGTTTTCACTTCTTTTCTCTTTTCTCTTTTCTCTTCTTTTCTCTTCATTTCTCTTCTTTTCTCTTCTCTTCATTTCTCTTCTTTTCTCTTTTCTCTTCTTTTCTCTTCTTTACCCCTTTCTCTTTCCTCTTCTTTTCTCTTCTTACCTCTTCTTTTCTCTTTTCTCTTGTTTTCTCTTCTTTTCTCTTTTCTCTTCATTTCTCTTTTTTCTCTTTTTTCATTTCTCTTCTTTTCTCTTTTCTGTTTTCTTTTTTCTATTCTTTTGTCTTTTTTCTCTTTTCTCTTCTATTCTCTTGTTTTCTCTTTTCTATTTTCTGTTTTCTCTTCATTTCCCTTCTTTTCTCTTGTTTTCTCTTGTTTACTGTTTTCTCTTTTCTATTCTTTTGTCTTCTTTTCTCTTCTGTTCTCTTGTTTCTATTTTCTATTTTCTCTTTTCTCTTCTTCTCTCTTCTTTACCACTTTCTCTTTTCTCTTCTTTTCTCTTCTTTTCTCTTTTCTCTTTACTCTTCTTTTCTTTTCTCCTGTTTTCACTTCTTTTCTCTTTTCTCTTCTTTTCTCTTCATTTCTCTTTTCTATTTTCTGTTTTCTCTTCATTTGCCTCCTTTTCTCTTTTCTCTTGTTTTCTCTTGTTTTCTGTTTTCTCTTTTCTATTCTTTTGTCTTCTTTTCACTTCTGCTCTCTTGTTTCTTTTTTCTATTTTCTCTTTTCTCTTCTTTTCTCTTCTCTTCATTTCTCGTCTATTCTGTTTTCTCTTCTCTCTTCTGTACCCCTTTCTCTTTTCTCTTCTTTTCTCTTCTTTTCTCTTTTCTGTTTTCTTTTTTCTATTCTTTTGTCTTTTTTCTCTTTTCTCTTCTATTCTCTTGTTTTCTCTTCTTTTCTCTTCTCTTCATTTCTCGTCTTTTCTTTTTTCTCTTCTTTTCTCTTCTTTACCCCTTTCTTTTTTCTCTTTTCTCTTGTTTTCTCTTCTTTTCTCTTTTCTCTTTTTTCATTTCTCTTCTTTTCTCTTTTCTGTTTTCTTTTTTCTATTCTTTTGTCTTTTTTCTCTTTTCTCTTCTAATCTCTTGTTTTCTCTTTTCTATTTTCTGTTTTCTCTTCATTTGCCTTCTTTTCTCTTTTCTCTTGTTTTCTCTTGTTTTCTGTTTTCTCTTTTCTATTCTTTTGTCTTCTTTTCACTTCTGTTCTCTTGTTTCTATTTTCTCTTTTCTCTTTTCTCTTCATTTCTCTTCTTTTCTCTTCTTTTCTCATTTCGCTTTACTCTACTTTTCTTTTCGCCTGTTTTCACTAATTTTCTCTTTTCTCTTCTTTTCTCCTCATTTCTCTTCTTTTCTCTTCATTTCTCGTCTTTTCTCTTTTCTCTTCTTCTCTCTTCTTTACCACTTTCTCTTTTCTCTTCTTTTCTCTTCTTTTCTCTTTTCTCTTTACTCTTCTTTTCTTTTCTCCTGTTTTCACTTCTTTTCTCTTATCTCTTCTTTTCTCTTTTTTCATTTCTCTTCTTTTCTCTTTTCTCTTCTTTTCTCTTCATTTCTCTTCGTTTCTCGTTTCTCTTCTTCTCTCTTCTTTACCCCTTTCTCTTTTCTCTTCTTTTCTCTTCTCTTCATTTCTCGTCTTTTCTCTTTTCTCTTCTTCTCTCTTCTTTACCCCTTTCTCTTTTCTCTTCTTTTCTCTTCTCTTCATTTCTCGTCTTTTCTCTTTTCTCTTCTTCTCTCTTCTTTACCCCTTTCTCTTTTCTCTTCTTTTCTCTTCTTACCCCTTCTTTTCTCTTTTCTCTCGTTTTCTCTTCTTTTCTCTTCTGTTCTCTTGTTTCTATTTTCTATTTTCTCTTTTCTCTTCATTTCTCTTCTTTTCTCTTTTCTCTTCATTTCTCTTTCTCTCTTTTTTCATTTCTCTTCTTTTCTCTTTTCTGTTTTCTTTTTTCTATTCTTTTGTCTTTTTTCTCTTTTCTCTTCTATTCTCTTCTTTACTCTTGTTTTCTCTTTTCTATTTTCTGTTTTCTCTTCATTTCTGTTCTTTTCTCTTTTCTCTTTACTCTTCTTTTCTTTTCTCCAGTTTTCACTTCTTTTCTCTTATCTCTTCTTTTCTCTATTTTCATTTCTCTTCTTTTCTCTTTTCTCTTCTTTTCTCTTCATTTCTCTTCTTTTCTCGTTTCTCTTCTTCTCTCTTCTTTACCACTTTCTCTTTTCTCTTCTTTTCTCTTCTTTTCTCTTTTCTCTTTACTCTTCTTTTCTTTTCTCCTGTTTTCACTTCTTTTCTCTTATCTCTTCTTTTCTCTTTTTTCATTTCTCTTCTTTTCTCTTTTCTCTTCTTTTCTCTTCATTTCTCTTTTCTCTTGTTTTCTCTTGTTTTCTGTTTTCTCTTTTCTATTCTTTTGTCTTCTTTTCACTTCTGCTCTCTTGTTTCTATTTTCTATTTTCTCTTTTCTCTTCATTTCTCTTCTTTTCTCATTTCTCTTTACTCTTCTTTTCTTTTCTCCTGTTTTCACTTCTTTTCTCATTTCTCTTCTTTTCTCTTCATTTCTCTTCTTTTCTCTTCTCTTCATTTCTCTTCTTTTCTCTTTTCTCTTCTTCTCTCTTCTTTACCCCTTTCTCTTTTCTCTTCTTTTCTCTTCTTTACTTTTCTCCTGTTTTCACTTCTTTTCTATTTTTCTCTTCTTTTCTCTTCATTTCTCTTCTTTTCTCTTTTCTTCATTTCTCGTCTTTTCTCTTTTCTCTTCTTCTCTCTTCTTTACCCCTTTCTCTTTTCTCTTCTTTTCTCTTCTTTTCTCTTTTCTCTTTACTCTTCTTTTCTTTTCTCCTGTTTTCACTTCTTTTCTCTTTTCTCTTCTTTTCTCTTCTTTTCTCTTCTCTTCATTTCTCGTCTTTTCTCTTTTCTCTTCTTCTCTCTTCTTTACCACTTTCTCTTTTCTCTTCTTTTCTCTTCTTTTCTCTTTTCTCTTTACTCTTCTTTTCTTTTCTCCTGTTTTCACTTCTTTTCTCTTTTCTCTTCTTTTCTCTTCTTTTCTCTTCTCTTCATTTCTCGTCTTTTCTCTTTTCTCTTCTTCTCTCTTCTTTACCACTTTCTCTTTTCTCTTCTTTTCTCTTCTTTTCTCTTTTCTCTTTACTCTTCTTTTCTTTTCTCCTGTTTTCACTTTTTTCTCTTTTCTCTTTTCTCTTCTTTTCTCTTCATTTCTCTTGTTTTCTCTTCTCTTCATTTCTCTTCTTTTCTCTTCTTACCTCTTCTTTTCTCTTTTTTCTTGTTTTCTCTTCTTTTCTCTTTTCTCTTCATTTCTCTTTTTTCTCTTTTTTCATTTCTCTTCTTTTCTCTTTTCTGTTTTCTTTTTTCTATTCTTTTGTCTTTTTTCTCTTTTCTCTTCTATTCTCTTGTTTTCTCTTTTCTATTTTCTGTTTTCTGTTCATTTCTCTTCTTTTCTCTTTTCTCTTGTTTTCTCTTCTTTTCTGTTTTCTCTTCGTTTCTCTTCATTTCTCTTCTTTTCTCTTCTCTTCATTTCTCTTCTTTTCTCTTTTATCTTCTTTTCTCTTCTTTACCCCTTTCTCTTTCCTCTTCTTTTCTCTTCTTACCTCCTCTTTTCTCTCTTCTCTTGTTTTCTCTTCTTTTCTCTTTTCTCTTCATTTCTCTTTTTTCTCTTTTTTCATTTCTCTTCTTTTCTCTTTTCTGTTTTCTTTTTTCTATTCTTTTGTCTTTTTTCTCTTTTCTCTTCTATTCTCTTGTTTTCTCTTTTCTATTTTCTGTTTTCTCTTCATTTGCCTTCTTTTCTCTTTTCTCTTGTTTTCTCTTGTTTTCTGTTTTCTCTTTTCTATTCTTTTGTCTTCTTTTCTCTTCTGTTCTCTTGTTTCTATTTTCTATTTTCTCTTTTCTCTTCATTTCTCTTCTTTTCTCATTTCTCTTCTTTTCTCTTTTCTGTTTTCTTTTTTCTGTTCTTTTGTCTTTTTTCTCTTTTCTCTTCTATTCTCTTGTTTTCTCTTTTCTATTTTCTGTTTTCTCTTCATTTCCCTTCTTTTCTCTTGTTTTCTCTTGTTTACTGTTTTCTCTTTTCTATTCTTTTGTCTTCTTTTCTCTTCTGTTCTCTTGTTTCTATTTTCTATTTTCTCTTTTCTCTTCTTCTCTCTTCTTTACCACTTTCTCTTTTCTCTTCTTTTCTCTTCTTTTCTCTTTTCTCTTTACTCTTCTTTTCTTTTCTCCTGTTTTCACTTCTTTTCTCTTTTCTCTTCTTTTCTCTTCATTTCTCTTTTCTATTTTCTGTTTTCTCTTCATTTGCCTCCTTTTCTCTTTTCTCTTGTTTTCTCTTGTTTTCTGTTTTCTCTTTTCTATTCTTTTGTCTTCTTTTCACTTCTGCTCTCTTGTTTCTTTTTTCTATTTTCTCTTTTCTCTTCATTTCTCTTCTTTTCTCTTCTCTTCATTTCTCGTCTATTCTGTTTTCTCTTCTCTCTTCTGTACCCCTTTCTCTTTTCTCTTCTTTTCTCTTCTTTTCTCTTTTCTCTTTACTCTTCTTTTATTTTCTCCTGTTTTCACTTCTTTTCTCTTTTCTCTTTTCTCTTCTTTTCTCTTCATTTCTCTTCTTTTCTCTTCTCTTCATTTCTCTTCTTTTCTCTTTTCTCTTCTTTTCTCTTCTTTACCCCTTTCTCTTTCCTCTTCTTTTCTCTTCTTACCTCTTCTTTTCTCTTTTCTCTTGTTTTCTCTTCTTTTCTCTTTTCTCTTCATTTCTCTTTTTTCTCTTTTTTCATTTCTCTTCTTTTCTCTTTTCTGTTTTCTTTTTTCTATTCTTTTGTCTTTTTTCTCTTTTCTCTTCTATTCTCTTGTTTTCTCTTTTCTATTTTCTGTTTTCTCTTCATTTCCCTTCTTTTCTCTTGTTTTCTCTTGTTTACTGTTTTCTCTTTTCTATTCTTTTGTCTTCTTTTCTCTTCTGTTCTCTTGTTTCTATTTTCTATTTTCTCTTTTCTCTTCATTTCTCTTCTTTTCTCATTTCTCTTCTTTTCTCTTTTCTGTTTTCTTTTTTCTATTCTTTTGTCTTTTTTCTCTTTTCTCTTCTATTCTCTTGTTTTCTCTTTTCTATTTTCTGTTTTCTCTTCATTTCCCTTCTTTTCTCTTGTTTTCTCTTGTTTACTGTTTTCTCTTTTCTATTCTTTTGTCTTCTTTTCTCTTCTGTTCTCTTGTTTCTATTTTCTATTTTCTCTTTTCTCTTCTTCTCTCTTCTTTACCACTTTCTCTTTTCTCTTCTTTTCTCTTCTTTTCTCTTTTCTCTTTACTCTTCTTTTCTTTTCTCCTGTTTTCACTTCTTTTCTCTTTTCTCTTCTTTTCTCTTCATTTCTCTTTTCTATTTTCTGTTTTCTCTTCATTTGCCTCCTTTTCTCTTTTCTCTTGTTTTCTCTTGTTTTCTGTTTTCTCTTTTCTATTCTTTTGTCTTCTTTTCACTTCTGCTCTCTTGTTTCTTTTTTCTATTTTCTCTTTTCTCTTCATTTCTCTTCTTTTCTCTTCTCTTCATTTCTCGTCTATTCTGTTTTCTCTTCTCTCTTCTGTACCCCTTTCTCTTTTCTCTTCTTTTCTCTTCTTTTCTCTTTTCTCTTTACTCTTCTTTTATTTTCTCCTGTTTTCACTTCTTTTCTCTTTTCTCTTTTCTCTTCTTTTCTCTTCATTTCTCTTCTTTTCTCTTCTCTTCATTTCTCTTCTTTTCTCTTTTCTCTTCTTTTCTCTTCTTTACCCCTTTCTCTTTCCTCTTCTTTTCTCTTCTTACCTCTTCTTTTCTCTTTTCTCTTGTTTTCTCTTCTTTTCTCTTTTCTCTTCATTTCTCTTTTTTCTCTTTTTTCATTTCTCTTCTTTTCTCTTTTCTGTTTTCTTTTTTCTATTCTTTTGTCTTTTTTCTCTTTTCTCTTCTATTCTCTTGTTTTCTCTTTTCTATTTTCTGTTTTCTCTTCATTTCCCTTCTTTTCTCTTGTTTTCTCTTGTTTACTGTTTTCTCTTTTCTATTCTTTTGTCTTCTTTTCTCTTCTGTTCTCTTGTTTCTATTTTCTATTTTCTCTTTTCTCTTCATTTCTCTTCTTTTCTCATTTCTCTTCTTTTCTCTTTTCTGTTTTCTTTTTTCTATTCTTTTGTCTTTTTTCTCTTTTCTCTTCTATTCTCTTGTTTTCTCTTTTCTATTTTCTGTTTTCTCTTCATTTCCCTTCTTTTCTCTTGTTTTCTCTTGTGTACTGTTTTCTCTTTTCTATTCTTTTGTCTTCTTTTCTCTTCTGTTCTCTTGTTTCTATTTTCTATTTTCTCTTTTCTCTTCTTCTCTCTTCTTTACCACTTTCTCTTTTCTCTTCTTTTCTCTTCTTTTCTCTTTTCTCTTTACTCTTCTTTTCTTTTCTCCTGTTTTCACTTCTTTTCTCTTTTCTCTTCTTTTCTCTTCATTTCTCTTTTCTATTTTCTGTTTTCTCTTCATTTGCCTCCTTTTCTCTTTTCTCTTGTTTTCTCTTGTTTTCTGTTTTCTCTTTTCTATTCTTTTGTCTTCTTTTCACTTCTGCTCTCTTGTTTCTTTTTTCTATTTTCTCTTTTCTCTTCATTTCTCTTCTTTTCTCTTCTCTTCATTTCTCGTCTATTCTGTTTTCTCTTCTCTCTTCTGTACCCCTTTCTCTTTTCTCTTCTTTTCTCTTCTTTTCTCTTTTCTCTTTACTCTTCTTTTATTTTCTCCTGTTTTCACTTCTTTTCTCTTTTCTCTTTTCTCTTCTTTTCTCTTCATTTCTCTTCTTTTCTCTTCTCTTCATTTCTCTTCTTTTCTCTTTTCTCTTCTTTTCTCTTCTTTACCCCTTTCTCTTTCCTCTTCTTTTCTCTTCTTACCTCTTCTTTTCTCTTTTCTCTTGTTTTCTCTTCTTTTCTCTTTTCTCTTCATTTCTCTTTTTTCTCTTTTTTCATTTCTCTTCTTTTCTCTTTTCTGTTTTCTTTTTTCTATTCTTTTGTCTTTTTTCTCTTTTCTCTTCTATTCTCTTGTTTTCTCTTTTCTATTTTCTGTTTTCTCTTCATTTCCCTTCTTTTCTCTTGTTTTCTCTTGTTTACTGTTTTCTCTTTTCTATTCTTTTGTCTTCTTTTCTCTTCTGTTCTCTTGTTTCTATTTTCTATTTTCTCTTTTCTCTTCATTTCTCTTCTTTTCTCATTTCTCTTCTTTACCCCTTTCTCTTTTCTCTTCTTTTCTCTTCTTACCCCTTCTTTTCTCTTTTCTCTTGTTTTCTCTTCTTTACCCCTTTCTCTTTCCTCTTCTTTTCTCTTCTTACCTCTTCTTTTCGCTTTTCTCTTGTTTTCTCTTCTTTTCTCTTTTCTCTTCATTTCTCTTCTTTTCTCTTCTTTTCTCATTTCGCTTTACTCTTCTTTTCTTTTCTCTTGTTTTCACCTCTTTTCTCTTTTCTCTTCTTTTCTCTTCGTTTCTCTTCTTTTCTCTTCTCTTCATTTCTCGTCTTTTCTCTTTTCTCTTCTTCTCTCTTCTTTACCCCTTTCTCTTTTCTCTTCTTTTCTCTTCTTACCCCTTCTTTTCTCTTTTCTCTTGTTTTCTCTTCTTTTCTCTTCTGTTCTCTTGTTTTCTCTTTTCTATTTTCTGTTTTCTCTTCATTTCTGTTCTTTTCTCTTTTCTCTTGTTTCCTCTTCTTTTCTGTTTTCTCTTTTCTATTCATTTGTCTTCTTTTCTCTTTACTCTTCTTTTCTCGTTTCTCTTTTCTATTTTCTCTTTTGACTTCATTTCTCTTCTTTTCTCTTTTCTGTTTTCGTTTTTCTATTCTTTTGTCTTTTTTCTCTTTTCTCTTCTATTCTCTTGTTTTCTCTTTTCTATTTTCTGTTTTCTCTTCATTTCCCTTCTTTTCTCTTTTCTCTTGTTTTCTCTTGTTTACTGTTTTCTCTTTTCTATTCTTTTGTCTTCTTTTCTCTTCTGTTCTCTTGTTTCTATTTTCTATTTTCTCTTTTCTCTTCATTTCTCTTCTTTTCTCATTTCTCTTCTTTACCCCTTTCTCTTTTCTCTTCTTTTCTCTTCTTACCCCTTCTTTTCTCTTTTCTCTTGTTTTCTCTTCTTTACCCCTTTCTCTTTCCTCTTCTTTTCTCTTCTTACCTCTTCTTTTCTCTTTTCTCTTGTTTTCTCTTCTTTTCTCTTTTCTCTTCATTTCTCTTCTTTTCTCTTCTTTTCTCAGTTCGCTTTACTCTTCTTTTCTTTTCTCATGTTTTCACCTCTTTTCTCTTTTCTGTTCTTTTCTCTTCATTTCTCTTCTTTTCTCTTCTCTTCATTTCTCGTCTTTTCTCTTTTCTCTTCTTCTCTCTTCTTTACCCCTTTCTCTTTTCTCTTCTTTTCTCTTCTTCCCCCTTCTTTTCTCTTTTCTCTTGTTTTCTCTTCTTTTCTCTTCTGTTCTCTTGTTTCTATTTTCTATTTTCTCTTTTCTCTTCATTTCTCTTCTTTTCTCTTTTCTCTTCATTTCTCTTTCTCTCTTTTTTCATTTCTCTTCTTTTCTCTTTTCTGTTTTCGCTTTTCTATTCTTTTGTCTTTTTTCTCTTTTCTCTTCTATTCTCTTCTTTACTCTTGTTTTCTCTTTTCTATTTTCTGTTTTCTCTTCATTTCTGTTCTTTTCTCTTTTCTCTTGTTTCCTCTTCTTTTTTGTTTTCTCTTTTCTATTCATTTGTCTTCTTTTCTCTTTACTCTTCTTTTCTCGTTTCTCTTTTCTATTTTCTCTTTTGACTTCATTTCTCTTCTTTTCTCTTTTCTGTTTTCTTTTTTCTATTCTTTTGTCTTTTTTCTCTTTTCTCTTCTATTCTCTTGTTTTCTCTTCTTTTCTCTTCTCTTCATTTCTCGTCTTTTCTCTTTTCTCTTCTTCTCTCTTCTTTACCCCTTTCTCTTTTCTCTTCTTTTCTCTTCTATTCTCTTTTCTCTTTACTCTTCTTTTCTTTTCTCCTGTTTTCACTTCTTTTCTATTTTTCTCTTCTTTTCTCTTCATTTCTCTTCTTTTCTCTTTTCTGTTTTCTTTTTTCTATTCTTTTGTCTTTTTTCTCTTTTCTCTTCTATTCTCTTGTTTTCTCTTCTTTTCTCTTCTCTTCATTTCTCGTCTTTTCTTTTTTCTCTTCTTTTCTCTTCTTTACCCCTTTCTTTTTTCTCTTTTCTCTTGTTTTCTCTTCATTTCTCTTTCTCTCTTTTTTCATTTCTCTTCTTTTCTCTTTTCTGTTTTCTTTTTTCTATTCTTTTGTCTTTTTTCTCTTTTCTCTTCTATTCTCTTGTTTTCTCTTTTCTATTTTCTGTTTTCTCTTCATTTGCCTTCTTTTCTCTTTTCTCTTGTTTTCTCTTGTTTTCTGTTTTCTCTTTTCTATTCTTTTGTCTTCTTTTCACTTCTGTTCTCTTGTTTCTATTTTCTCTTTTCTCTTTTCTCTTCATTTCTCTTCTTTTCTCTTCTTTTCTCATTTCGCTTTACTCTACTTTTCTTTTCGCCTGTTTTCACTAATTTTCTCTTTTCTCTTCTTTTCTCCTCATTTCTCTTCTTTTCTCTTCATTTCTCGTCTTTTCTCTTTTCTCTTCTTCTCTCTTCTTTACCACTTTCTCTTTTCTCTTCTTTTCTCTTCTTTTCTCTTTTCTCTTTACTCTTCTTTTCTTTTCTCCTGTTTTCACTTCTTTTCTCTTATCTCTTCTTTTCTCTTTTTTCATTTCTCTTCTTTTCTCTTTTCTCTTCTTTTCTCTTCATTTCTCTTCTTTTCTCGTTTCTCTTCTTCTCTCTTCTTTACCCCTTTCTCTTTTCTCTTCTTTTCTCTTCTCTTCATTTCTCGTCTTTTCTCTTTTCTCTTCTTCTCTCTTCTTTACCCCTTTCTCTTTTCTCTTCTTTTCTCTTCTTACCCCTTCTTTTCTCTTTTCTCTTGTTTTCTCTTCTTTTCTCTTGTTTCTATTTTCTATTTTCTCTTCATTTCTCTTCTTTTCTCTTTTCTCTTCATTTCTCTATCTCTCTTTTTTCATTTCTCTTCTTTTCTCTTTTCTCGTTTCCCTTTTCTATTTTCTCTTTTGACTTCATTTCTCTTCTTTTCTCTTTTCTGTTTTCGTTTTTCTATTCTTTTGTCTTTTTTCTCTTTTCTCTTCTATTCTCTTGTTTTCTCTTTTCTATTTTCTGTTTTCTCTTCATTTCCCTTCTTTTCTCTTTTCTCTTGTTTTCTCTTGTTTACTGTTTTCTCTTTTCTATTCTTTTGTCTTCTTTTCTCTTCTGTTCTCTTGTTTCTATTTTCTATTTACTTTTCTCTTCATTTCTCTTCTTTTCTCATTTCTCTTCTTTACCCCTTTCTCTTTTCTCTTCTTTTCTCTTCTTACCCCTTCTTTTCTCTTTTCTCTTGTTTTCTCTTCTTTACCCCTTTCTCTTTCCTCTTCTTTTCTCTTCTTACCTCTTCTTTTCTCTTTTCTCTTGTTTTCTCTTCTTTTCTCTTTGCTCTTCATTTCTCTTCTTTTCTCTTCTTTTCTCAGTTCGCTTTACTCTTCTTTTCCTTTCTCTTGTTTTCACTTCTTTTCTCTTTTCTGTTCTTTTCTCTTCTTTTCTCTTCTTACCCCTTCTTTTCTCTTTTCTCTTGTTTTCTCTTCTTTTCTCTTCTGTTCTCTTGTTTCTATTTTCTATTTTCTCTTTTCTCTTCATTTCTCATCTTTTCTCTTTTCTCTTCATTTCTCTTTCTCTCTTTTTTCATTTCTCTTCTTTTCTCTTTTCTGTTTTCGCTTTTCTATTCTTTTGTCTTCTTTTCACTTCTGCTCTCTTGTTTCTTTTTTCTATTTTCTCTTTTCTCTTCATTTCTCTTCTTTTCTCTTCTCTTCATTTCTCGTCTATTCTGTTTTCTCTTCTCTCTTCTGTACCCCTTTCTCTTTTCTCTTCTTTTCTCTTCTTTTCTCTTTTCTCTTTACTCTTCTTTTCTTTTCTCCTGTTTTCACTTCTTTTCTCGTTTCTCTTTTCTCTTCTTTTCTCTTCATTTCTCTTCTTTTCTCTTCTCTTCATTTCTCTTCTTTTCTCTTTTCTCTTCTTTTCTCTTCTTTACCCCTTTCTCTTTCCTCTTCTTTTCTCTTCTTACCTCTTCTTTTCTCTTTTCTCTTGTTTTCTCTTCTTTTCTCTTTTCTCTTCATTTCTCTTTTTTCTCTTTTTTCATTTCTCTTCTTTTCTCTTTTCTGTTTTCTTTTTTCTATTCTTTTGTCTTTTTCTCTTTTCTCTTCTATTCTCTTGTTTTCTCTTTTCTATTTTCTGTTTTCTCTTCATTTCCCTTGTTTTCTCTTGTTTTCTCTTGTTTACTGTTTTCTCTTTTCTATTCTTTTGTCTTCTTTTCTCTTCTGTTCTCTTGTTTCTATTTTCTATTTTCTCTTTTCTCTTCATTTCTCTTCTTTTCTCATTTCTCTTCTTTACCCCTTTCTCTTTTCTCTTCTTTTCTCTTCTTACCCCTTCTTTTCTCTTTTCTCTTGTTTTCTCTTCTTTACCCCTTTCTCTTTCCTCTTCTTTTCTCTTCTTACCTCTTCTTTTCGCTTTTCTCTTGTTTTCTCTTCTTTTCTCTTTTCTCTTCATTTCTCTTCTTTTCTCTTCTTTTCTCATTTCGCTTTACTCTTCTTTTCTTTTCTCTTGTTTTCACCTCTTTTCTCTTTTCTCTTCTTTTCTCTTCGTTTCTCTTCTTTTCTCTTCTCTTCATTTCTCGTCTTTTCTCTTTTCTCTTCTTCTCTCTTCTTTACCCCTTTCTCTTTTCTCTTCTTTTCTCTTCTTACCCCTTCTTTTCTCTTTTCTCTTGTTTTCTCTTCTTTTCTCTTCTGTTCTCTTGTTTTCTCTTTTCTATTTTCTGTTTTCTCTTCATTTCTGTTCTTTTCTCTTTTCTCTTGTTTCCTCTTCTTTTCTGTTTTCTCTTTTCTATTCATTTGTCTTCTTTTCTCTTTACTCTTCTTTTCTCGTTTCTCTTTTCTATTTTCTCTTTTGACTTCATTTCTCTTCTTTTCTCTTTTCTGTTTTCGTTTTTCTATTCTTTTGTCTTTTTTCTCTTTTCTCTTCTATTCTCTTGTTTTCTCTTTTCTATTTTCTGTTTTCTCTTCATTTCCCTTCTTTTCTCTTTTCTCTTGTTTTCTCTTGTTTACTGTTTTCTCTTTTCTATTCTTTTGTCTTCTTTTCTCTTCTGTTCTCTTGTTTCTATTTTCTATTTTCTCTTTTCTCTTCATTTCTCTTCTTTTCTCATTTCTCTTCTTTACCCCTTTCTCTTTTCTCTTCTTTTCTCTTCTTACCCCTTCTTTTCTCTTTTCTCTTGTTTTCTCTTCTTTACCCCTTTCTCTTTCCTCTTCTTTTCTCTTCTTACCTCTTCTTTTCTCTTTTCTCTTGTTTTCTCTTCTTTTCTCTTTTCTCTTCATTTCTCTTCTTTTCTCTTCTTTTCTCAGTTCGCTTTACTCTTCTTTTCTTTTCTCATGTTTTCACCTCTTTTCTCTTTTCTGTTCTTTTCTCTTCATTTCTCTTCTTTTCTCTTCTCTTCATTTCTCGTCTTTTCTTTATTCTCTTCTTTTCTCTTCTTTACCCCTTTCTTTTTTCTCTTTTCTCTTGTTTTCTCTTCTTTTCTCTTTTCTCTTTTTTCATTTCTCTTCTTTTCTCTTTTCTGTTTTCTTTTTTCTATTCTTTTGTCTTTTTTCTCTTTTCTCTTCTATTCTCTTGTTTTCTCTTCTTTTCTCTTCTCTTCATTTCTCGTCTTTTCTCTTTTCTCTTCTTTTCTCTTCTTTACCCCTTTCTTTTTTCTCTTTTCTCTTGTTTTCTCTTCTTTTCTCTTTTCTCTTTTTTCATTTCTCTTCTTTTCTCTTTTCTGTTTTCTTTTTTCTATTCTTTTGTCTTTTTTCTCTTTTCTCTTCTATTCTCTTGTTTTCTCTTTTCTATTTTCTGTTTTCTCTTCATTTGCCTTCTTTTCTCTTTTCTCTTGTTTTCTCTTGTTTTCTGTTTTCTCTTTTCTATTCTTTTGTCTTCTTTTCACTTCTGTTCTCTTGTTTCTATTTTCTCTTTTCTCTTCATTTCTCTTCTTTTCTCTTCTTTTCTCATTTCGCTTTACTCTACTTTTCTTTTCGCCTGTTTTCACTAATTTTCTCCTTTCTCTTCTTTTCTCTTCATTTCTCTTCTTTTCTCTTCATTTCTCGTCTTTACTCTTTTCTCTTCTTCTCTCTTCTTTACCACTTTCTCTTTTCTCTTCTTTTCTCTTCTTTTCTCTTTTCTCTTTACTCTTCTTTTCTTTTCTCCTGTTTTCACTTCTTTTCTCTTATCTCTTCTTTTCTCTTTTTTCATTTCTCTTCTTTTCTCTTTTCTCTTCTTTTCTCTTCATTTCTCTTCTTTTCTCGTTTCTCTTCTTCTCTCTTCTTTACCCCTTTCTCTTTTCTCTTCTTTTCTCTTCTTACCCCTTCATTTCTCTTTTCTCTTGTTTTCTCTTGTTTTCTGTTTTCTCTTTTCTATTCTTTTGTCTTCTTTTCACTTCTGCTCTCTTGTTTCTATTTTCTATTTTCTCTTTTCTCTTCATTTCTCTTCTGTTCTCATTTCTCTTTACTCTTCTTTTCTTTTCTCCTGTTTTCACTTCTTTTCTCATTTCTCTTCTTTTCTCTTCATTTCTCTTCTTTTCTCTTCTCTTCATTTCTCTTCTTTTCTCTTTTCTCTTCTTCTCTCTTCTTTACCCCTTTCTCTTTTCTCTTCTTTTCTCTTCTTTACTTTTCTCCTGTTTTCACTTCTTTTCTATTTTTCTCTTCTTTTCTCTTCATTTCTCTTCTTTTCTCTTTTCTTCATTTCTCGTCTTTTCTCTTTTCTCTTCTTCTCTCTTCTTTACCCCTTTCTCTTTTCTCTTCTTTTCTCTTCTTTTCTCTTTTCTCTTTACTCTTCTTTTCTTTTCTCCTGTTTTCACTTCTTTTCTCTTTTCTCTTCTTTTCTCTTCTTTTCTCTTCTCTTCATTTCTCGTCTTTTCTCTTTTCTCTTCTTCTCTCTTCTTTACCACTTTCTCTTTTCTCTTCTTTTCTCTTCTTTTCTCTTTTCTCTTTACTCTTCTTTTCTTTTGTTTTCACTTCTTTTCTCTTTTCTCTTCTTTTCTCTTCTTTTCTCTTCTCTTCATTTCTCGTCTTTTCTCTTTTCTCTTCTTCTCTCTTCTTTACCACTTTCTCTTTTCTCTTCTTTTCTCTTCTTTTCTCTTTTCTCTTTACTCTTCTTTTCTTTTCTCCTGTTTTCACTTTTTTCTCTTTTCTCTTTTCTCTTCTTTTCTCTTCATTTCTCTTGTTTTCTCTTCTCTTCATTTCTCTTCTTTTCTCTTTTCTCTTCTTTTCTCTTCTTTACCCCTTTCTCTTTCCTCTTCTTTTCTCTTCTTACCTCTTCTTTTCTCTTTTTTCTTGTTTTCTCTTCTTTTCTCTTTTCTCTTCATTTCTCTTTTTTCTCTTTTTTCATTTCTCTTCTTTTCTCTTTTTTGTTTTCTTTTTTCTATTCTTTTGTCTTTTTTCTCTTTTCTCTTCTATTCTCTTGTTTTCTCTTTTCTATTTTCTGTTTTCTGTTCATTTCTCTTCTTTTCTCTTTTCTCTTGTTTTCTCTTCTTTTCTGTTTTCTCTTCGTTTCTCTTCATTTCTCTTCTTTTCTCTTCTCTTCATTTCTCTTCTTTTCTCTTTTCTCTTCTTTTCTCTTCTTTTCCCCTTTCTCTTTCCTCTTCTTTTCTCTTCTTACCTCTTCTTTTCTCTCTTCTCTTGTTTTCTCTTCTTTTCTCTTTTCTCTTCATTTCTCTTTTTTCTCTTTTTTCATTTCTCTTCTTTTCTCTTTTCTGTTTTCTTTTTTCTATTCTTTTGTCTTTTTTCTCTTTTCTCTTCTATTCTCTTGTTTTCTCTTTTCTATTTTCTGTTTTCTCTTCATTTGCCTTCTTTTCTCTTTTCTCTTGTTTTCTCTTGTTTTCTGTTTTCTCTTTTCTATTCTTTTGTCTTCTTTTCTCTTCTGTTCTCTTGTTTCTATTTTCTATTTTCTCTTTTCTCTTCATTTCTCTTCTTTTCTCATTTCTCTTCTTTTCTCTTTTCTGTTTTCTTTTTTCTATTCTTTTGTCTTTTTTCTCTTTTCTCTTCTATTCTCTTGTTTTCTCTTTTCTATTTTCTGTTTTCTCTTCATTTCCCTTCTTTTCTCTTGTTTTCTCTTGTTTACTGTTTTCTCTTTTCTATTCGTTTGTCTTCTTTTCTCTTCTGTTCTCTTGTTTCTATTTTCTATTTTCTCTTTTCTCTTCTTCTCTCTTCTTTACCACTTTCTCTTTTCTCTTCTTTTCTCTTCTTTTCTCTTTTCTCTTTACTCTTCTTTTCTTTTCTCCTGTTTTCACTTCTTTTCTCTTTTCTCTTCTTTTCTCTTCATTTCTCTTTTCTATTTTCTGTTTTCTCTTCATTTGCCTCCTTTTCTCTTTTCTCTTGTTTTCTCTTGTTTTCTGTTTTCTCTTTTCTATTCTTTTGTCTTCTTTTCACTTCTGCTCTCTTGTTTCTTTTTTCTATTTTCTCTTTTCTCTTCATTTCTCTTCTTTTCTCTTCTCTTCATTTCTCGTCTATTCTGTTTTCTCTTCTCTCTTCTGTACCCCTTTCTCTTTTCTCTTCTTTTCTCTTCTTTTCTCTTTTCTCTTTACTCTTCTTTTCTTTTCTCCTGTTTTCACTTCTTTTCTCGTTTCTCTTTTCTCTTCTTTTCTCTTCATTTCTCTTCTTTTCTCTTCTCTTCATTTCTCTTCTTTTCTCTTTTCTCTTCTTTTCTCTTCTTTACCCCTTTCTCTTTCATCTTCTTTTCTCTTCTTACCTCTTCTTTTCTCTTTTCTCTTGTTTTCTCTTCTTTTCTCTTTTCTCTTCATTTCTCTTTTTTCTCTTTTTTCATTTCTCTTCTTTTCTCTTTTCTGTTTTCTTTTTTCTATTCTTTTGTCTTTTTTCTCTTTTCTCTTCTATTCTCTTGTTTTCTCTTTTCTATTTTCTGTTTTCTCTTCATTTCCCTTCTTTTCTCTTGTTTTCTCTTGTTTACTGTTTTCTCTTTTCTATTCTTTTGTCTTCTTTTCTCTTCTGTTCTCTTGTTTCTATTTTCTATTTTCTCTTTTCTCTTCATTTCTCTTCTTTTCTCATTTCTCTTCTTTACCCCTTTCTCTTTTCTCTTCTTTTCTCTTCTTACCCCTTCTTTTCTCTTTTCTCTTGTTTTCTCTTCTTTACCCCTTTCTCTTTCCTCTTCTTTTCTCTTCTTACCTCTTCTTTTCGCTTTTCTCTTGTTTTCTCTTCTTTTCTCTTTTCTCTTCATTTCTCTTCTTTTCTCTTCTTTTCTCATTTCGCTTTACTCTTCTTTTCTTTTCTCTTGTTTTCACCTCTTTTCTCTTTTCTCTTCTTTTCTCTTCGTTTCTCTTCTTTTCTCTTCTCTTCATTTCTCGTCTTTTCTCTTTTCTCTTCTTCTCTCTTCTTTACCCCTTTCTCTTTTCTCTTCTTTTCTCTTCTTACCCCTTCTTTTCTCTTTTCTCTTGTTTTCTCTTCTTTTCTCTTCTGTTCTCTTGTTTTCTCTTTTCTATTTTCTGTTTTCTCTTCATTTCTGTTCTTTTCTCTTTTCTCTTGTTTCCTCTTCTTTTCTGTTTTCTCTTTTCTATTCATTTGTCTTCTTTTCTCTTTACTCTTCTTTTCTCGTTTCTCTTTTCTATTTTCTCTTTTGACTTCATTTCTCTTCTTTTCTCTTTTCTGTTTTCGTTTTTCTATTCTTTTGTCTTTTTTCTCTTTTCTCTTCTATTCTCTTGTTTTCTCTTTTCTATTTTCTGTTTTCTCTTCATTTCCCTTCTTTTCTCTTTTCTCTTGTTTTCTCTTGTTTACTGTTTTCTCTTTTCTATTCTTTTGTCTTCTTTTCTCTTCTGTTCTCTTGTTTCTATTTTCTATTTTCTCTTTTCTCTTCATTTCTCTTCTTTTCTCATTTCTCTTCTTTACCCCTTTCTCTTTTCTCTTCTTTTCTCTTCTTACCCCTTCTTTTCTCTTTTCTCTTGTTTTCTCTTCTTTACCCCTTTCTCTTTCCTCTTCTTTTCTCTTCTTACCTCTTCTTTTCTCTTTTCTCTTGTTTTCTCTTCTTTTCTCTTTTCTCTTCATTTCTCTTCTTTTCTCTTCTTTTCTCAGTTCGCTTTACTCTTCTTTTCTTTTCTCATGTTTTCACCTCTTTTCTCTTTTCTGTTCTTTTCTCTTCATTTCTCTTCTTTTCTCTTCTCTTCATTTCTCGTCTTTTCTTTATTCTCTTCTTTTCTCTTCTTTACCCCTTTCTTTTTTCTCTTTTCTCTTGTTTTCTCTTCTTTTCTCTTTTCTCTTTTTTCATTTCTCTTCTTTTCTCTTTTCTGTTTTCTTTTTTCTATTCTTTTGTCTTTTTTCTCTTTTCTCTTCTATTCTCTTGTTTTCTCTTCTTTTCTCTTCTCTTCATTTCTCGTCTTTTCTCTTTTCTCTTCTTCTCTCTTCTTTACCCCTTTCTCTTGTCTCTTCTTTTCTCTTTTCTCTTTACTCTTCTTTTCTTTTCTCCTGTTTTCACCTCTTTTCTCTTTTCTGTTCTTTTCTCTTCATTTCTCTTCTTTTCTCTTCTCTTCATTTCTCGTCTTTTCTCTTTTCTCTTCTTCTCTCTTCTTTACCCCTTTCTCTTTTCTCTTCTTTTCTCTTCTTACCCCTTCTTTTCTCTTTTCTCTCGTTTTCTCTTCTTTTCTCTTCTGTTCTCTTGTTTCTATTTTCTATTTTCTCTTTTCTCTTCATTTCTCTTCTTTTCTCTTTTCTCTTCATTTCTCTTTCTCTCTTTTTTCATTTCTCTTCTTTTCTCTTTTCTGTTTTCGCTTTTCTATTCTTTTGTCTTTTTTCTCTTTTCTCTTCTATTCTCTTCTTTACTCTTGTTTTCTCTTTTCTATTTTCTGTTTTCTCTTCATTTCTGTTCTTTTCTCTTTTCTCTTCTTTCCTCTTCTTTTTTGTTTTCTCTTTTCTATTCATTTGTCTTCTTTTCTCTTTACTCTTCTTTTCTCGTTTCTCTTTTCTATTTTCTCTTTTGACTTCATTTCTCTTCTTTTCTCTTTTCTGTTTTCTTTTTTCTATTCTTTTGTCTTTTTTCTCTTTTCTCTTCTATTCTCTTGTTTTCTCTTCTTTTCTCTTCTCTTCATTTCTCGTCTTTTCTCTTTTCTCTTCTTCTCTCTTCTTTACCCCTTTCTCTTTTCTCTTCTTTTCTCTTCTATTCTCTTTTCTCTTTACTCTTCTTTTCTTTTCTCCTGTTTTCACTTCTTTTCTATTTTTCTCTTCTTTTCTCTTCATTTCTCTTCTTTTCTCTTTTCTGTTTTCTTTTTTCTATTCTTTTGTCTTTTTTCTCTTTTCTCTTCTATTCTCTTGTTTTCTCTTCTTTTCTCTTCTCTTCATTTCTCGTCTTTTCTTTTTTCTCTTCTTTTCTCTTCTTTACCCCTTTCTTTTTTCTCTTTTCTCTTGTTTTCTCTTCTTTTCTCTTTTCTCTTTTTTCATTTCTCTTCTTTTCTCTTTTCTGTTTTCTTTTTTCTATTCTTTTGTCTTTTTTCTCTTTTCTCTTCTAATCTCTTGTTTTCTCTTTTCTATTTTCTGTTTTCTCTTCATTTGCCTTCTTTTCTCTTTTCTCTTGTTTTCTCTTGTTTTCTGTTTTCTCTTTTCTATTCTTTTGTCTTCTTTTCACTTCTGTTCTCTTGTTTCTATTTTCTCTTTTCTCTTTTCTCTTCATTTCTCTTCTTTTCTCTTCTTTTCTCATTTCGCTTTACTCTACTTTTCTTTTCGCCTGTTTTCACTAATTTTCTCTTTTCTCTTCTTTTCTCCTCATTTCTCTTCTTTTCTCTTCATTTCTCGTCTTTTCTCTTTTCTCTTCTTCTCTCTTCTTTACCACTTTCTCTTTTCTCTTCTTTTCTCTTCTTTTCTCTTTTCTCTTTACTCTTCTTTTCTTTTCTCCTGTTTTCACTTCTTTTCTCTTATCTCTTCTTTTCTCTTTTTTCATTTCTCTTCTTTTCTCTTTTCTCTTCTTTTCTCTTCATTTCTCTTCGTTTCTCGTTTCTCTTCTTCTCTCTTCTTTACCCCTTTCTCTTTTCTCTTCTTTTCTCTTCTCTTCATTTCTCGTCTTTTCTCTTTTCTCTTCTTCTCTCTTCTTTACCCCTTTCTCTTTTCTCTTCTTTTCTCTTCTCTTCATTTCTCGTCTTTTCTCTTTTCTCTTCTTCTCTCTTCTTTACCCCTTTCTCTTTTCTCTTCTTTTCTCTTCTTACCCCTTCTTTTCTCTTTTCTCTCGTTTTCTCTTCTTTTCTCTTCTGTTCTCTTGTTTCTATTTTCTATTTTCTCTTTTCTCTTCATTTCTCTTCTTTTCTCTTTTCTCTTCATTTCTCTTTCTCTCTTTTTTCATTTCTCTTCTTTTCTCTTTTCTGTTTTCTTTTTTCTATTCTTTTGTCTTTTTTCTCTTTTCTCTTCTATTCTCTTCTTTACTCTTGTTTTCTCTTTTCTATTTTCTGTTTTCTCTTCATTTCTGTTCTTTTCTCTTTTCTCTTTACTCTTCTTTTCTTTTCTCCAGTTTTCACTTCTTTTCTCTTATCTCTTCTTTTCTCTTTTTTCATTTCTCTTCTTTTCTCTTTTCTCTTCTTTTCTCTTCATTTCTCTTGTTTTCTCTTCTCTTCATTTCTCTTCTTTTCTCTTTTCTCTTCTTTTCTCTTCTTTACCCCTTTCTCTTTCCTCTTCTTTTCTCTTCTTACCTCTTCTTTTCTCTTTTTTCTTGTTTTCTCTTCTTTTCTCTTTTCTCTTCATTTCTCTTTTTTCTCTTTTTTCATTTCTCTTCTTTTCTCTTTTCTGTTTTCTTTTTTCTATTCTTTTGTCTTTTTTCTCTTTTCTCTTCTATTCTCTTGTTTTCTCTTTTCTATTTTCTGTTTTCTGTTCATTTCTCTTCTTTTCTCTTTTCTCTTGTTTTCTCTTCTTTTCTGTTTTCTCTTCGTTTCTCTTCATTTCTCTTCTTTTCTCTTCTCTTCATTTCTCTTCTTTTCTCTTTTCTCTTCTTTTCTCTTCTTTTCCCCTTTCTCTTTCCTCTTCTTTTCTCTTCTTACCTCTTCTTTTCTCTCTTCTCTTGTTTTCTCTTCTTTTCTCTTTTCTCTTCATTTCTCTTTTTTCTCTTTTTTCATTTCTCTTCTTTTCTCTTTTCTGTTTTCTTTTTTCTATTCTTTTGTCTTTTTTCTCTTTTCTCTTCTATTCTCTTGTTTTCTCTTTTCTATTTTCTGTTTTCTCTTCATTTGCCTTCTTTTCTCTTTTCTCTTGTTTTCTCTTGTTTTCTGTTTTCTCTTTTCTATTCTTTTGTCTTCTTTTCTCTTCTGTTCTCTTGTTTCTATTTTCTATTTTCTCTTTTCTCTTCATTTCTCTTCTTTTCTCATTTCTCTTCTTTTCTCTTTTCTGTTTTCTTTTTTCTATTCTTTTGTCTTTTTTCTCTTTTCTCTTCTATTCTCTTGTTTTCTCTTTTCTATTTTCTCTTTTCTCTTCATTTCTCTTCTTTTCTCATTTCTCTTCTTTTCTCTTTTCTGTTTTCTTTTTTCTATTCTTTTGTCTTTTTTCTCTTTTCTCTTCTATTCTCTTGTTTTCTCTTTTCTATTTTCTGTTTTCTCTTCATTTCCCTTCTTTTCTCTTGTTTTCTCTTGTTTACTGTTTTCTCTTTTCTATTCGTTTGTCTTCTTTTCTCTTCTGTTCTCTTGTTTCTATTTTCTATTTTCTCTTTTCTCTTCTTCTCTCTTCTTTACCACTTTCTCTTTTCTCTTCTTTTCTCTTCTTTTCTCTTTTCTCTTTACTCTTCTTTTCTTTTCTCCTGTTTTCACTTCTTTTCTCTTTTCTCTTCTTTTCTCTTCATTTCTCTTTTCTATTTTCTGTTTTCTCTTCATTTGCCTCCTTTTCTCTTTTCTCTTGTTTTCTCTTGTTTTCTGTTTTCTCTTTTCTATTCTTTTGTCTTCTTTTCACTTCTGCTCTCTTGTTTCTTTTTTCTATTTTCTCTTTTCTCTTCATTTCTCTTCTTTTCTCTTCTCTTCATTTCTCGTCTATTCTGTTTTCTCTTCTCTCTTCTGTACCCCTTTCTCTTTTCTCTTCTTTTCTCTTCTTTTCTCTTTTCTCTTTACTCTTCTTTTCTTTTCTCCTGTTTTCACTTCTTTTCTCGTTTCTCTTTTCTCTTCTTTTCTCTTCATTTCTCTTCTTTTCTCTTCTCTTCATTTCTCTTCTTTTCTCTTTTCTCTTCTTTTCTCTTCTTTACCCCTTTCTCTTTCATCTTCTTTTCTCTTCTTACCTCTTCTTTTCTCTTTTCTCTTGTTTTCTCTTCTTTTCTCTTTTCTCTTCATTTCTCTTTTTTCTCTTTTTTCATTTCTCTTCTTTTCTCTTTTCTGTTTTCTTTTTTCTATTCTTTTGTCTTTTTTCTCTTTTCTCTTCTATTCTCTTGTTTTCTCTTTTCTATTTTCTGTTTTCTCTTCATTTCCCTTCTTTTCTCTTGTTTTCTCTTGTTTACTGTTTTCTCTTTTCTATTCTTTTGTCTTCTTTTCTCTTCTGTTCTCTTGTTTCTATTTTCTATTTTCTCTTTTCTCTTCATTTCTCTTCTTTTCTCATTTCTCTTCTTTACCCCTTTCTCTTTTCTCTTCTTTTCTCTTCTTACCCCTTCTTTTCTCTTTTCTCTTGTTTTCTCTTCTTTACCCCTTTCTCTTTCCTCTTCTTTTCTCTTCTTACCTCTTCTTTTCGCTTTTCTCTTGTTTTCTCTTCTTTTCTCTTTTCTCTTCATTTCTCTTCTTTTCTCTTCTTTTCTCATTTCGCTTTACTCTTCTTTTCTTTTCTCTTGTTTTCACCTCTTTTCTCTTTTCTCTTCTTTTCTCTTCGTTTCTCTTCTTTTCTCTTCTCTTCATTTCTCGTCTTTTCTCTTTTCTCTTCTTCTCTCTTCTTTACCCCTTTCTCTTTTCTCTTCTTTTCTCTTCTTACCCCTTCTTTTCTCTTTTCTCTTGTTTTCTCTTCTTTTCTCTTCTGTTCTCTTGTTTTCTCTTTTCTATTTTCTGTTTTCTCTTCATTTCTGTTCTTTTCTCTTTTCTCTTGTTTCCTCTTCTTTTCTGTTTTCTCTTTTCTATTCATTTGTCTTCTTTTCTCTTTACTCTTCTTTTCTCGTTTCTCTTTTCTATTTTCTCTTTTGACTTCATTTCTCTTCTTTTCTCTTTTCTGTTTTCGTTTTTCTATTCTTTTGTCTTTTTTCTCTTTTCTCTTCTATTCTCTTGTTTTCTCTTTTCTATTTTCTGTTTTCTCTTCATTTCCCTTCTTTTCTCTTTTCTCTTGTTTTCTCTTGTTTACTGTTTTCTCTTTTCTATTCTTTTGTCTTCTTTTCTCTTCTGTTCTCTTGTTTCTATTTTCTATTTTCTCTTTTCTCTTCATTTCTCTTCTTTTCTCATTTCTCTTCTTTACCCCTTTCTCTTTTCTCTTCTTTTCTCTTCTTACCCCTTCTTTTCTCTTTTCTCTTGTTTTCTCTTCTTTACCCCTTTCTCTTTCCTCTTCTTTTCTCTTCTTACCTCTTCTTTTCTCTTTTCTCTTGTTTTCTCTTCTTTTCTCTTTTCTCTTCATTTCTCTTCTTTTCTCTTCTTTTCTCAGTTCGCTTTACTCTTCTTTTCTTTTCTCATGTTTTCACCTCTTTTCTCTTTTCTGTTCTTTTCTCTTCATTTCTCTTCTTTTCTCTTCTCTTCATTTCTCGTCTTTTCTTTATTCTCTTCTTTTCTCTTCTTTACCCCTTTCTTTTTTCTCTTTTCTCTTGTTTTCTCTTCTTTTCTCTTTTCTCTTTTTTCATTTCTCTTCTTTTCTCTTTTCTGTTTTCTTTTTTCTATTCTTTTGTCTTTTTTCTCTTTTCTCTTCTATTCTCTTGTTTTCTCTTCTTTTCTCTTCTCTTCATTTCTCGTCTTTTCTCTTTTCTCTTCTTCTCTCTTCTTTACCCCTTTCTCTTGTCTCTTCTTTTCTCTTTTCTCTTTACTCTTCTTTTCTTTTCTCCTGTTTTCACCTCTTTTCTCTTTTCTGTTCTTTTCTCTTCATTTCTCTTCTTTTCTCTTCTCTTCATTTCTCGTCTTTTCTCTTTTCTCTTCTTCTCTCTTCTTTACCCCTTTCTCTTTTCTCTTCTTTTCTCTTCTTACCCCTTCTTTTCTCTTTTCTCTCGTTTTCTCTTCTTTTCTCTTCTGTTCTCTTGTTTCTATTTTCTATTTTCTCTTTTCTCTTCATTTCTCTTCTTTTCTCTTTTCTCTTCATTTCTCTTTCTCTCTTTTTTCATTTCTCTTCTTTTCTCTTTTCTGTTTTCGCTTTTCTATTCTTTTGTCTTTTTTCTCTTTTCTCTTCTATTCTCTTCTTTACTCTTGTTTTCTCTTTTCTATTTTCTGTTTTCTCTTCATTTCTGTTCTTTTCTCTTTTCTCTTCTTTCCTCTTCTTTTTTGTTTTCTCTTTTCTATTCATTTGTCTTCTTTTCTCTTTACTCTTCTTTTCTCGTTTCTCTTTTCTATTTTCTCTTTTGACTTCATTTCTCTTCTTTTCTCTTTTCTGTTTTCTTTTTTCTATTCTTTTGTCTTTTTTCTCTTTTCTCTTCTATTCTCTTGTTTTCTCTTCTTTTCTCTTCTCTTCATTTCTCGTCTTTTCTCTTTTCTCTTCTTCTCTCTTCTTTACCCCTTTCTCTTTTCTCTTCTTTTCTCTTCTATTCTCTTTTCTCTTTACTCTTCTTTTCTTTTCTCCTGTTTTCACTTCTTTTCTATTTTTCTCTTCTTTTCTCTTCATTTCTCTTCTTTTCTCTTTTCTGTTTTCTTTTTTCTATTCTTTTGTCTTTTTTCTCTTTTCTCTTCTATTCTCTTGTTTTCTCTTCTTTTCTCTTCTCTTCATTTCTCGTCTTTTCTTTTTTCTCTTCTTTTCTCTTCTTTACCCCTTTCTTTTTTCTCTTTTCTCTTGTTTTCTCTTCTTTTCTCTTTTCTCTTTTTTCATTTCTCTTCTTTTCTCTTTTCTGTTTTCTTTTTTCTATTCTTTTGTCTTTTTTCTCTTTTCTCTTCTAATCTCTTGTTTTCTCTTTTCTATTTTCTGTTTTCTCTTCATTTGCCTTCTTTTCTCTTTTCTCTTGTTTTCTCTTGTTTTCTGTTTTCTCTTTTCTATTCTTTTGTCTTCTTTTCACTTCTGTTCTCTTGTTTCTATTTTCTCTTTTCTCTTTTCTCTTCATTTCTCTTCTTTTCTCTTCTTTTCTCATTTCGCTTTACTCTACTTTTCTTTTCGCCTGTTTTCACTAATTTTCTCTTTTCTCTTCTTTTCTCCTCATTTCTCTTCTTTTCTCTTCATTTCTCGTCTTTTCTCTTTTCTCTTCTTCTCTCTTCTTTACCACTTTCTCTTTTCTCTTCTTTTCTCTTCTTTTCTCTTTTCTCTTTACTCTTCTTTTCTTTTCTCCTGTTTTCACTTCTTTTCTCTTATCTCTTCTTTTCTCTTTTTTCATTTCTCTTCTTTTCTCTTTTCTCTTCTTTTCTCTTCATTTCTCTTCGTTTCTCGTTTCTCTTCTTCTCTCTTCTTTACCCCTTTCTCTTTTCTCTTCTTTTCTCTTCTCTTCATTTCTCGTCTTTTCTCTTTTCTCTTCTTCTCTCTTCTTTACCCCTTTCTCTTTTCTCTTCTTTTCTCTTCTCTTCATTTCTCGTCTTTTCTCTTTTCTCTTCTTCTCTCTTCTTTACCCCTTTCTCTTTTCTCTTCTTTTCTCTTCTTACCCCTTCTTTTCTCTTTTCTCTCGTTTTCTCTTCTTTTCTCTTCTGTTCTCTTGTTTCTATTTTCTATTTTCTCTTTTCTCTTCATTTCTCTTCTTTTCTCTTTTCTCTTCATTTCTCTTTCTCTCTTTTTTCATTTCTCTTCTTTTCTCTTTTCTGTTTTCTTTTTTCTATTCTTTTGTCTTTTTTCTCTTTTCTCTTCTATTCTCTTCTTTACTCTTGTTTTCTCTTTTCTATTTTCTGTTTTCTCTTCATTTCTGTTCTTTTCTCTTTTCTCTTTACTCTTCTTTTCTTTTCTCCAGTTTTCACTTCTTTTCTCTTATCTCTTCTTTTCTCTTTTTTCATTTCTCTTCTTTTCTCTTTTCTCTTCTTTTCTCTTCATTTCTCTTCTTTTCTCGTTTCTCTTCTTCTCTCTTCTTTACCACTTTCTCTTTTCTCTTCTTTTCTCTTCTTTTCTCTTTTCTCTTTACTCTTCTTTTCTTTTCTCCTGTTTTCACTTCTTTTCTCTTATCTCTTCTTTTCTCTTTTTTCATTTCTCTTCTTTTCTCTTTTCTCTTCTTTTCTCTTCATTTCTCTTTTCTCTTGTTTTCTCTTGTTTTCTGTTTTCTCTTTTCTATTCTTTTGTCTTCTTTTCACTTCTGCTCTCTTGTTTCTATTTTCTATTTTCTCTTTTCTCTTCATTTCTCTTCTTTTCTCATTTCTCTTTACTCTTCTTTTCTTTTCTCCTGTTTTCACTTCTTTTCTCATTTCTCTTCTTTTCTCTTCATTTCTCTTCTTTTCTCTTCTCTTCATTTCTCTTCTTTTCTCTTTTCTCTTCTTCTCTCTTCTTTACCCCTTTCTCTTTTCTCTTCTTTTCTCTTCTTTACTTTTCTCCTGTTTTCACTTCTTTTCTATTTTTCTCTTCTTTTCTCTTCATTTCTCTTCTTTTCTCTTTTCTTCATTTCTCGTCTTTTCTCTTTTCTCTTCTTCTCTCTTCTTTACCCCTTTCTCTTTTCTCTTCTTTTCTCTTCTTTTCTCTTTTCTCTTTACTCTTCTTTTCTTTTCTCCTGTTTTCACTTCTTTTCTCTTTTCTCTTCTTTTCTCTTCTTTTCTCTTCTCTTCATTTCTCGTCTTTTCTCTTTTCTCTTCTTCTCTCTTCTTTACCACTTTCTCTTTTCTCTTCTTTTCTCTTCTTTTCTCTTTTCTCTTTACTCTTCTTTTCTTTTCTCCTGTTTTCACTTCTTTTCTCTTTTCTCTTCTTTTCTCTTCTTTTCTCTTCTCTTCATTTCTCGTCTTTTCTCTTTTCTCTTCTTCTCTCTTCTTTACCACTTTCTCTTTTCTCTTCTTTTCTCTTCTTTTCTCTTTTCTCTTTACTCTTCTTTTCTTTTCTCCTGTTTTCACTTTTTTCTCTTTTCTCTTTTCTCTTCTTTTCTCTTCATTTCTCTTGTTTTCTCTTCTCTTCATTTCTCTTCTTTTCTCTTTTCTCTTCTTTTCTCTTCTTTTCTCTTTTCTCTTTACTCTTCTTTTCTTTTCTCCTGTTTTCACTTCTTTTCTCTTATCTCTTCTTTTCTCTTTTTTCATTTCTCTTCTTTTCTCTTTTCTCTTCTTTTCTCTTCATTTCTCTTCGTTTCTCGTTTCTCTTCTTCTCTCTTCTTTACCCCTTTCTCTTTTCTCTTCTTTTCTCTTCTCTTCATTTCTCGTCTTTTCTCTTTTCTCTTCTTCTCTCTTCTTTACCCCTTTCTCTTTTCTCTTCTTTTCTCTTCTCTTCATTTCTCGTCTTTTCTCTTTTCTCTTCTTCTCTCTTCTTTACCCCTTTCTCTTTTCTCTTCTTTTCTCTTCTTACCCCTTCTTTTCTCTTTTCTCTCGTTTTCTCTTCTTTTCTCTTCTGTTCTCTTGTTTCTATTTTCTATTTTCTCTTTTCTCTTCATTTCTCTTCTTTTCTCTTTTCTCTTCATTTCTCTTTCTCTCTTTTTTCATTTCTCTTCTTTTCTCTTTTCTGTTTTCTTTTTTCTATTCTTTTGTCTTTTTTCTCTTTTCTCTTCTATTCTCTTCTTTACTCTTGTTTTCTCTTTTCTATTTTCTGTTTTCTCTTCATTTCTGTTCTTTTCTCTTTTCTCTTTACTCTTCTTTTCTTTTCTCCAGTTTTCACTTCTTTTCTCTTATCTCTTCTTTTCTCTTTTTTCATTTCTCTTCTTTTCTCTTTTCTCTTCTTTTCTCTTCATTTCTCTTCTTTTCTCGTTTCTCTTCTTCTCTCTTCTTTACCACTTTCTCTTTTCTCTTCTTTTCTCTTCTTTTCTCTTTTCTCTTTACTCTTCTTTTCTTTTCTCCTGTTTTCACTTCTTTTCTCTTATCTCTTCTTTTCTCTTTTTTCATTTCTCTTCTTTTCTCTTTTCTCTTCTTTTCTCTTCATTTCTCTTTTCTCTTGTTTTCTCTTGTTTTCTGTTTTCTCTTTTCTATTCTTTTGTCTTCTTTTCACTTCTGCTCTCTTGTTTCTATTTTCTATTTTCTCTTTTCTCTTCATTTCTCTTCTTTTCTCATTTCTCTTTACTCTTCTTTTCTTTTCTCCTGTTTTCACTTCTTTTCTCATTTCTCTTCTTTTCTCTTCATTTCTCTTCTTTTCTCTTCTCTTCATTTCTCTTCTTTTCTCTTTTCTCTTCTTCTCTCTTCTTTACCCCTTTCTCTTTTCTCTTCTTTTCTCTTCTTTACTTTTCTCCTGTTTTCACTTCTTTTCTATTTTTCTCTTCTTTTCTCTTCATTTCTCTTCTTTTCTCTTTTCTTCATTTCTCGTCTTTTCTCTTTTCTCTTCTTCTCTCTTCTTTACCCCTTTCTCTTTTCTCTTCTTTTCTCTTCTTTTCTCTTTTCTCTTTACTCTTCTTTTCTTTTCTCCTGTTTTCACTTCTTTTCTCTTTTCTCTTCTTTTCTCTTCTTTTCTCTTCTCTTCATTTCTCGTCTTTTCTCTTTTCTCTTCTTCTCTCTTCTTTACCACTTTCTCTTTTCTCTTCTTTTCTCTTCTTTTCTCTTTTCTCTTTACTCTTCTTTTCTTTTCTCCTGTTTTCACTTCTTTTCTCTTTTCTCTTCTTTTCTCTTCTTTTCTCTTCTCTTCATTTCTCGTCTTTTCTCTTTTCTCTTCTTCTCTCTTCTTTACCACTTTCTCTTTTCTCTTCTTTTCTCTTCTTTTCTCTTTTCTCTTTACTCTTCTTTTCTTTTCTCCTGTTTTCACTTTTTTCTCTTTTCTCTTTTCTCTTCTTTTCTCTTCATTTCTCTTGTTTTCTCTTTTTTCTTGTTTTCTCTTCTTTTCTCTTTTCTCTTCATTTCTCTTTTTTCTCTTTTTTCATTTCTCTTCTTTTCTCTTTTCTGTTTTCTTTTTTCTATTCTTTTGTCTTTTTTCTCTTTTCTCTTCTATTCTCTTGTTTTCTCTTTTCTATTTTCTGTTTTCTGTTCATTTCTCTTCTTTTCTCTTTTCTCTTGTTTTCTCTTCTTTTCTGTTTTCTCTTCGTTTCTCTTCATTTCTCTTCTTTTCTCTTCTCTTCATTTCTCTTCTTTTCTCTTTTATCTTCTTTTCTCTTCTTTACCCCTTTCTCTTTCCTCTTCTTTTCTCTTCTTACCTCCTCTTTTCTCTCTTCTCTTGTTTTCTCTTCTTTTCTCTTTTCTCTTCATTTCTCTTTTTTCTCTTTTTTCATTTCTCTTCTTTTCTCTTTTCTGTTTTCTTTTTTCTATTCTTTTGTCTTTTTTCTCTTTTCTCTTCTATTCTCTTGTTTTCTCTTTTCTATTTTCTGTTTTCTCTTCATTTGCCTTCTTTTCTCTTTTCTCTTGTTTTCTCTTGTTTTCTGTTTTCTCTTTTCTATTCTTTTGTCTTCTTTTCTCTTCTGTTCTCTTGTTTCTATTTTCTATTTTCTCTTTTCTCTTCATTTCTCTTCTTTTCTCATTTCTCTTCTTTTCTCTTTTCTGTTTTCTTTTTTCTGTTCTTTTGTCTTTTTTCTCTTTTCTCTTCTATTCTCTTGTTTTCTCTTTTCTATTTTCTGTTTTCTCTTCATTTCCCTTCTTTTCTCTTGTTTTCTCTTGTTTACTGTTTTCTCTTTTCTATTCTTTTGTCTTCTTTTCTCTTCTGTTCTCTTGTTTCTATTTTCTATTTTCTCTTTTCTCTTCTTCTCTCTTCTTTACCACTTTCTCTTTTCTCTTCTTTTCTCTTCTTTTCTCTTTTCTCTTTACTCTTCTTTTCTTTTCTCCTGTTTTCACTTCTTTTCTCTTTTCTCTTCTTTTCTCTTCATTTCTCTTTTCTATTTTCTGTTTTCTCTTCATTTGCCTCCTTTTCTCTTTTCTCTTGTTTTCTCTTGTTTTCTGTTTTCTCTTTTCTATTCTTTTGTCTTCTTTTCACTTCTGCTCTCTTGTTTCTTTTTTCTATTTTCTCTTTTCTCTTCATTTCTCTTCTTTTCTCTTCTCTTCATTTCTCGTCTATTCTGTTTTCTCTTCTCTCTTCTGTACCCCTTTCTCTTTTCTCTTCTTTTCTCTTCTTTTCTCTTTTCTCTTTACTCTTCTTTTATTTTCTCCTGTTTTCACTTCTTTTCTCTTTTCTCTTTTCTCTTCTTTTCTCTTCATTTCTCTTCTTTTCTCTTCTCTTCATTTCTCTTCTTTTCTCTTTTCTCTTCTTTTCTCTTCTTTACCCCTTTCTCTTTCCTCTTCTTTTCTCTTCTTACCTCTTCTTTTCTCTTTTCTCTTGTTTTCTCTTCTTTTCTCTTTTCTCTTCATTTCTCTTTTTTCTCTTTTTTCATTTCTCTTCTTTTCTCTTTTCTGTTTTCTTTTTTCTATTCTTTTGTCTTTTTTCTCTTTTCTCTTCTATTCTCTTGTTTTCTCTTTTCTATTTTCTGTTTTCTCTTCATTTCCCTTCTTTTCTCTTGTTTTCTCTTGTTTACTGTTTTCTCTTTTCTATTCTTTTGTCTTCTTTTCTCTTCTGTTCTCTTGTTTCTATTTTCTATTTTCTCTTTTCTCTTCATTTCTCTTCTTTTCTCATTTCTCTTCTTTTCTCTTTTCTGTTTTCTTTTTTCTATTCTTTTGTCTTTTTTCTCTTTTCTCTTCTATTCTCTTGTTTTCTCTTTTCTATTTTCTGTTTTCTCTTCATTTCCCTTCTTTTCTCTTGTTTTCTCTTGTTTACTGTTTTCTCTTTTCTATTCTTTTGTCTTCTTTTCTCTTCTGTTCTCTTGTTTCTATTTTCTATTTTCTCTTCTTCTCTCTTCTTTACCACTTTCTCTTTTCTCTTCTTTTCTCTTCTTTTCTCTTTTCTCTTTACTCTTCTTTTCTTTTCTCCTGTTTTCACTTCTTTTCTCTTTTCTCTTCTTTTCTCTTCATTTCTCTTTTCTATTTTCTGTTTTCTCTTCATTTGCCTCCTTTTCTCTTTTCTCTTGTTTTCTCTTGTTTTCTGTTTTCTCTTTTCTATTCTTTTGTCTTCTTTTCACTTCTGCTCTCTTGTTTCTTTTTTCTATTTTCTCTTTTCTCTTCATTTCTCTTCTTTTCTCTTCTCTTCATTTCTCGTCTATTCTGTTTTCTCTTCTCTCTTCTGTACCCCTTTCTCTTTTCTCTTCTTTTCTCTTCTTTTCTCTTTTCTCTTTACTCTTCCTTTATTTTCTCCTGTTTTCACTTCTTTTCTCTTTTCTCTTTTCTCTTCTTTTCTCTTCATTTCTCTTCTTTTCTCTTCTCTTCATTTCTCTTCTTTTCTCTTTTCTCTTCTTTTCTCTTCTTTACCCCTTTCTCTTTCCTCTTCTTTTCTCTTCTTACCTCTTCTTTTCTCTTTTCTCTTGTTTTCTCTTCTTTTCTCTTTTCTCTTCATTTCTCTTTTTTCTCTTTTTTCATTTCTCTTCTTTTCTCTTTTCTGTTTTCTTTTTTCTATTCTTTTGTCTTTTTTCTCTTTTCTCTTCTATTCTCTTGTTTTCTCTTTTCTATTTTCTGTTTTCTCTTCATTTCCCTTCTTTTCTCTTGTTTTCTCTTGTTTACTGTTTTCTCTTTTCTATTCTTTTGTCTTCTTTTCTCTTCTGTTCTCTTGTTTCTATTTTCTATTTTCTCTTTTCTCTTCATTTCTCTTCTTTTCTCATTTCTCTTCTTTACCCCTTTCTCTTTTCTCTTCTTTTCTCTTCTTACCCCTTCTTTTCTCTTTTCTCTTGTTTTCTCTTCTTTACCCCTTTCTCTTTCCTCTTCTTTTCTCTTCTTACCTCTTCTTTTCGCTTTTCTCTTGTTTTCTCTTCTTTTCTCTTTTCTCTTCATTTCTCTTCTTTTCTCTTCTTTTCTCATTTCGCTTTACTCTTCTTTTCTTTTCTCTTGTTTTCACCTCTTTTCTCTTTTCTCTTCTTTTCTCTTCGTTTCTCTTCTTTTCTCTTCTCTTCATTTCTCGTCTTTTCTCTTTTCTCTTCTTCTCTCTTCTTTACCCCTTTCTCTTTTCTCTTCTTTTCTCTTCTTACCCCTTCTTTTCTCTTTTCTCTTGTTTTCTCTTCTTTTCTCTTCTGTTCTCTTGTTTTCTCTTTTCTATTTTCTGTTTTCTCTTCATTTCTGTTCTTTTCTCTTTTCTCTTGTTTCCTCTTCTTTTCTGTTTTCTCTTTTCTATTCATTTGTCTTCTTTTCTCTTTACTCTTCTTTTCTCGTTTCTCTTTTCTATTTTCTCTTTTGACTTCATTTCTCTTCTTTTCTCTTTTCTGTTTTCGTTTTTCTATTCTTTTGTCTTTTTTCTCTTTTCTCTTCTATTCTCTTGTTTTCTCTTTTCTATTTTCTGTTTTCTCTTCATTTCCCTTCTTTTCTCTTTTCTCTTGTTTTCTCTTGTTTACTGTTTTCTCTTTTCTATTCTTTTGTCTTCTTTTCTCTTCTGTTCTCTTGTTTCTATTTTCTATTTTCTCTTTTCTCTTCATTTCTCTTCTTTTCTCATTTCTCTTCTTTACCCCTTTCTCTTTTCTCTTCTTTTCTCTTCTTACCCCTTCTTTTCTCTTTTCTCTTGTTTTCTCTTCTTTACCCCTTTCTCTTTCCTCTTCTTTTCTCTTCTTACCTCTTCTTTTCTCTTTTCTCTTGTTTTCTCTTCTTTTCTCTTTTCTCTTCATTTCTCTTCTTTTCTCTTCTTTTCTCAGTTCGCTTTACTGTTCTTTTCTTTTCTCATGTTTTCACCTCTTTTCTCTTTTCTGTTCTTTTCTCTTCATTTCTCTTCTTTTCTCTTCTCTTCATTTCTCGTCTTTTCTCTTTTCTCTTCTTCTCTCTTCTTTACCCCTTTCTCTTTTCTCTTCTTTTCTCTTCTTCCCCCTTCTTTTCTCTTTTCTCTTGTTTTCTCTTCTTTTCTCTTCTGTTCTCTTGTTTCTATTTTCTATTTTCTCTTTTCTCTTCATTTCTCTTCTTTTCTCTTTTCTCTTCATTTCTCTTTCTCTCTTTTTTCATTTCTCTTCTTTTCTCTTTTCTGTTTTCGCTTTTCTATTCTTTTGTCTTTTTTCTCTTTTCTCTTCTATTCTCTTCTTTACTCTTGTTTTCTCTTTTCTATTTTCTGTTTTCTCTTCATTTCTGTTCTTTTCTCTTTTCTCTTGTTTCCTCTTCTTTTTTGTTTTCTCTTTTCTATTCATTTGTCTTCTTTTCTCTTTACTCTTCTTTTCTCGTTTCTCTTTTCTATTTTCTCTTTTGACTTCATTTCTCTTCTTTTCTCTTTTCTGTTTTCTTTTTTCTATTCTTTTGTCTTTTTTCTCTTTTCTCTTCTATTCTCTTGTTTTCTCTTCTTTTCTCTTCTCTTCATTTCTCGTCTTTTCTCTTTTCTCTTCTTCTCTCTTCTTTACCCCTTTCTCTTTTCTCTTCTTTTCTCTTCTATTCTCTTTTCTCTTTACTCTTCTTTTCTTTTCTCCTGTTTTCACTTCTTTTCTATTTTTCTCTTCTTTTCTCTTCATTTCTCTTCTTTTCTCTTTTCTGTTTTCTTTTTTCTATTCTTTTGTCTTTTTTCTCTTTTCTCTTCTATTCTCTTGTTTTCTCTTCTTTTCTCTTCTTTTCATTTCTCGTCTTTTCTTTTTTCTCTTCTTTTCTCTTCTTTACCCCTTTCTTTTTTCTCTTTTCTCTTGTTTTCTCTTCATTTCTCTTTCTCTCTTTTTTCATTTCTCTTCTTTTCTCTTTTCTGTTTTCTTTTTTCTATTCTTTTGTCTTTTTTCTCTTTTCTCTTCTATTCTCTTGTTTTCTCTTTTCTATTTTCTGTTTTCTCTTCATTTGCCTTCTTTTCTCTTTTCTCTTGTTTTCTCTTGTTTTCTGTTTTCTCTTTTCTATTCTTTTGTCTTCTTTTCACTTCTGTTCTCTTGTTTCTATTTTCTCTTTTCTCTTTTCTCTTCATTTCTCTTCTTTTCTCTTCTTTTCTCATTTCGCTTTACTCTACTTTTCTTTTCGCCTGTTTTCACTAATTTTCTCTTTTCTCTTCTTTTCTCCTCATTTCTCTTCTTTTCTCTTCATTTCTCGTCTTTTCTCTTTTCTCTTCTTCTCTCTTCTTTACCACTTTCTCTTTTCTCTTCTTTTCTCTTCTTTTCTCTTTTCTCTTTACTCTTCTTTTCTTTTCTCCTGTTTTCACTTCTTTTCTCTTATCTCTTCTTTTCTCTTTTTTCATTTCTCTTCTTTTCTCTTTTCTCTTCTTTTCTCTTCATTTCTCTTCTTTTCTCGTTTCTCTTCTTCTCTCTTCTTTACCCCTTTCTCTTTTCTCTTCTTTTCTCTTCTCTTCATTTCTCGTCTTTTCTCTTTTCTCTTCTTCTCTCTTCTTTACCCCTTTCTCTTTTCTCTTCTTTTCTCTTCTTACCCCTTCTTTTCTCTTTTCTCTTGTTTTCTCTTCTTTTCTCTTGTTTCTATTTTCTATTTTCTCTTCATTTCTCTTCTTTTCTCTTTTCTCTTCATTTCTCTATCTCTCTTTTTTCATTTCTCTTCTTTTCTCTTTTCTCGTTTCTCTTTTCTATTTTCTCTTTTGACTTCATTTCTCTTCTTTTCTCTTTTCTGTTTTCGTTTTTCTATTCTTTTGTCTTTTTTCTCTTTTCTCTTCTATTCTCTTGTTTTCTCTTTTCTATTTTCTGTTTTCTCTTCATTTCCCTTCTTTTCTCTTTTCTCTTGTTTTCTCTTGTTTACTGTTTTCTCTTTTCTATTCTTTTGTCTTCTTTTCTCTTCTGTTCTCTTGTTTCTATTTTCTATTTACTTTTCTCTTCATTTCTCTTCTTTTCTCATTTCTCTTCTTTACCCCTTTCTCTTTTCTCTTCTTTTCTCTTCTTACCCCTTCTTTTCTCTTTTCTCTTGTTTTCTCTTCTTTACCCCTTTCTCTTTCCTCTTCTTTTCTCTTCTTACCTCTTCTTTTCTCTTTTCTCTTGTTTTCTCTTCTTTTCTCTTTGCTCTTCATTTCTCTTCTTTTCTCTTCTTTTCTCAGTTCGCTTTACTCTTCTTTTCCTTTCTCTTGTTTTCACTTCTTTTCTCTTTTCTGTTCTTTTCTCTTCTTTTCTCTTCTTACCCCTTCTTTTCTCTTTTCTCTTGTTTTCTCTTCTTTTCTCTTCTGTTCTCTTGTTTCTATTTTCTATTTTCTCTTTTCTCTTCATTTCTCTTCTTTTCTCTTTTCTCTTCATTTCTCTTTCTCTCTTTTTTCATTTCTCTTCTTTTCTCTTTTCTGTTTTCGCTTTTCTATTCTTTTGTCTTTTTTCTCTTTTCTCTTCTATTCTCTTCTTTACTCTTGTTTTCTCTTTTCTATTTTCTGTTTTCTCTTCATTTCTGTTCTTTTCTCTTTTCTATTGTTTCCTCTTCTTCTTTGTTTTCTCTTTTCTATTCATTTGTCTTCTTTTCTCTTTACTCTTCTTTTCTCGTTTCTCTTTTCTATTTTCTCTTTTCTCTTCATTTCTCTTCTTTTCTCTTTTCTGTTTTCTTTTTTCTATTCTTTTGTCTTTTTTCTCTTTTCTCTTCTATTCTCTTGTTTTCTCTTCTTTTCTCTTCTCTTCATTTCTCGTCTTTTCTCTTTTCTCTTCTTCTCTCTTCTTTACCCCTTTCTCTTTTCTCTTCTTTTCTCTTCTTTTCTCTTTTCTCTTTACTCTTCTTTTCTTTTCTCCTGTTTTCACCTCTTTTCTCTTTTCTGTTCTTTTCTCTTCATTTCTCTTTTTTTCTCTTCTCTTCATTTCTCGTCTTTTCTCTTTTCTCTTCTTCTCTCTTCTTTACCCCTTTCTCTTTTCTCTTCTTTTCTCTTCTGTTCTCTTGTTTCTATTTTCTATTTTCTCTTTTCTCTTCATTTCTCTTCTGTTCTCTTTTCTCTTCATTTCTCTTTCTCTCTTTTTTCATTTCTCTTCTTTTCTCTTTTCTGTTTTCGCTTTTCTATTCTTTTGTCTTTTTTCTCTTTTCTCTTCTATTCTCTTCTTTACTCTTGTTTTCTCTTTTCTATTTTCTGTTTTCTCTTCATTTCTGTTCTTTTCTCTTTTCTCTTCTTTCCTCTTCTTTTCTGTTTTCACTCTTCTATTCATTTGTCTTCTTTTCTCTTTACTCTTCTTTTCTCGTTTCTCTTTTCTATTTTCTCTTTTGACTTCATTTCTCTTCTTTTCTCTTTTCTGTTTTCTTTTTTCTATTCTTTTGTCTTTTTTCTCTTTTCTCTTCTATTGTCTTGTTTTCTCTTTTCTATTTTCTGTTTTCTCTTCATTTCCCTTCTTTTCTCTTGTTTTCTCTTGTTTACTGTTTTCTCTTTTCTATTCTTTTGTCTTCTTTTCTCTTCTGTTCTCTTGTTTCTATTTTCTATTTTCTCTTTTCTCTTCATTTCTCTTCTTTTCTCTTTTCTGTTTTCTTTTTTCTATTCTTTTGTCTTTTTTCTCTTTTCTCTTCTATTGTCTTGTTTTCTCTTTTCTATTTTCTGTTTTCTCTTCATTTCCCTTCTTTTCTCTTGTTTTCTCTTGTTTACTGTTTTCTCTTTTCTATTCTTTTGTCTTCTTTTCTCTTCTGTTCTCTTGTTTCTATTTTCTATTTTCTCTTTTCTCTTCTTCTCTCTTCTTTACCACTTTCTCTTTTCTCTTCTTTTCTCTTCTTTTCTCTTTTCTCTTTACTCTTCTTTTCTTTTCTCCTGTTTTCACTTCTTTTCTCTTTTCTCTTCTTTTCTCTTCATTTCTCTTTTCTATTTTCTGTTTTCTCTTCATTTGCCTCCTTTTCTCTTTTCTCTTGTTTTCTCTTGTTTTCTGTTTTCTCTTTTCTATTCTTTTGTCTTCTTTTCACTTCTGCTCTCTTGTTTCTATTTTCTATTTTCTCTTTTCTCTTCATTTCTCTTCTTTTCTCTTCTCTTCATTTCTCGTCTATTCTGTTTTCTCTTCTCTCTTCTGTACCCCTTTCTCTTTTCTCTTCTTTTCTCTTCTTTTCTCTTTTCTCTTTACTCTTCTTTTCTTTTCTCCTGTTTTCACTTCTTTTCTCTTTTCTCTTTTCTCTTCTTTTCTCTTCATTTCTCTTCTTTTCTCTTCTCTTCATTTCTCTTCTTTTCTCTTTTCTCTTCTTTTCTCTTCTTTACCCCTTTCTCTTTCCTCTTCTTTTCTCTTCTTACCTCTTCTTTTCTCTTTTCTCTTGTTTTCTCTTCTTTTCTCTTTTCTCTTCATTTCTCTTTTTTCTCTTTTTTCATTTCTCTTCTTTTCTCTTTTCTGTTTTCTTTTTTCTATTCTTTTGTCTTTTTTCTCTTTTCTCTTCTATTCTCTTGTTTTCTCTTTTCTATTTTCTGTTTTCTCTTCATTTCCCTTCTTTTCTCTTGTTTTCTCTTGTTTACTGTTTTCTCTTTTCTATTCTTTTGTCTTCTTTTCTCTTCTGTTCTCTTGTTTCTATTTTCTATTTTCTCTTTTCTCTTCATTTCTCTTCTTTTCTCATTTCTCTTCTTTTCTCTTTTCTGTTTTCTTTTTTCTATTCTTTTGTCTTTTTTCTCTTTTCTCTTCTATTCTCTTGTTTTCTCTTTTCTATTTTCTGTTTTCTCTTCATTTCCCTTCTTTTCTCTTGTTTTCTCTTGTTTACTGTTTTGTCTTTTCTATTCTTTTGTCTTCTTTTCTCTTCTGTTCTCTTGTTTCTATTTTCTATTTTCTCTTTTCTCTTCTTCTCTCTTCTTTACCACTTTCTCTTTTCTCTTCTTTTCTCTTCTTTTCTCTTTTCTCTTTACTCTTCTTTTCTTTTCTCCTGTTTTCACTTCTTTTCTCTTTTCTCTTCTTTTCTCTTCATTTATCTTTTCTATTTTCTGTTTTCTCTTCATTTGCCTCCTTTTCTCTTTTCTCTTGTTTTCTGTTTTCTCTTTTCTATTCTTTTGTCTTCTTTTCACTTCTGCTCTCTTGTTTCTTTTTTCTATTTTCTCTTTTCTCTTCATTTCTCTTCTTTTCTCTTCTCTTCATTTCTCGTCTATTCTGTTTTCTCTTCTCTCTTCTGTACCCCTTTCTCTTTTCTCTTCTTTTCTCTTCTTTTCTCTTTTCTCTTTACTCTTCTTTTATTTTCTCCTGTTTTCACTTCTTTTCTCTTTTCTCTTTTCTCTTCTTTTCTCTTCATTTCTCTTCTTTTCTCTTCTCTTCATTTCTCTTCTTTTCTCTTTTCTCTTCTTTTCTCTTCTTTACCCCTTTCTCTTTCCTCTTCTTTTCTCTTCTTACCTCTTCTTTTCTCTTTTCTCTTGTTTTCTCTTCTTTTCTCTTTTCTCTTCATTTCTCTTTTTTCTCTTTTTTCATTTCTCTTCTTTTCTCTTTTCTGTTTTCTTTTTTCTATTCTTTTGTCTTTTTTCTCTTTTCTCTTCTATTCTCTTGTTTTCTCTTTTCTATTTTCTGTTTTCTCTTCATTTCCCTTCTTTTCTCTTGTTTTCTCTTGTTTACTGTTTTCTCTTTTCTATTCTTTTGTCTTCTTTTCTCTTCTGTTCTCTTGTTTCTATTTTCTATTTTCTCTTTTCTCTTCATTTCTCTTCTTTTCTCATTTCTCTTCTTTTCTCTTTTCTGTTTTCTTTTTTCTATTCTTTTGTCTTTTTTCTCTTTTCTCTTCTATTCTCTTGTTTTCTCTTTTCTATTTTCTGTTTTCTCTTCATTTCCCTTCTTTTCTCTTGTTTTCTCTTGTTTACTGTTTTCTCTTTTCTATTCTTTTGTCTTCTTTTCTCTTCTGTTCTCTTGTTTCTATTTTCTATTTTCTCTTTTCTCTTCTTCTCTCTTCTTTACCACTTTCTCTTTTCTCTTCTTTTCTCTTCTTTTCTCTTTTCTCTTTACTCTTCTTTTCTTTTCTCCTGTTTTCACTTCTTTTCTCTTTTCTCTTCTTTTCTCTTCATTTCTCTTTTCTATTTTCTGTTTTCTCTTCATTTGCCTCCTTTTCTCTTTTCTCTTGTTTTCTCTTGTTTTCTGTTTTCTCTTTTCTATTCTTTTGTCTTCTTTTCACTTCTGCTCTCTTGTTTCTTTTTTCTATTTTCTCTTTTCTCTTCATTTCTCTTCTTTTCTCTTCTCTTCATTTCTTGTCTATTCTGTTTTCTCTTCTCTCTTCTGTACCCCTTTCTCTTTTCTCTTCTTTTCTCTTCTTTTCTCTTTTCTCTTTACTCTTCTTTTATTTTCTCCTGTTTTCACTTCTTTTCTCTTTTCTCTTTTCTCTTCTTTTCTCTTCATTTCTCTTCTTTTCTCTTCTCTTCATTTCTCTTCTTTTCTCTTTTCTCTTCTTTTCTCTTCTTTACCCCTTTCTCTTTCCTCTTCTTTTCTCTTCTTACCTCTTCTTTTCTCTTTTCTCTTGTTTTCTCTTCTTTTCTCTTTTCTCTTCATTTCTCTTTTTTCTCTTTTTTCATTTCTCTTCTTTTCTCTTTTCTGTTTTCTTTTTTCTATTCTTTTGTCTTTTTTCTCTTTTCTCTTCTATTCTCTTGTTTTCTCTTTTCTATTTTCTGTTTTCTCTTCATTTCCCTTCTTTTCTCTTGTTTTCTCTTGTTTACTGTTTTCTCTTTTCTATTCTTTTGTCTTCTTTTCTCTTCTGTTCTCTTGTTTCTATTTTCTATTTTCTCTTTTCTCTTCATTTCTCTTCTTTTCTCATTTCTCTTCTTTTCTCTTTTCTGTTTTCTTTTTTCTATTCTTTTGTCTTTTTTCTCTTTTCTCTTCTATTCTCTTGTTTTCTCTTTTCTATTTTCTGTTTTCTCTTCATTTCCCTTCTTTTCTCTTGTTTTCTCTTGTTTACTGTTTTCTCTTTTCTATTCTTTTGTCTTCTTTTCTCTTCTGTTCTCTTGTTTCTATTTTCTATTTTCTCTTTTCTCTTCTTCTCTCTTCTTTACCACTTTCTCTTTTCTCTTCTTTTCTCTTCTTTTCTCTTTTCTCTTTACTCTTCTTTTCTTTTCTCCTGTTTTCACTTCTTTTCTCTTTTCTCCTCTTTTCTCTTCATTTCTCTTTTCTATTTTCTGTTTTCTCTTCATTTGCCTCCTTTTCTCTTGTTTTCTCTTGTTTTCTGTTTTCTCTTTTCTATTCTTTTGTCTTCTTTTCACTTCTGCTCTCTTGTTTCTTTTTTCTATTTTCTCTTTTCTCTTCATTTCTCTTCTTTTCTCTTCTCTTCATTTCTCGTCTATTCTGTTTTCTCTTCTCTCTTCTGTACCCCTTTCTCTTTTCTCTTCTTTTCTCTTCTTTTCTCTTTTCTCTTTACTCTTCTTTTATTTTCTCCTGTTTTCACTTCTTTTCTCTTTTCTCTTTTCTCTTCTTTTCTCTTCATTTCTCTTCTTTTCTCTTCTCTTCATTTCTCTTCTTTTCTCTTTTCTCTTCTTTTCTCTTCTTTACCCCTTTCTCTTTCCTCTTCTTTTCTCTTCTTACCTCTTCTTTTCTCTTTTCTCTTGTTTTCTCTTCTTTTCTCTTTTCTCTTCATTTCTCTTTTTTCTCTTTTTTCATTTCTCTTCTTTTCTCTTTTCTGTTTTCTTTTTTCTATTCTTTTGTCTTTTTTCTCTTTTCTCTTCTATTCTCTTGTTTTCTCTTTTCTATTTTCTGTTTTCTCTTCATTTCCCTTCTTTTCTCTTGTTTTCTCTTGTTTACTGTTTTCTCTTTTCTATTCTTTTGTCTTCTTTTCTCTTCTGTTCTCTTGTTTCTATTTTCTATTTTCTCTTTTCTCTTCATTTCTCTTCTTTTCTCATTTCTCTTCTTTACCCCTTTCTCTTTTCTCTTCTTTTCTCTTCTTACCCCTTCTTTTCTCTTTTCTCTTGTTTTCTCTTCTTTACCCCTTTCTCTTTCCTCTTCTTTTCTCTTCTTACCTCTTCTTTTCGCTTTTCTCTTGTTTTCTCTTCTTTTCTCTTTTCTCTTCATTTCTCTTCTTTTCTCTTCTTTTCTCATTTCGCTTTACTCTTCTTTTCTTTTCTCTTGTTTTCACCTCTTTTCTCTTTTCTCTTCTTTTCTCTTCGTTTCTCTTCTTTTCTCTTCTCTTCATTTCTCGTCTTTTCTCTTTTCTCTTCTTCTCTCTTCTTTACCCCTTTCTCTTTTCTCTTCTTTTCTCTTCTTACCCCTTCTTTTCTCTTTTCTCTTGTTTTCTCTTCTTTTCTCTTCTGTTCTCTTGTTTTCTCTTTTCTATTTTCTGTTTTCTCTTCATTTCTGTTCTTTTCTCTTTTCTCTTGTTTCCTCTTCTTTTCTGTTTTCTCTTTTCTATTCATTTGTCTTCTTTTCTCTTTACTCTTCTTTTCTCGTTTCTCTTTTCTATTTTCTCTTTTGACTTCATTTCTCTTCTTTTCTCTTTTCTGTTTTCGTTTTTCTATTCTTTTGTCTTTTTTCTCTTTTCTCTTCTATTCTCTTGTTTTCTCTTTTCTATTTTCTGTTTTCTCTTCATTTCCCTTCTTTTCTCTTTTCTCTTGTTTTCTCTTGTTTACTGTTTTCTCTTTTCTATTCTTTTGTCTTCTTTTCTCTTCTGTTCTCTTGTTTCTATTTTCTATTTTCTCTTTTCTCTTCATTTCTCTTCTTTTCTCATTTCTCTTCTTTACCCCTTTCTCTTTTCTCTTCTTTTCTCTTCTTACCTCTTCTTTTCTCTTTTCTCTTGTTTTCTCTTCTTTACCCCTTTCTCTTTCCTCTTCTTTTCTCTTCTTACCTCTTCTTTTCTCTTTTCTCTTGTTTTCTCTTCTTTTCTCTTTTCTCTTCATTTCTCTTCTTTTCTCTTCTTTTCTCAGTTCGCTTTACTCTTCTTTTCTTTTCTCATGTTTTCACCTCTTTTCTCTTTTCTGTTCTTTTCTCTTCATTTCTCTTCTTTTCTCTTCTCTTCATTTCTCGTCTTTTCTCTTTTCTCTTCTTCTCTCTTCTTTACCCCTTTCTCTTTTCTCTTCTTTTCTCTTCTTACCCCTTCTTTTCTCTTTTCTCTTGTTTTCTCTTCTTTTCTCTTCTGTTCTCTTGTTTCTATTTTCTATTTTCTCTTTTCTCTTCATTTCTCTTCTTTTCTCTTTTCTCTTCATTTCTCTTTCTCTCTTTTTTCATTTCTCTTCTTTTCTCTTTTCTGTTTTCTCTTTTCTATTCTTTTGTCTTTTTTCTCTTTTCTCTTCTATTCTCTTCTTTACTCTTGTTTTCTCTTTTCTATTTTCTGTTTTCTCTTCATTTCTGTTCTTTTCTCTTTTCTCTTGTTTCCTCTTCTTTTTTGTTTTCTCTTTTCTATTCATTTGTCTTCTTTTCTCTTTACTCTTCTTTTCTCGTTTCTCGTTTCTATTTTCTCTTTTGACTTCATTTCTCTTCTTTTCTCTTTTCTGTTTTCGTTTTTCTATTCTTTTGTCTTTTTTCTCTTTTCTCTTCTATTCTCTTGTTTTCTCTTTTCTATTTTCTGTTTTCTCTTCATTTCCCTTCTTTTCTCTTTTCTCTTGTTTTCTCTTGTTTACTGTTTTCTCTTTTCTATTCTTTTGTCTTCTTTTCTCTTCTGTTCTCTTGTTTCTATTTTCTATTTTCTCTTTTCTCTTCATTTCTCTTCTTTTCTCATTTCTCTTCTTTACCCCTTTCTCTTTTCTCTTCTTTTCTCTTCTTACCCCTTCTTTTCTCTTTTCTCTTGTTTTCTCTTCTTTACCCCTTTCTCTTTCCTCTTCTTTTCTCTTCTTACCTCTTCTTTTCTCTTTTCTCTTGTTTTCTCTTCTTTTCTCTTTTCTCTTCATTTCTCTTCTTTTCTCTTCTTTTCTCAGTTCGCTTTACTCTTCTTTTCTTTTCTCATGTTTTCACCTCTTTTCTCTTTTCTGTTCTTTTCTCTTCATTTCTCTTCTTTTCTCTTCTCTTCATTTCTCGTCTTTTCTCTTTTCTCTTCTTCTCTCTTCTTTACCCCTTTCTCTTTTCTCTTCTTTTCTCTTCTTACCCCTTCTTTTCTCTTTTCTCTTGTTTTCTCTTCTTTTCTCTTCTGTTCTCTTGTTTCTATTTTCTATTTTCTCTTTTCTCTTCATTTCTCTTCTTTTCTCTTTTCTCTTCATTTCTCTTTCTCTCTTTTTTCATTTCTCTTCTTTTCTCTTTTCTGTTTTCGCTTTTCTATTCTTTTGTCTTTTTTCTCTTTTCTCTTCTATTCTCTTCTTTACTCTTGTTTTCTCTTTTCTATTTTCTGTTTTCTCTTCATTTCTGTTCTTTTCTCTTTTCTCTTGTTTCCTCTTCTTTTTTGTTTTCTCTTTTCTATTCATTTGTCTTCTTTTCTCTTTACTCTTCTTTTCTCGTTTCTCTTTTCTATTTTCTCTTTTGACTTCATTTCTCTTCTTTTCTCTTTTCTGTTTTCTTTTTTCTATTCTTTTGTCTTTTTTCTCTTTTCTCTTCTATTCTCTTGTTTTCTCTTCTTTTCTCTTCTCTTCATTTCTCGTCTTTTCTCTTTTCTCTTCTTCTCTCTTCTTTACCCCTTTCTCTTTTCTCTTCTTTTCTCTTCTTTTCTCTTTTCTCTTTACTCTTCTTTTCTTTTCTCCTGTTTTCACCTCTTTTCTCTTTTCTGTTCTTTTCTCTTCATTTCTCTTCTTTTCTCTTCTCTTCATTTCTCGTCTTTTCTCTTTTCTCTTCTTCTCTCTTCTTTACCCCTTTCTCTTTTCTCTTCTTTTCTCTTCTTACCCCTTCTTTTCTCTTTTCTCTTGTTTTCTCTTCTTTTCTCTTCTGTTCTCTTGTTTCTATTTTCTATTTTCTCTTTTCTCTTCATTTCTCTTCTTTTCTCTTTTCTCTTCATTTCTCTTTCTCTCTTTTTTCATTTCTCTTCTTTTCTCTTTTCTGTTTTCGCTTTTCTATTCTTTTGTCTTTTTTCTCTTTTCTCTTCTATTCTCTTCGTTACTCTTGTTTTCTCTTTTCTATTTTCTGTTTTCTCTTCATTTCTGTTCTTTTCTCTTTTCTCTTGTTTCCTCTTCTTTTTTGTTTTCTCTTTTCTATTCATTTGTCTTCTTTTCTCTTTACTCTTCTTTTCTCGTTTCTCTTTTCTATTTTCTCTTTTGACTTCATTTCTCTTCTTTTCTCTTTTCTGTTTTCTTTTTTCTATTCTTTTGTCTTTTTTCTCTTTTCTCTTCTATTCTCTTGTTTTCTCTTCTTTTCTCTTCTCTTCATTTCTCGTCTTTTCTCTTTTCTCTTCTTCTCTCTTCTTTACCCCTTTCTCTTTTCTCTTCTTTTCTCTTCTTTTCTCTTTTCTCTTTACTCTTCTTTTCTTTTCTCCTGTTTTCACCTCTTTTCTCTTTTCTGTTCTTTTCTCTTCATTTCTCTTCTTTTCTCTTCTCTTCATTTCTCGTCTTTTCTCTTTTCTCTTCTTCTCTCTTCTTTACCCCTTTCTCTTTTCTCTTCTTTTCTCTTCTTACCCCTTCTTTTCTCTTTTCTCTTGTTTTCTCTTGTTTTCTCTTCTGTTCTCTTGTTTCTATTTTCTATTTTCTCTTTTCTCTTCATTTCTCTTCTTTTCTCTTTTCTCTTCATTTCTCTTTCTCTCTTTTTTCATTTCTCTTCTTTTCTCTTTTCTGTTTTCGCTTTTCTATTCTTTTGTCTTTTTTCTCTTTTCTCTTCTATTCTCTTCGTTACTCTTGTTTTCTCTTTTCTATTTTCTGTTTTCTCTTCATTTCTGTTCTTTTCTCTTTTCTCTTGTTTCCTCTTCTTTTTTGTTTTCTCTTTTCTATTCATTTGTCTTCTTTTCTCTTTACTCTTCTTTTCTCGTTTCTCTTTTCTATTTTCTCTTTTGACTTCATTTCTCTTCTTTTCTCTTTTCTGTTTTCTTTTTTCTATTCTTTTGTCTTTTTTCTCTTTTCTCTTCTATTCTCTTGTTTTCTCTTTTCTATTTTCTGTTTTCTCTTCATTTCCCTTCTTTTCTCTTGTTTTCTCTTGTTTACTGTTTTCTCTTTTCTATTCTTTTGTCTTCTTTTCTCTTCTGTTCTCTTGTTTCTATTTTCTATTTTCTCTTTTCTCTTCATTTCTCTTCTTTTCTCATTTCTCTTCTTTTCTCTTTTCTGTTTTCTTTTTTCTATTCTTTTGTCTTTTTTCTCTTTTCTCTTCTATTCTCTTGTTTTCTCTTTTCTATTTTCTGTTTTCTCTTCATTTCCCTTCTTTTCTCTTGTTTTCTCTTGTTTACTGTTTTCTCTTTTCTATTCTTTTGTCTTCTTTTCTCTTCTGTTCTCTTGTTTCTATTTTCTATTTTCTCTTTTCTCTTCTTCTCTCTTCTTTACCACTTTCTCTTTTCTCTTCTTTTCTCTTCTTTTCTCTTTTCTCTTTACTCTTCTTTTCTTTTCTCCTGTTTTCACTTCTTTTCTCTTTTCTCTTCTTTTCTCTTCATTTCTCTTTTCTATTTTCTGTTTTCTCTTCATTTGACTCCTTTTCTCTTTTCTCTTGTTTTCTCTTGTTTTCTGTTTTCTCTTTTCTATTCTTTTGTCTTCTTTTCACTTCTGCTCTCTTGTTTCTATTTTCTATTTTCTCTTTTCTCTTCATTTCTCTTCTTTTCTCTTCTCTTCATTTCTCGTCTATTCTGTTTTCTCTTCTCTCTTCTGTACCCCTTTCTCTTTTCTCTTCTTTTCTCTTCTTTTCTCTTTTCTCTTTACTCTTCTTTTCTTTTCTCCTGTTTTCACTTCTTTTCTCTTTTCTCTTTTCTCTTCTTTTCTCTTCATTTCTCTTCTTTTCTCTTCTCTTCATTTCTCTTCTTTTCTCTTTTCTCTTCTTTTCTCTTCTTTACCCCTTTCTCTTTCCTCTTCTTTTCTCTTCTTACCTCTTCTTTTCTCTTTTCTCTTGTTTTCTCTTCTTTTCTCTTTTCTCTTCATTTCTCTTTTTTCTCTTTTTTCATTTCTCTTCTTTTCTCTTTTCTGTTTTCTTTTTTCTATTCTTTTGTCTTTTTTCTCTTTTCTCTTCTATTCTCTTGTTTTCTCTTTTCTATTTTCTGTTTTCTCTTCATTTCCCTTCTTTTCTCTTGTTTTCTCTTGTTTACTGTTTTCTCTTTTCTATTCTTTTGTCTTCTTTTCTCTTCTGTTCTCTTGTTTCTATTTTCTATTTTCTCTTTTCTCTTCATTTCTCTTCTTTTCTCTTTTCTGTTTTCTCTTTTCTATTCTTTTGTCTTTTTTCTCTTTTCTCTTCTATTCTCTTGTTTTCTCTTTTCTATTTTCTGTTTTCTCTTCATTTGCCTTCTTTTCTCTTTTCTCTTGTTTTCTGTTTTCTCTTTTCTATTCTTTTGTCTTCTTTTCACTTCTGTTCTCTTGTTTCTATTTTCTCTTTTCTCTTTTCTCTTCATTTCTCTTCTTTTCTCTTCTTTTCTCATTTCGCTTTACTCTACTTTTCTTTTCGCCTGTTTTCACTAATTTTCTCTTTTCTCTTCTTTTCTCCTCATTTCTCTTCTTTTCTCTTCATTTCTCGTCTTTTCTCTTTTCTCTTCTTCTCTCTTCTTTACCACTTTCTCTTTTCTCTTCTTTTCTCTTCTTTTCTCTTTTCTCTTTACTCTTCTTTTCTTTTCTCCTGTTTTCACTTCTTTTCTCTTATCTCTTCTTTTCTCTTTTTTCATTTCTCTTCTTTTCTCTTTTCTCTTCTTTTCTCTTCATTTCTCTTCTTTTCTCGTTTCTCTTCTTCTCTCTTCTTTACCCCTTTCTCTTTTCTCTTCTTTTCTCTTCTCTTCATTTCTCGTCTTTTCTCTTTTCTCTTCTTCTCTCTTCTTTACCCCTTTCTCTTTTCTCTTCTTTTCTCTTCTTACCCCTTCTTTTCTCTTTTCTCTTGTTTTCTCTTCTTTTCTCTTGTTTCTATTTTCTATTTTCTCTTCATTTCTCTTCTTTTCTCTTTTCTCTTCATTTCTCTATCTCTCTTTTTTCATTTCTCTTCTTTTCTCTTTTCTCGTTTCTCTTTTCTATTTTCTCTTTTGACTTCATTTCTCTTCTTTTCTCTTTTCTGTTTTCGTTTTTCTATTCTTTTGTCTTTTTTCTCTTTTCTCTTCTATTCTCTTGTTTTCTCTTTTCTATTTTCTGTTTTCTCTTCATTTCCCTTCTTTTCTCTTTTCTCTTGTTTTCTCTTGTTTACTGTTTTCTCTTTTCTATTCTTTTGTCTTCTTTTCTCTTCTGTTCTCTTGTTTCTATTTTCTATTTTCTCTTTTCTCTTCATTTCTCTTCTTTTCTCATTTCTCTTCTTTACCCCTTTCTCTTTTCTCTTCTTTTCTCTTCTTACCCCTTCTTTTCTCTTTTCTCTTGTTTTCTCTTCTTTACCCCTTTCTCTTTCCTCTTCTTTTCTCTTCTTACCTCTTCTTTTCTCTTTTCTCTTGTTTTCTCTTCTTTTCTCTTTTCTCTTCATTTCTCTTCTTTTCTCTTCTTTTCTCAGTTCGCTTTACTCTTCTTTTCATTTCTCTTGTTTTCACTTCTTTTCTCTTTTCTGTTCTTTTCTCTTCTTTTCTCTTCTTACCCCTTCTTTTCTCTTTTCTCTTGTTTTCTCTTCTTTTCTCTTCTGTTCTCTTGTTTCTATTTTCTATTTTCTCTTTTCTCTTCATTTCTCTTCATTTCTCTTCTTTTCTCTTTTCTCTTCATTTCTCTTTCTCTCTTTTTTCATTTCTCTTCTTTTCTCTTTTCTGTTTTCGCTTTTCTATTCTTTTGTCTTTTTTCTCTTTTCTCTTCTATTCTCTTCTTTACTCTTGTTTTCTCTTTTCTATTTTCTGTTTTCTCTTCATTTCTGTTCTTTTCTCTTTTCTCTTGTTTCCTCTTCTTCTTTGTTTTCTCTTTTCTATTCATTTGTCTTCTTTTCTCTTTACTCTTCTTTTCTCGTTTCTCTTTTCTATTTTCTCTTTTGACTTCATTTCTCTTCTTTTCTCTTTTCTGTTTTCTTTTTTCTATTCTTTTGTCTTTTTTCTCTTTTCTCTTCTATTCTCTTGTTTTCTCTTCTTTTCTCTTCTCTTCATTTCTCGTCTTTTCTCTTTTCTCTTCTTCTCTCTTCTTTACCCCTTTCTCTTTTCTCTTCTTTTCTCTTCTTTTCTCTTTTCTCTTTACTCTTCTTTTCTTTTCTCCTGTTTTCACCTCTTTTCTCTTTTCTGTTCTTTTCTCTTCATTTCTCTTCTTTTCTCTTCTCTTCATTTCTCGTCTTTTCTCTTTTCTCTTCTTCTCTCTTCTTTACCCCTTTCTCTTTTCTCTTCTTTTCTCTTCTTACCCCTTCTTTTCTCTTTTCTCTTGTTTTCTCTTCTTTTCTCTTCTGTTCTCTTGTTTCTATTTTCTATTTTCTCTTTTCTCTTCATTTCTCTTCTTTTCTCTTTTCTCTTCATTTCTCTTTCTCTCTTTTTTCATTTCTCTTCTTTTCTCTTTTCTGTTTTCGCTTTTCTATTCTTTTGTCTTTTTTCTCTTTTCTCTTCTATTCTCTTCTTTACTCTTGTTTTCTCTTTTCTATTTTCTGTTTTCTCTTCATTTCTGTTCTTTTCTCTTTTCTCTTCTTTCCTCTTCTTTTCTGTTTTCACTCTTCTATTCATTTGTCTTCTTTTCTCTTTACTCTTCTTTTCTCGTTTCTCTTTTCTATTTTCTCTTTTGACTTCATTTCTCTTCTTTTCTCTTTTCTGTTTTCTTTTTTCTATTCTTTTGTCTTTTTTCTCTTTTCTCTTCTATTCTCTTGTTTTCTCTTTTCTATTTTCTGTTTTCTCTTCATTTCCCTTCTTTTCTCTTGTTTTCTCTTGTTTACTGTTTTCTCTTTTCTATTCTTTTGTCTTCTTTTCTCTTCTGTTCTCTTGTTTCTATTTTCTATTTTCTCTTTTCTCTTCATTTCTCTTCTTTTCTCTTTTCTGTTTTCTCTTTTCTGTTCTTTTGTCTTTTTTCTCTTTTCTCTTCTATTCTCGTGTTTTCTCTTTTCTATTTTCTGTTTTCTCTTCATTTGCCTTCTTTTCTCTTGTTTTCTGTTTTCTCTTTTCTATTCTTTTGTCTTCTTTTCACTTCTGTTCTCTTGTTTCTATTTTCTCTTTTCTCTTTTCTCTTCATTTCTCTTCTTTTCTCTTCTTTTCTCATTTCGCTTTACTCTACTTTTCTTTTCGCCTGTTTTCACTAATTTTCTCTTTTCTCTTCTTTTCTCCTCATTTCTCTTCTTTTCTCTTCATTTCTCGTCTTTTCTCTTTTCTCTTCTTCTCTCTTCTTTACCACTTTCTCTTTTCTCTTCTTTTCTCTTCTTTTCTCTTTTCTCTTTACTCTTCTTTTCTTTTCTCCTGTTTTCACTTCTTTTCTCTTATCTCTTCTTTTCTCTTTTTTCATTTCTCTTCTTTTCTCTTTTCTCTTCTTTTCTCTTCATTTCTCTTCTTTTCTCGTTTCTCTTCTTCTCTCTTCTTTACCCCTTTCTCTTTTCTCTTCTTTTCTCTTCTCTTCATTTCTCGTCTTTTCTCTTTTCTCTTCTTCTCTCTTCTTTACCCCTTTCTCTTTTCTCTTCTTTTCTCTTCTTACCCCTTCTTTTCTCTTTTCTCTTGTTTTCTCTTCTTTTCTCTTGTTTCTATTTTCTATTTTCTCTTCATTTCTCTTCTTTTCTCTTTTCTCTTCATTTCTCTATCTCTCTTTTTTCATTTCTCTTCTTTTCTCTTTTCTCGTTTCTCTTTTCTATTTTCTCTTTTGACTTCATTTCTCTTCTTTTCTCTTTTCTGTTTTCGTTTTTCTATTCTTTTGTCTTTTTTCTCTTTTCTCTTCTATTCTCTTGTTTTCTCTTTTCTATTTTCTGTTTTCTCTTCATTTCCCTTCTTTTCTCTTTTCTCTTGTTTTCTCTTGTTTACTGTTTTCTCTTTTCTATTCTTTTGTCTTCTTTTCTCTTCTGTTCTCTTGTTTCTATTTTCTATTTTCTCTTTTCTCTTCATTTCTCTTCTTTTCTCATTTCTCTTCTTTACCCCTTTCTCTTTTCTCTTCTTTTCTCTTCTTAACCCTTCTTTTCTCTTTTCTCTTGTTTTCTCTTCTTTACCCCTTTCTCTTTCCTCTTCTTTTCTCTTCTTACCTCTTCTTTTCTCTTTTCTCTTGTTTTCTCTTCTTTTCTCTTTTCTCTTCATTTCTCTTCTTTTCTCTTCTTTTCTCAGTTCGCTTTACTCTTCTTTTCATTTCTCTTGTTTTCACTTCTTTTCTCTTTTCTGTTCTTTTCTCTTCTTTTCTCTTCTTACCCCTTCTTTTCTCTTTTCTCTTGTTTTCTCTTCTTTTCTCTTCTGTTCTCTTGTTTCTATTTTCTATTTTCTCTTTTCTCTTCATTTCTCTTCATTTCTCTTCTTTTCTCTTTTCTCTTCATTTCTCTTTCTCTCTTTTTTCATTTCTCTTCTTTTCTCTTTTCTGTTTTCGCTTTTCTATTCTTTTGTCTTTTTTCTCTTTTCTCTTCTATTCTCTTCTTTACTCTTGTTTTCTCTTTTCTATTTTCTGTTTTCTCTTCATTTCTGTTCTTTTCTCTTTTCTCTTGTTTCCTCTTCTTCTTTGTTTTCTCTTTTCTATTCATTTGTCTTCTTTTCTCTTTACTCTTCTTTTCTCGTTTCTCTTTTCTATTTTCTCTTTTGACTTCATTTCTCTTCTTTTCTCTTTTCTGTTTTCTTTTTTCTATTCTTTTGTCTTTTTTCTCTTTTCTCTTCTATTCTCTTGTTTTCTCTTCTTTTCTCTTCTCTTCATTTCTCGTCTTTTCTCTTTTCTCTTCTTCTCTCTTCTTTACCCCTTTCTCTTTTCTCTTCTTTTCTCTTCTTTTCTCTTTTCTCTTTACTCTTCTTTTCTTTTCTCCTGTTTTCACCTCTTTTCTCTTTTCTGTTCTTTTCTCTTCATTTCTCTTCTTTTCTCTTCTCTTCATTTCTCGTCTTTTCTCTTTTCTCTTCTTCTCTCTTCTTTACCCCTTTCTCTTTTCTCTTCTTTTCTCTTCTTACCCCTTCTTTTCTCTTTTCTCTTGTTTTCTCTTCTTTTCTCTTCTGTTCTCTTGTTTCTATTTTCTATTTTCTCTTTTCTCTTCATTTCTCTTCTTTTCTCTTTTCTCTTCATTTCTCTTTCTCTCTTTTTTCATTTCTCTTCTTTTCTCTTTTCTGTTTTCGCTTTTCTATTCTTTTGTCTTTTTTCTCTTTTCTCTTCTATTCTCTTCTTTACTCTTGTTTTCTCTTTTCTATTTTCTGTTTTCTCTTCATTTCTGTTCTTTTCTCTTTTCTCTTCTTTCCTCTTCTTTTCTGTTTTCACTCTTCTATTCATTTGTCTTCTTTTCTCTTTACTCTTCTTTTCTCGTTTCTCTTTTCTATTTTCTCTTTTGACTTCATTTCTCTTCTTTTCTCTTTTCTGTTTTCTTTTTTCTATTCTTTTGTCTTTTTTCTCTTTTCTCTTCTATTCTCTTGTTTTCTCTTTTCTATTTTCTGTTTTCTCTTCATTTCCCTTCTTTTCTCTTGTTTTCTCTTGTTTACTGTTTTCTCTTTTCTATTCTTTTGTCTTCTTTTCTCTTCTGTTCTCTTGTTTCTATTTTCTATTTTCTCTTTTCTCTTCATTTCTCTTCTTTTCTCATTTCTCTTCTTTTCTCTTTTCTGTTTTCTTTTTTCTATTCTTTTGTCTTTTTTCTCTTTTCTCTTCTATTCTCATGTTTTCTCTTTTCTATTTTCTGTTTTCTCTTCATTTCCCTTCTTTTCTCTTGTTTTCTCTTGTTTACTGTTTTCTCTTTTCTATTCTTTTGTCTTCTTTTCTCTTCTGTTCTCTTGTTTCTATTTTCTATTTTCTCTTCATTTCTCTTCTTTTCTCTTTTCTCTTCATTTCTCTATCTCTCTTTTTTCATTTCTCTTCTTTTCTCTTTTCTCGTTTCTCTTTTCTATTTTCTCTTTTGACTTCATTTCTCTTCTTTTCTCTTTTCTGTTTTCGTTTTTCTATTCTTTTGTCTTTTTTCTCTTTTCTCTTCTATTCTCTTGTTTTCTCTTTTCTATTTTCTGTTTTCTCTTCATTTCCCTTCTTTTCTCTTTTCTCTTGTTTTCTCTTGTTTACTGTTTTCTCTTTTCTATTCTTTTGTCTTCTTTTCTCTTCTGTTCTCTTGTTTCTATTTTCTATTTTCTCTTTTCTCTTCATTTCTCTTCTTTTCTCATTTCTCTTCTTTACCCCTTTCTCTTTTCTCTTCTTTTCTCTTCTTACCCCTTCTTTTCTCTTTTCTCTTGTTTTCTCTTCTTTACCCCTTTCTCTTTCCTCTTCTTTTCTCTTCTTTTCTCTTTTCTCTTTACTCTTCTTTTCTTTTCTCCTGTTTTTACCTCTTTTCTCTTTTCTGTTCTTTTCTCTTCATTTCTCTTCTTTTCTCTTCTCTTCATTTCTCGTCTTTTCTCTTTTCTCTTCTTCTCTCTTCTTTACCCCTTTCTCTTTTCTCTTCTTTTCTCTTCTTACCCCTTCTTTTCTCTTTTCTCTTGTTGTCTCTTCTTTTCTCTTCTGTTCTCTTGTTTCTATTTTCTATTTTCTCTTTTCTCTTCATTTCTCTTCTTTTCTCTTTTCTCTTCATTTCTCTTTCTCTCTTTTTTCATTTCTCTTCTTTTCTCTTTTCTGTTTTCGCTTTTCTATTCTTTTGTCTTTTTTCTCTTTTCTCTTCTATTCTCTTCTTTACTCTTGTTTTCTCTTTTCTATTTTCTGTTTTCTCTTCATTTCTGTTCTTTTCTCTTTTCTCTTCTTTCCTCTTCTTTTCTGTTTTCACTCTTCTATTCATTTGTCTTCTTTTCTCTTTACTCTTCTTTTCTCGTTTCTCTTTTCTATTTTCTCTTTTGACTTCATTTCTCTTCTTTTCTCTTTTCTGTTTTCTTTTTTCTATTCTTTTGTCTTTTTTCTCTTTTCTCTTCTATTCTCTTGTTTTCTCTTTTCTATTTTCTGTTTTCTCTTCATTTCCCTTCTTTTCTCTTGTTTTCTCTTGTTTACTGTTTTCTCTTTTCTATTCTTTTGTCTTCTTTTCTCTTCTGTTCTCTTGTTTCTATTTTCTATTTTCTCTTTTCTCTTCATTTCTCTTCTTTTCTCATTTCTCTTCTTTTCTCTTTTCTGTTTTCTTTTTTCTATTCTTTTGTCTTTTTTCTCTTTTCTCTTCTATTCTCTTGTTTTCTCTTTTCTATTTTCTGTTTTCTCTTCATTTCGCTTCTTTTCTCTTTTTTTCTCTTGTTTACTGTTTTCTCTTTTCTATTCTTTTGTCTTCTTTTCTCTTCTGTTCTCTTGTTTCTATTTTCTATTTTCTCTTTTCTCTTCTTCTCTCTTCTTTACCACTTTCTCTTTTCTCTTCTTTTCTCTTCTTTTCTCTTTTCTCTTTACTCTTCTTTTCTTTTCTCCTGTTTTCACTTCTTTTCTCTTTTCTCTTCTTTTCTCTTCATTTCTCTTTTCTATTTTCTGTTTTCTCTTCATTTGCCTCCTTTTCTCTTTTCTCTTGTTTTCTCTTGTTTTCTGTTTTCTCTTTTCTATTCTTTTGTCTTCTTTTCACTTCTGCTCTCTTGTTTCTATTTTCTATTTTCTCTTTTCTCTTCATTTCTCTTCTTTTCTCTTCTCTTCATTTCTCGTCTATTCTGTTTTCTCTTCTCTCTTCTGTACCCCTTTCTCTTTTCTCTTCTTTTCTCTTCTTTTCTCTTTTCTCTTTACTCTTCTTTTCTTTTCTCCTGTTTTCACTTCTTTTCTCTTTTCTCTTTTCTCTTCTTTTCTCTTCATTTCTCTTCTTTTCTCTTCTCTTCATTTCTCTTCTTTTCTCTTTTCTCTTCTTTTCTCTTCTTTACCCCTTTCTCTTTCCTCTTCTTTTCTCTTCTTACCTCTTCTTTTCTCTTTTCTCTTGTTTTCTCTTCTTTTCTCTTTTCTCTTCATTTCTCTTTTTTCTCTTTTTTCATTTCTCTTCTTTTCTCTTTTCTGTTTTCTTTTTTCTATTCTTTTGTCTTTTTTCTCTTTTCTCTTCTATTCTCTTGTTTTCTCTTTTCTATTTTCTGTTTTCTCTTCATTTCCCTTCTTTTCTCTTGTTTTCTCTTGTTTACTGTTTTCTCTTTTCTATTCTTTTGTCTTCTTTTCTCTTCTGTTCTCTTGTTTCTATTTTCTATTTTCTCTTTTCTCTTCATTTCTCTTCTTTTCTCTTTTCTGTTTTCTCTTTTCTATTCTTTTGTCTTTTTTCTCTTTTCTCTTCTATTCTCTTGTTTTCTCTTTTCTATTTTCTGTTTTCTCTTCATTTGCCTTCTTTTCTCTTTTCTCTTGTTTTCTGTTTTCTCTTTTCTATTCTTTTGTCTTCTTTTCACTTCTGTTCTCTTGTTTCTATTTTCTCTTTTCTCTTTTCTCTTCATTTCTCTTCTTTTCTCTTCTTTTCTCATTTCGCTTTACTCTACTTTTCTTTTCGCCTGTTTTCACTAATTTTCTCTTTTCTCTTCTTTTCTCCTCATTTCTCTTCTTTTCTCTTCATTTCTCGTCTTTTCTCTTTTCTCTTCTTCTCTCTTCTTTACCACTTTCTCTTTTCTCTTCTTTTCTCTTCTTTTCTCTTTTCTCTTTACTCTTCTTTTCTTTTCTCCTGTTTTCACTTCTTTTCTCTTATCTCTTCTTTTCTCTTTTTTCATTTCTCTTCTTTTCTCTTTTCTCTTCTTTTCTCTTCATTTCTCTTCTTTTCTCGTTTCTCTTCTTCTCTCTTCTTTACCCCTTTCTCTTTTCTCTTCTTTTCTCTTCTCTTCATTTCTCGTCTTTTCTCTTTTCTCTTCTTCTCTCTTCTTTACCCCTTTCTCTTTTCTCTTCTTTTCTCTTCTTACCCCTTCTTTTCTCTTTTCTCTTGTTTTCTCTTCTTTTCTCTTGTTTCTATTTTCTATTTTCTCTTCATTTCTCTTCTTTTCTCTTTTCTCTTCATTTCTCTATCTCTCTTTTTTCATTTCTCTTCTTTTCTCTTTTCTCGTTTCTCTTTTCTATTTTCTCTTTTGACTTCATTTCTCTTCTTTTCTCTTTTCTGTTTTCGTTTTTCTATTCTTTTGTCTTTTTTCTCTTTTCTCTTCTATTCTCTTGTTTTCTCTTTTCTATTTTCTGTTTTCTCTTCATTTCCCTTCTTTTCTCTTTTCTCTTGTTTTCTCTTGTTTACTGTTTTCTCTTTTCTATTCTTTTGTCTTCTTTTCTCTTCTGTTCTCTTGTTTCTATTTTCTATTTTCTCTTTTCTCTTCATTTCTCTTCTTTTCTCATTTCTCTTCTTTACCCCTTTCTCTTTTCTCTTCTTTTCTCTTCTTAACCCTTCTTTTCTCTTTTCTCTTGTTTTCTCTTCTTTACCCCTTTCTCTTTCCTCTTCTTTTCTCTTCTTACCTCTTCTTTTCTCTTTTCTCTTGTTTTCTCTTCTTTTCTCTTTTCTCTTCATTTCTCTTCTTTTCTCTTCTTTTCTCAGTTCGCTTTACTCTTCTTTTCATTTCTCTTGTTTTCACTTCTTTTCTCTTTTCTGTTCTTTTCTCTTCTTTTCTCTTCTTACCCCTTCTTTTCTCTTTTCTCTTGTTTTCTCTTCTTTTCTCTTCTGTTCTCTTGTTTCTATTTTCTATTTTCTCTTTTCTCTTCATTTCTCTTCATTTCTCTTCTTTTCTCTTTTCTCTTCATTTCTCTTTCTCTCTTTTTTCATTTCTCTTCTTTTCTCTTTTCTGTTTTCGCTTTTCTATTCTTTTGTCTTTTTTCTCTTTTCTCTTCTATTCTCTTCTTTACTCTTGTTTTCTCTTTTCTATTTTCTGTTTTCTCTTCATTTCTGTTCTTTTCTCTTTTCTCTTGTTTCCTCTTCTTCTTTGTTTTCTCTTTTCTATTCATTTGTCTTCTTTTCTCTTTACTCTTCTTTTCTCGTTTCTCTTTTCTATTTTCTCTTTTGACTTCATTTCTCTTCTTTTCTCTTTTCTGTTTTCTTTTTTCTATTCTTTTGTCTTTTTTCTCTTTTCTCTTCTATTCTCTTGTTTTCTCTTCTTTTCTCTTCTCTTCATTTCTCGTCTTTTCTCTTTTCTCTTCTTCTCTCTTCTTTACCCCTTTCTCTTTTCTCTTCTTTTCTCTTCTTTTCTCTTTTCTCTTTACTCTTCTTTTCTTTTCTCCTGTTTTCACCTCTTTTCTCTTTTCTGTTCTTTTCTCTTCATTTCTCTTCTTTTCTCTTCTCTTCATTTCTCGTCTTTTCTCTTTTCTCTTCTTCTCTCTTCTTTACCCCTTTCTCTTTTCTCTTCTTTTCTCTTCTTACCCCTTCTTTTCTCTTTTCTCTTGTTTTCTCTTCTTTTCTCTTCTGTTCTCTTGTTTCTATTTTCTATTTTCTCTTTTCTCTTCATTTCTCTTCTTTTCTCTTTTCTCTTCATTTCTCTTTCTCTCTTTTTTCATTTCTCTTCTTTTCTCTTTTCTGTTTTCGCTTTTCTATTCTTTTGTCTTTTTTCTCTTTTCTCTTCTATTCTCTTCTTTACTCTTGTTTTCTCTTTTCTATTTTCTGTTTTCTCTTCATTTCTGTTCTTTTCTCTTTTCTCTTCTTTCCTCTTCTTTTCTGTTTTCACTCTTCTATTCATTTGTCTTCTTTTCTCTTTACTCTTCTTTTCTCGTTTCTCTTTTCTATTTTCTCTTTTGACTTCATTTCTCTTCTTTTCTCTTTTCTGTTTTCTTTTTTCTATTCTTTTGTCTTTTTTTCTCTTTTCTCTTCTATTCTCTTGTTTTCTCTTTTCTATTTTCTGTTTTCTCTTCATTTCCCTTCTTTTCTCTTGTTTTCTCTTGTTTACTGTTTTCTCTTTTCTATTCTTTTGTCTTCTTTTCTCTTCTGTTCTCTTGTTTCTATTTTCTATTTTCTCTTTTCTCTTCATTTCTCTTCTTTTCTCATTTCTCTTCTTTTCTCTTTTCTGTTTTCTTTTTTCTATTCTTTTGTCTTTTTTCTCTTTTCTCTTCTATTCTCTTGTTTTCTCTTTTCTATTTTCTGTTTTCTCTTCATTTCCCTTCTTTTCTCTTGTTTTCTCTTGTTTACTGTTTTCTCTTTTCTATTCTTTTGTCTTCTTTTCTCTTCTGTTCTCTTGTTTCTATTTTCTATTTTCTCTTTTCTCTTCTTCTCTCTTCTTTACCACTTTCTCTTTTCTCTTCTTTTCTCTTCTTTTCTCTTTTCTCTTTACTCTTCTTTTCTTTTCTCCTGTTTTCACTTCTTTTCTCTTTTCTCTTCTTTTCTCTTCATTTCTCTTTTCTATTTTCTGTTTTCTCTTCATTTGCCTCCTTTTCTCTTTTCTCTTGTTTTCTCTTGTTTTCTGTTTTCTCTTTTCTATTCTTTTGTCTTCTTTTCACTTCTGCTCTCTTGTTTCTATTTTCTATTTTCTCTTTTCTCTTCATTTCTCTTCTTTTCTCTTCTCTTCATTTCTCGTCTATTCTGTTTTCTCTTCTCTCTTCTGTACCCCTTTCTCTCTTCTCTTCTTTTCTCTTCTTTTCTCTTTTCTCTTTACTCTTCTTTTCTTTTCTCCTGTTTTCACTTCTTTTCTCTTTTCTCTTTTCTCTTCTTTTCTCTTCATTTCTCTTCTTTTCTCTTCTCTTCATTTCTCTTCTTTTCTCTTTTCTCTTCTTTTCTCTTCTTTACCCCTTTCTCTTTCCTCTTCTTTTCTCTTCTTACCTCTTCTTTTCTCTTTTCTCTTGTTTTCTCTTCTTTTCTCTTTTCTCTTCATTTCTCTTTTTTCTCTTTTTTCATTTCTCTTCTTTTCTCTTTTCTGTTTTCTTTTTTCTATTCTTTTGTCTTTTTTCTCTTTTCTCTTCTATTCTCTTGTTTTCTCTTTTCTATTTTCTGTTTTCTCTTCATTTCCCTTCTTTTCTCTTGTTTTCTCTTGTTTACTGTTTTCTCTTTTCTATTCTTTTGTCTTCTTTTCTCTTCTGTTCTCTTGTTTCTATTTTCTATTTTCTCTTTTCTCTTCATTTCTCTTCTTTTCTCATTTTTCTTCTTTACCCCTTTCTCTTTTCTCTTCTTTTCTCTTCTTACCCCTTCTTTTCTCTTTTCTCTTGTTTTCTCTTCTTTTCTCTTTTCTCTTCATTTCTCTTCTTTACCCCTTTCTCTTTTCTCTTCTTTTCTCTTCTTACCCCTTCTTTTCTCTTTTCTCTTGTTTTCTCTTCTTTTCTCTTTTCTCTTCATTTCTCTTCTTTACCACTTTCTCTTTTCTCTTCTTTTCTCTTCTTTTCTCTTTTCTCTTTACTCTTCTTTTCTTTTCTCCTGTTTTCACTTCTTTTCTCTTATCTCTTCTTTTCTCTTTTTTCATTTCTCTTCTTTTCTCTTTTCTCTTCTTTTCTCTTCATTTCTCTTCTTTTCTCGTTTCTCTTCTTCTCTCTTCTTTACCCCTTTCTCTTTTCTCTTCTTTTCTCTTCTCTTCATTTCTCGTCTTTTCTCTTTTCTCTTCTTCTCTCTTCTTTACCCCTTTCTCTTTTCTCTTCTTTTCTCTTCTCTTCATTTCTCGTCTTTTCTCTTTTCTCTTCTTCTCTCTTCTTTACCCCTTTCTCTTTTCTCTTCTTTTCTCTTCTTACCCCTTCTTTTCTCTTTTCTCTTGTTTTCTCTTCTTTTCTCTTCTGTTCTCTTGTTTCTATTTTCTATTTTCTCTTTTCTCTTCATTTCTCTTCTTTTCTCTTTTCTCTTCATTTCTCTTTCTCTCTTTTTTCATTTCTCTTCTTTTCTCTTTTCTGTTTTCGCTTTTCTATTCTTTTGTCTTTTTTCTCTTTTCTCTTCTATTCTCTTCTTTACTCTTGTTTTCTCTTTTCTATTTTCTGTTTTCTCTTCATTTCTGTTCTTTTCTCTTTTCTCTTCTTTCCTCTTCTTTTTTGTTTTCTCTTTTCTATTCATTTGTCTTCTTTTCTCTTTACTCTTCTTTTCTCGTTTCTCTTTTCTATTTTCTCTTTTGACTTCATTTCTCTTCTTTTCTCTTTTCTGTTTTCTTTTTTCTATTCTTTTGTCTTTTTTCTCTTTTCTCTTCTATTCTCTTGTTTTCTCTTCTTTTCTCTTCTCTTCATTTCTCGTCTTTTCTCTTTTCTCTTCTTCTCTCTTCTTTACCCCTTTCTCTTTTCTCTTCTTTTCTCTTCTATTCTCTTTTCTCTTTACTCTTCTTTTCTTTTCTCATGTTTTCACTTCTATTCTATTTTTCTCTTCTTTTCTCTTCATTTCTCTTCTTTTCTCTTTTCTGTTTTCTTTTTTCTATTCTTTTGTCTTTTTTCTCTTTTCTCTTCTATTCTCTTGTTTTCCCTTCTTTTCTCTTCTCTTCATTTCTCGTCTTTTCTTTATTCTCTTCTTTTCTCTTCTTTACCCCTTTCTTTTTTCTCTTTTCTCTTGTTTTCTCTTCTTTTCTCTTTTCTCTTTTTTCATTTCTCTTCTTTTCTCTTTTCTGTTTTCTTTTTTCTATTCTTTTGTCTTTTTTCTCTTTTCTCTTCTATTCTCTTGTTTTCTCTTTTCTATTTTCTGTTTTCTCTTCATTTGCCTTCTTTTCTCTTTTCTCTTGTTTTCTCTTGTTTTCTGTTTTCTCTTTTCTATTCTTTTGTCTTCTTTTCACTTCTGTTCTCTTGTTTCTATTTTCTCTTTTCTCTTTTCTCTTCATTTCTCTTCTTTTCTCTTCTTTTCTCATTTCGCTTTACTCTACTTTTCTTTTCGCCTGTTTTCACTAATTTTCTCTTTTCTCTTCTTTTCTCTTCATTTCTCTTCTTTTCTCTTCATTTCTCGTCTTTTCTCTTTTCTCTTCTTCTCTCTTCTTTACCACTTTCTCTTTTCTCTTCTTTTCTCTTCTTTTCTCTTTTCTCTTTTCTCTTCTTTTCTTTTCTCCTGTTTTCACTTCTTTTCTCTTATCTCTTCTTTTCTCTTTTTTCATTTCTCTTCTTTTCTCTTTTCTCTTCTTTTCTCTTCATTTCTCTTCTTTTCTCGTTTCTCTTCTTCTCTCTTCTTTACCCCTTTCTCTTTTCTCTTCTTTTCTCTTCTTACCCCTTCATTTCTCTTTTCTCTTGTTTTCTCTTGTTTTCTGTTTACTCTTTTCTATTCTTTTGTCTTCTTTTCATTTCTGCTCTCTTGCTTCTATTTTCTATTTTCTCTTTTCTCTTCTTTTCTCTTCTTTTCTCTTTTCTCTTTACTCTTCTTTTCTTTTCTCCTGTTTTCACTTCTTTTCTATTTTTCTCTTCTTTTCTCTTCATTTCTCGTCTTTTCTCTTTTCTTCATTTCTCGTCTTTCCTCTTTTCTCTTCTTCTCTCTTCTTTACCCCTTTCTCTTTTCTCTTCTTTTCTCTTCTTTTCTCTTTTCTCTTTACTCTTCTTTTCTTTTCTCCTGTTTTCACTTCTTTTCTCTTTTCTCTTCTTTTCTCTTCTTTTCTCTTCTCTTCATTTCTCGTCTTTTCTCTTTTCTCTTCTTCTCTCTTCTTTACCACTTTCTCTTTTCTCTTCTTTTCTCTTCTTTTCTCTTTTCTCTTTACTCTTCTTTTCTTTTCTCCTGTTTTCACTTCTTTTCTCTTTTCTCTTCTTTTCTCTTCATTTCTCTTTTCTATTTTCTGTTTTCTCTTCATTTGCCTTCTTTTCTTTTTTCTCTTGTTTTCTGTTTTCTCTTTTCTATTCTTTTGTCTTCTTTTCACTTCTGCTCTCTTGTTTCTTTTTTCTATTTTCTCTTTTCTCTTCATTTCTCTTCTTTTCTCTTCTCTTCATTTCTCGTCTATTCTGTTTTCTCTTCTCTCTTCTTTACCCCTTTCTCTTTTCTCTTCTTTTCTCTTCTTTTCTCTTTTCTCTTTACTCTTCTTTTCTTTTCTCCTGTTTTCACTTCTTTTCTCTTTTCTCTTTTCTCTCCTTTTCTCTTCATTTCTCTTCTTTTCTCTTCTCTTCATTTCTCTTCGTTTCTCTTTTCTCCTCTTTTCTCTTCTTTACCCCTTTCTCTTTCCTCTTCTTTTCTCTTCTTACCTCTTCTTTTCTCTTTTCTCTTCTTTTCTCTTCTTTTCTCTTTTCTCTTCATTTATCTTTTTTCTCTTTTTTCATTTCTCTTCTTTTCTCTTTTCTGTTTTCTTTTTTCTATTCTTTTGTCTTTTTTCTCTTTTCTCTTCTATTCTCTTGTTTTCTCTTTTCAATTTCTGTTTTCTCTTCATTTCCCTTCTTTTCTCTTGTTTTCTCTTGTTTACTGTTTTCTCTTTTCTATTCTTTTGTCTTCTTTTCTCTTCTGTTCTCTTGTTTCTATTTTCTATTTTCTCTTTTCTCTTCATTTCTCTTCTTTTCTCTTCTTTACCCCTTTCTCTTTCCTCTTCTTTTCTCTTCTTACCTCTTCTTTTCTCTTTTCTCTTGTTTTCTCTTCTTTTCTCTTTTCTCTTCATTTCTCTTTTTTCTCTTTTTTCATTTCTCTTCTTTTCTCTTTTCTGTTTTCTTTTTTCTATTCTTTTGTCTTTTTTCTCTTTTCTCTTCTATTCTCTTGTTTTCTCTTTTCTCTTCATTTCTCTTTCTCTCTTTTTTCATTTCTCTTCTTTTCTCTTTTCTGTTTTCTCTTTTCTATTCTTTTGTCTTTTTTCTCTTTTCTCTTCTATTCTCTTGTTTTCTCTTTTCTATTTTCTGTTTTCTCTTCATTTGCCTTCTTTTCTCTTTTCTCTTGTTTTCTCTTGTTTTCTGTTTTCACTTTTCTATTCTTTTGTCTTCTTTTCACTTCTGTTCTCTTGTTTCTATTTTCTATTTTCTCTTTTCTCTTCATTTCTCTTCATTTCTCTTCTTTTCTCTTTTCTCTTCATTTCTCTTTCTCTCTTTTTTCATTTCTCTTCTTTTCTCTTTTCTGTTTTCTCTTTTCTATTCTTTTGTCTTTTTTCTCTTTTCTCTTCTATTCTCTTCTTTACTCTTGTTTTCTCTTTTCTATTTTCTGTTTTCTCTTCATTTCTGTTCTTTTCTCTTTTCTCTTGTTTCCTCTTCTTTTCTGTTTTCTCTCTTCTATTCATTTGTCTTCTTTTCTCTTTACTCTTCTTTTCTCGTTTCTCTTTTCTATTTTCTCTTTTGACTTCATTTCTCTTCTTTTCTCTTTTCTGTTTTCTTTTTTCTATTCTTTTGTCTTTTTTCTCTTTTCTCTTCTATTCTCTTGTTTTCTCTTTTCTATTTTCTGTTTTCTCTTCATTTGCCTTCTTTTCTCTTTTCTCTTGTTTTCTCTTGTTTTCTGTTTTCTCTTTTCTATTCTTTTGTCTTCTTTTCACTTCTGTTCTCTTGTTTCTATTTTCTCTTTTCTCTTTTCTCTTCATTTCTCTTCTTTTCTCTTCTTTTCTCATTTCGCTTTACTCTACTTTTCTTTTCGCCTGTTTTCACTAATTTTCTCTTTTCTCTTCTTTTCTCTTCATTTCTCTTCTTTTCTCTTCATTTCTCGTCTTTTCTCTTTTCTCTTCTTCTCTCTTCTTTACCACTTTCTCTTTTCTCTTCTTTTCTCTTTTTTCATTTCTCTTCTTTTCTCTTTTCTCTTCTTTTCTCTTCATTTCTCTTCTTTTCTCGTTTCTCTTCTTCTCTCTTCTTTACCCCTTTCTCTTTTCTCTTCTTTTCTCTTCTTACCCCTTCATTTCTCTTTTCTCTTGTTTTCTCTTGTTTTCTGTTTACTCTTTTCTATTCTTTTGTCTTCTTTTCACTTCTGCTCTCTTGTTTCTATTTTCTATTTTCTCTTTTCTCTTCTTTTCTCTTCTTTTCTCTTTTCTCTTTACTCTTCTTTTCTTTTCTCCTGTTTTCACTTATTTTCTATTTTTCTCTTCTTTTCTCTTCATTTCTCTTCTTTTCTCTTTTCTTCATTTCTCGTCTTTTCTCTTTTCTCTTCTTCTCTCTTCTTTACCCCTTTCTCTTTTCTCTTCTTTTCTCTTCTTTTCTCTTTTCTCTTTACTCTTCTTTTCTTTTCTCCTGTTTTCACTTCTTTTCTCTTTTCTCTTCTTTTCTCTTCTTTTCTCTTCTCTTCATTTCTCGTCTTTTCTCTTTTCTCTTCTTCTCTCTTCTTTACCCCTTTCTCTTTTCTCTTCTTTTCTCTTTTCTCTTTACTCTTCTTTTCTTTTCTCCTGTTTTCACTTCTTTTCTCTTTTCTCTTCTTTTCTCTTCATTTCTCTTTTCTATTTTCTGTTTTCTCTTCATTTGCCTTCTTTTCTCTTTTCTCTTGTTTTCTGTTTTCTCTTTTCTAATCTTTTGTCTTCTTTTCACTTCTGCTCTCTTGTTTCTTTTTTCTATTTTCTCTTTTCTCTTCATTTCTCTTCTTTTCTCTTCTCTTCATTTCTCGTCTATTCTGTTTTCTCTTCTCTCTTCTTTACCCCTTTCTCTTTTCTCTTCTTTTCTCTTCTTTTCTCTTTTCTCTTTACTCTTCTTTTCTTTTCTCCTGTTTTCACTTCTTTTCTCTTTTCTCTTTTCTCTTCTTTTCTCTTCATTTCTCTTCTTTTCTCTTCTCTTCATTTCTCTTTTTTTCTCTTTTCTCCTCTTTTCTCTTCTTTACCCCTTTCTCTTTCCTCTTCTTTTCTCTTCTTACCTCTTCTTTTCTCTTTTCTCTTCTTTTCTCTTTTCTCTTCATTTCTCTTTTTTCTCTTTTTTCATTTCTCTTCTTTTCTCTTTTCTGTTTTCTTTTTTCTATTCTTTTGTCTTTTTTCTCTTTTCTCTTCTATTCTCTTGTTTTCTCTTTTCAATTTCTGTTTTCTCTTCATTTCCCTTCTTTTCTCTTGTTTTCTCTTGTTTACTGTTTTCTCTTTTCTATTCTTTTGTCTTCTTTTCTCTTCTGTTCTCTTGTTTCTATTTTCTATTTTCTCTTTTCTCTTCATTTCTCTTCTTTTCTCATTTCTCTTCTTTACTCCTTTCTCTTTTCTCTTCTTTTCTCTTCTTACCCCTTCTTTTCTCTTTTCTCTTGTTTTCTCTTCTTTACCCCTTTCTCTTTCCTCTTCTTTTCTCTTCTTACCTCTTCTTTTCTCTTTTCTCTTGTTTTCTCTTCTTTTCTCTTTTCTCTTCATTTCTCTTCTTTTCTCTTCTTTTCTCATTTCGCTTTACTCTTCTTTTCTTTTCTCTTGTTTTCACCTCTTTTCTCTTTTCTCTTCTTTTCTCTTCGTTTCTCTTCTTTTCTCTTCTCTTCATTTCTCGTCTTTTCTCTTTTCTCTTCTTCTCTCTTCTTTACCCCTTTCTCTTTTCTCTTCTTTTCTCTTCTTACCCCTTCTTTTCTCTTTTCTCTTGTTTTCTCTTCTTTTCTCTTCTGTTCTCTTGTTTCTATTTTCTATTTTCTCTTTTCTCTTCATTTCTCTTCTTTTATCTTTTCTCTTCATTTCTCTTTCTCTCTTTTTTCATTTCTCTTCTTTTCTCTTTTCTGTTTTCTCTTTTCTATTCTTTTGTCTTTTTTCTCTTTTCTCTTCTATTCTCTTCTTTACTCTTGTTTTCTCTTTTCTATTTTCTGTTTTCTCTTCATTTCTGTTCTTTTCTCTTTTCTCTTGTTTCCTCTTCTTTTCTGTTTTCTCTTTTCTATTCATTTGTCTTCTTTTCTCTTTACTCTTCTTTTCTCGATTCTCTTTTCTATTTTCTCTTTTGACTTCATTTCTCTTCTTTTCTCTTTTCTGTTTTCGTTTTTCTATTCTTTTGTCTTTTTTCTCTTTTCTCTTCTATTCTCTTGTTTTCTCTTTTCTATTTTCTGTTTTCTCTTCATTTCCCTTCTTTTCTCTTTTCTCTTGTTTTCTCTGGTTTACTGTTTTCTCTTTTCTATTCTTTTGTCTTCTTTTCTCTTCTGTTCTCTTGTTTCTATTTTCTATTTTCTCTTTTCTCTTCATTTCTCTTCTTTTCTCATTTCTCTTCTTTACCCCTTTCTCTTTTCTCTTCTTTTCTCTTCTTACCCCTTCTTTTCTCTTTTCTCTTGTTTTCTCTTCTTTACCCCTTTCTCTTTCCTCTTCTTTTCTCTTCTTACCTCTTCTTTTCTCTTTTTTCTTGTTTTCTCTTCTTTTCTCTTTTCTCTTCATTTCTCTTCTTTTCTCTTTTCTCTTTACTCTTCTTTTCTTTTCTCCTGTTTTCACCTCTTTTCTCCTTTCTGTTCTTTTCTCTTCATTTCTCTTCTTTTCTCTTCTCTTCATTTCTCGTCTTTTCTCTTTTCTCTTCTTCTCTCTTCTTTACCCCTTTCTCTTTTCTCTTCTTTTCTCTTCTTACCCCTTCTTTTCTCTTTTCTCTCGTTTTCTCTTCTTTTCTCTTCTGTTCTCTTGTTTCTATTTTCTATTTTCTCTTTTCTCTTCATTTCTCTTCTTTTCTCTTTTCTCTTCATTTCTCTTTCTCTCTTTTTTCATTTCTCTTCTTTTCTCTTTTCTGTTTTCGCTTTTCTATTCTTTTGTCTTTTTTCTCTTTTCTCTTCTATTCTCTTCTTTACTCTTGTTTTCTCTTTTCTATTTTCTGTTTTCTCTTCATTTCTGTTCTTTTCTCTTTTCTCTTGTTTCCTCTTCTTTTTTGTTTTCTCTTTTCTATTCATTTGTCTTCTTTTCTCTTTACTCTTCTTTTCTCGTTTCTCTTTTCTATTTTCTCTTTTGACTTCATTTCTCTTCTTTTCTCTTTTCTGTTTTCTTTTTTCTATTCTTTTGTCTTTTTTCTCTTTTCTCTTCTATTCTCTTGTTTTCTCTTCTTTTCTCTTCTCTTCATTTCTCGTCTTTTCTTTTTTCTCTTCTTTTCTCTTCTTTACCCCTTTCTTTTTTCTCTTTTCTCTTGTTTTCTCTTCTTTTCTCTTTTCTCTTTTTTCATTTCTCTTCTTTTCTCTTTTCTGTTTTCTTTTTTCTATTCTTTTGTCTTTTTTCTCTTTTCTCTTCTATTCTCTTGTTTTCTCTTTTCTATTTTCTGTTTTCTCTTCATTTGCCTTCTTTTCTCTTTTCTCTTGTTTTCTCTTGTTTTCTGTTTTCTCTTTTCTATTCTTTTGTCTTCTTTTCACTTCTGTTCTCTTGTTTCTATTTTCTCTTTTCTCTTTTCTCTTCATTTCTCTTCTTTTCTCTTCTTTTCTCATTTCGCTTTACTCTACTTTTCTTTTCGCCTGTTTTCACTAATTTTCTCTTTTCTCTTCTTTTCTCTTCATTTCTCTTCTTTTCTCTTCATTTCTCGTCTTTTCTCTTTTCTCTTCTTCTCTCTTCTTTACCACTTTCTCTTTTCTCTTCTTTTCTCTTCTTTTCTCTTTTCTCTTTACTCTTCTTTTCTTTTCTCCTGTTTTCACTTCTTTTCTCTTATCTCTTCTTTTCTCTTTTTTCATTTCTCTTCTTTTCTCTTTTCTCTTCTTTTCTCTTCATTTCTCTTCTTTTCTCGTTTCTCTTCTTCTCTCTTCTTTACCCCTTTCTCTTTTCTCTTCTTTTCTCTTCTTACCCCTTCATTTCTCTTTTCTCTTGTTTTCTCTTGTTTTCTGTTTACTCTTTTCTATTCTTTTGTCTTCTTTTCACTTCTGCTCTCTTGTTTCTATTTTCTATTTTCTCTTTTCTCTTCTTTTCTCTTCTTTTCTCTTTTCTCTTTACTCTTCTTTTCTTTTCTCCTGTTTTCACTTCTTTTCTATTTTTCTCTTCTTTTCTCTTCATTTCTCTTCTTTTCTCTTTTCTTCATTTCTCGTCTTTTCTCTTTTCTCTTCTTCTCTCTTCTTTACCCCTTTCTCTTTTCTCTTCTTTTCTCTTCTTTTCTCTTTTCTCTTTACTCTTCTTTTCTTTTCTCCTGTTTTCACTTCTTTTCTCTTTTCTCTTCTTTTCTCTTCTTTTCTCTTCTCTTCATTTCTCGTCTTTTCTCTTTTCTCTTCTTCTCTCTTCTTTACCCCTTTCTCTTTTCTCTTCTTTTCTCTTCTTTTCTCTTTTCTCTTTACTCTTCTTTTCTTTTCTCCTGTTTTCACTTCTTTTCTCTTTTCTCTTCTTTTCTCTTCATTTCTCTTTTCTATTTTCTGTTTTCTCTTCATTTGCCTTCTTTTCTCTTTTCTCTTGTTTTCTGTTTTCTCTTTTCTATTCTTTTGTCTTCTTTTCACTTCTGCTCTCTTGTTTCTTTTTTCTATTTTCTCTTTTCTCTTCATTTCTCTTCTTTTCTCTTCTCTTCATTTCTCGTCTATTCTGTTTTCTCTTCTCTCTTCTTTACCCCTTTCTCTTTTCTCTTCTTTTCTCTTCTTTTCTCTTTTCTCTTTACTCTTCTTTTCTTTTCTCCTGTTTTCACTTCTTTTCTCTTTTCTCTTTTCTCTTCTTTTCTCTTCATTTCTCTTCTTTTCTCTTCTCTTCATTTCTCTTTTTTTCTCTTTTCTCCTCTTTTCTCTTCTTTACCCCTTTCTCTTTCCTCTTCTTTTCTCTTCTTACCTCTTCTTTTCTCTTTTCTCTTCTTTTCTCTTTTCTCTTCATTTCTCTTTTTTCTCTTTTTTCATTTCTCTTCTTTTCTCTTTTCTGTTTTCTTTTTTCTATTCTTTTGTCTTTTTTCTCTTTTCTCTTCTATTCTCTTGTTTTCTCTTTTCAATTTCTGTTTTCTCTTCATTTCCCTTCTTTTCTCTTGTTTTCTCTTGTTTACTGTTTTCTCTTTTCTATTCTTTTGTCTTCTTTTCTCTTCTGTTCTCTTGTTTCTATTTTCTATTTTCTCTTTTCTCTTCATTTCTCTTCTTTTCTCATTTCTCTTCTTTACCCCTTTCTCTTTTCTCTTCTTTTCTCTTCTTACCCCTTCTTTTCTCTTTTCTCTTGTTTTCTCTTCTTTACCCCTTTCTCTTTCCTCTTCTTTTCTCTTCTTACCTCTTCTTTTCTCTTTTCTCTTGTTTTCTCTTCTTTTCTCTTTTCTCTTCATTTCTCTTCTTTTCTCTTCTTTTCTCATTTCGCTTTACTCTTCTTTTCTTTTCTCTTGTTTTCACCTCTTTTCTCTTTTCTCTTCTTTTCTCTTCGTTTCTCTTCTTTTCTCTTCTCTTCATTTCTCGTCTTTTCTCTTTTCTCTTCTTCTCTCTTCTTTACCCCTTTCTCTTTTCTCTTCTTTTCTCTTCTTACCCCTTCTTTTCTCTTTTCTCTTGTTTTCTCTTCTTTTCTCTTCTGTTCTCTTGTTTCTATTTTCTATTTTCTCTTTTCTCTTCATTTCTCTTCTTTTATCTTTTCTCTTCATTTCTCTTTCTCTCTTTTTTCATTTCTCTTCTTTTCTCTTTTCTGTTTTCTCTTTTCTATTCTTTTGTCTTTTTTCTCTTTTCTCTTCTATTCTCTTCTTTACTCTTGTTTTCTCTTTTCTATTTTCTGTTTTCTCTTCATTTCTGTTCTTTTCTCTTTTCTCTTGTTTCCTCTTCTTTTCTGTTTTCTCTTTTCTATTCATTTGTCTTCTTTTCTCTTTACTCTTCTTTTCTCGATTCTCTTTTCTATTTTCTCTTTTGACTTCATTTCTCTTCTTTTCTCTTTTCTGTTTTCGTTTTTCTATTCTTTTGTCTTTTTTCTCTTTTCTCTTCTATTCTCTTGTTTTCTCTTTTCTATTTTCTGTTTTCTCTTCATTTCCCTTCTTTTCTCTTTTCTCTTGTTTTCTCTGGTTTACTGTTTTCTCTTTTCTATTCTTTTGTCTTCTTTTCTCTTCTGTTCTCTTGTTTCTATTTTCTATTTTCTCTTTTCTCTTCATTTCTCTTCTTTTCTCATTTCTCTTCTTTACCCCTTTCTCTTTTCTCTTCTTTTCTCTTCTTACCCCTTCTTTTCTCTTTTCTCTTGTTTTCTCTTCTTTACCCCTTTCTCTTTCCTCTTCTTTTCTCTTCTTACCTCTTCTTTTCTCTTTTTTCTTGTTTTCTCTTCTTTTCTCTTTTCTCTTCATTTCTCTTCTTTTCTCTTTTCTCTTTACTCTTCTTTTCTTTTCTCCTGTTTTCACCTCTTTTCTCTTTTCTGTTCTTTTCTCTTCATTTCTCTTCTCTTCATTTCTCGTCTTTTCTCTTTTCTCTTCTTCTCTCTTCTTTACCCCTTTCTCTTTTCTCTTCTTTTCTCTTCTTACCCCTTCTTTTCTCTTTTCTCTCGTTTTCTCTTCTTTTCTCTTCTGTTCTCTTGTTTCTATTTTCTATTTTCTCTTTTCTCTTCATTTCTCTTCTTTTCTCTTTTCTCTTCATTTCTCTTTCTCTCTTTTTTCATTTCTCTTCTTTTCTCTTTTCTGTTTTCGCTTTTCTATTCTTTTGTCTTTTTTCTCTTTTCTCTTCTATTCTCTTCTTTACTCTTGTTTTCTCTTTTCTATTTTCTGTTTTCTCTTCATTTCTGTTCTTTTCTCTTTTCTCTTGTTTCCTCTTCTTTTTTGTTTTCTCTTTTCTATTCATTTGTCTTCTTTTCTCTTTACTCTTCTTTTCTCGTTTCTCTTTTCTATTTTCTCTTTTGACTTCATTTCTCTTCTTTTCTCTTTTCTGTTTTCTTTTTTCTATTCTTTTGTCTTTTTTCTCTTTTCTCTTCTATTCTCTTGTTTTCTCTTCTTTTCTCTTCTCTTCATTTCTCGTCTTTTCTTTTTTCTCTTCTTTTCTCTTCTTTACCCCTTTCTTTTTTCTCTTTTCTCTTGTTTTCTCTTCTTTTCTCTTTTCTCTTTTTTCATTTCTCTTCTTTTCTCTTTTCTGTTTTCTTTTTTCTATTCTTTTGTCTTTTTTCTCTTTTCTCTTCTATTCTCTTGTTTTCTCTTTTCTATTTTCTGTTTTCTCTTCATTTGCCTTCTTTTCTCTTTTCTCTTGTTTTCTCTTGTTTTCTGTTTTCTCTTTTCTATTCTTTTGTCTTCTTTTCACTTCTGTTCTCTTGTTTCTATTTTCTCTTTTCTCTTTTCTCTTCATTTCTCTTCTTTTCTCTTCTTTTCTCATTTCGCTTTACTCTACTTTTCTTTTCGCCTGTTTTCACTAATTTTCTCTTTTCTCTTCTTTTCTCTTCATTTCTCTTCTTTTCTCTTCATTTCTCGTCTTTTCTCTTTTCTCTTCTTCTCTCTTCTTTACCACTTTCTCTTTTCTCTTCTTTTCTCTTTTCTCTTTACTCTTCTTTTCTTTTCTCCTGTTTTCACTTCTTTTCTCTTATCTCTTCTTTTCTCTTTTTTCATTTCTCTTCTTTTCTCTTTTCTCTTCTTTTCTCTTCATTTCTCTTCTTTTCTCATTTCTCTTCTTCTCTCTTCTTTACCCCTTTCTCTTTTCTCTTCTTTTCTCTTCTTACCCCTTCATTTCTCTTTTCTCTGGTTTTCTCTTGTTTTCTGTTTACTCTTTTCTATTCTTTTGTCTTCTTTTCACTTCTGCTCTCTTGTTTCTATTTTCTATTTTCTCTTTTCTCTTCTTTTCTCTTCTTTTCTCTTTTCTCATTACTCTTCTTTTCTTTTCTCCTGTTTTCACTTCTTTTCTATTTTTCTCTTCTTTTCTCTTCATTTCTCTTCTTTTCTCTTTTCTTCATTTCTCGTCTTTTCTCTTTTCTCTTCTTCTCTCTTCTTTACCCCTTTCTCTTTTCTCTTCTTTTCTCTTCTTTTCTCTTTTCTCTTTACTCTTCTTTTCTTTTCTCCTGTTTTCACTTCTTTTCTCCTTTCTCTTCTTTTCTCTTCTTTTCTCTTCTCTTCATTTCTCGTCTTTTCTCTTTTCTCTTCTTCTCTCTTCTTTACCACTTTCTCTTTTCTCTTCTTTTCTCTTCTTTTCTCTTTTCTCTTTACTCTTCTTTTCTTTTCTCCTGTTTTCACTTCTTTTCTCTTTTCTCTTCTTTTCTCTTCATTTCTCTTTTCTATTTTCTGTTTTCTCTTCATTTGCCTTCTTTTCTCTTTTCTCTTGTTTTCTCTTGTTTTCTGTTTTCTCTTTTCTATTCTTTTGTCTTCTTTTCACTTCTGCTCTCTTGTTTCTTTTTTCTATTTTCTCTTTTCTCTTCATTTCTCTTCTTTTCTCTTCTCTTCATTTCTCGTCTATTCTGTTTTCTCTTCTCTCTTCTTTACCCCTTTCTCTTTTCTCTTCTTTTCTCTTCTTTTCTCTTTTCTCTTTACTCTTCTTTTCTTTTCTCCTGTTTTCACTTCTTTTCTCTTTTCTCTTTTCTCTTCTTTTCTCTTCATTTCTCTTGTTTTCTCTTCTCTTCATTTCTCTTCGTTTCTCTTTTCTCCTCTTTTCTCTTCTTTACCCCTTTCTCTTTCCTCTTCTTTTCTCTTCTTACCTCTTCTTTTCTCTTTTCACTTGTTTTCTCTTCTTTTCTCTTTTCTCTTCATTTCTCTTTTTTCTCTTTTTTCATTTCTCTTCTTTTCTCTTTTCTGTTTTCTTTTTTCTATTCTTTTGTCTTTTTTCTCTTTTCTCTTCTATTCTCTTGTTTTCTCTTTTCAATTTCTGTTTTCTCTTCATTTCCCTTCTTTTCTCTTGTTTTCTCTTGTTTACTGTTTTCTCTTTTCTATTCTTTTGTCTTCTTTTCTCTTCTGTTCTCTTGTTTCTATTTTCTATTTTCTCTTTTCTCTTCATTTCTCTTCTTTTCTCATTTCTCTTCTTTACCCCTTTCTCTTTTCTCTTCTTTTCTCTTCTTACCCCTTCTTTTCTCTTTTCTCTTGTTTTCTCTTCTTTACCCCTTTCTCTTTCCTCTTCTTTTCTCTTCTTACCTCTTCTTTTCGCTTTTCTCTTGTTTTCTCTTCTTTTCTCTTTTCTCTTCATTTCTCTTCTTTTCTCTTCTTTTCTCATTTCGCTTTACTCTTCTTTTCTTTTCTCTTGTTTTCACCTCTTTTCTCTTTTCTCTTCTTTTCTCTTCGTTTCTCTTCTTTTCTCTTCTCTTCATTTCTCGTCTTTTCTCTTTTCTCTTCTTCTCTCTTCTTTACCCCTTTCTCTTTTCTCTTCTTTTCTCTTCTTACCCCTTCTTTTCTCTTTTCTCTTGTTTTCTCTTCTTTTCTCTTCTGTTCTCTTGTTTCTATTTTCTATTTTCTCTTCATTTCTCTTCTTTTCTCTTTTCTCTTCATTTCTCTATCTCTCTTTTTTTCATTTCTCTTCTTTTCTCTTTTCTCGTTTCTCTTTTCTATTTTCTCTTTTGACTTCATTTCTCTTCTTTTCTCTTTTCTGTTTTCTTTTTTCTATTCTTTTGTCTTTTTTCTCTTTTCTCTTCTATTCTCTTGTTTTCTCTTTTCTATTTTCTGTTTTCTCTTCATTTCCCTTCTTTTCTCTTTTCCCTTGTTTTCTCTTGTTTACTGTTTTCTCTTTTCTATTCTTTTGTCTTCTTTTCTCTTCTGTTCTCTTGTTTCTATTTTCTATTTTCTCTTTTCTCTTCATTTCTCTTCTTTTCTCATTTCTCTTCTTTACCCCTTTCTCTTTTCTCTTCTTTTCTCTTCTTACCCCTTCTTTTCTCTTTTCTCTTGTTTTCTCTTCTTTACCCCTTTCTCTTTCCTCTTCTTTTCTCTTCTTACCTCTTCTTTTCGCTTTTCTCTTGTTTTCTCTTCTTTTCTCTTTTCTCTTCATTTCTCTTCTTTTCTCTTCTTTTCTCAGTTCGCTTTACTCTTCTTTTCCTTTCTCTTGTTTTCACCTCTTTTCTCTTTTCTGTTCTTTTCTCTTCATTTCTCTTCTTTTCTCTTCTCTTCATTTCTCGTCTTTTCTCTTTTCTCTTCTTCTCTCTTCTTTACCCCTTTCTCTTTTCTCTTCTTTTCTCTTCTTACCCCTTCTTTTCTCTTTTCTCTTGTTTTCTCTTCTTTTCTCTTCTGTTCTCTTGTTTCTATTTTCTATTTTCTCTTTTCTCTTCATTTCTCTTCTTTTCTCTTTTATCTTCATTTCTCTTTCTCTCTTTTTTCATTTCTCTTCTTTTCTCTTTTCTGTTTTCGCTTTTCTATTCTTTTGTCTTTTTTCTCTTTTCTCTTCTATTTTCTTCTTTACTCTTGTTTTCTCTTTTCTATTTTCTGTTTTCTCTTCATTTCTGTTCTTTTCTCTTTTCTCTTGTTTCCTCTTCTTTTTTGTTTTCTCTTTTCTATTCATTTGTCTTCTTTTCTCTTTACTCTTCTTTTCTCGTTTCTCTTTTCTATTTTCTCTTTTGACTTCATTTCTCTTCTTTTCTCTTTTCTGTTTTCTTTTTTCTATTCTTTTGTCTTTTTTCTCTTTTCTCTTCTATTCTCTTGTTTTCTCTTCTTTTCTCTTCTCTTCATTTCTCGTCTTTTCTCTTTTCTATTCTTCTCTCTTCTTTACCCCTTTCTCTTTTCTCTTCTTTTCTCTTCTTTTCTCTTTTCTCTTTACTCTTCTTTTCTTTTCTCCTGTTTTCACTTCTTTTCTATTTTTCTCTTCTTTTCTCTTCATTTCTCTTCTTTTCTCTTTTCTGTTTTCTTTTTTCTATTCTTTTGTCTTTTTTCTCTTTTCTCTTCTATTCTCTTGTTTTCTCTTCTTTTCTCTTCTCTTCATTTCTCGTCTTTTCTTTTTTCTCTTCTTTTCTCTTCTTTACCCCTTTCTTTTTTCTCTTTTCTCTTGTTTTCTCTTCTTTTCTCTTTTCTCTTTTTTCATTTCTCTTCTTTTCTCTTTTCTGTTTTCTTTTTTCTATTCTTTTGTCTTTTTTCTCTTTTCTCTTCTATTCTCTTTTTTTCTCTTTTCTATTTTCTGTTTTCTCTTCATTTGCCTTCTTTTCTCTTTTCTCTTGTTTTCTCTTGTTTTCTGTTTACTCTTTTCTATTCTTTTGTCTTCTTTTCACTTCTGTTCTCTTGTTTCTATTTTCTCTTTTCTCTTCATTTCTCTTCTTTTCTCTTCTTTTCTCTTCTTTTCCCATTTCGCTTTACTCTACTTTTCTTTTCGCCTGTTTTCACTAATTTTCTCTTTTCTCTTCTTTTCTCTTCATTTCTCTTCTTTTCTCTTCATTTCTCGTCTTTTCTCTTTTCTCTTCTTCTCTCTTCTTTACCACTTTCTCTTTTCTCTTCTTTTCTCTTCTTTTCTCTTTACTCTTCTTTTCTTTTCTCCTGTTTTCACTTCTTTTCTCTTTTCTCTTCTTTTCTCTTCATTTCTCTTTTCTATTTTCTGTTTTCTCTTCATTTGCCTTCTTTTCTTTTTTCTCTTGTTTTCTGTTTTCTCTTTTCTATTCTTTTGTCTTCTTTTCACTTCTGCTCTCTTGTTTCTTTTTTCTATTTTCTCTTTTCTCTTCATTTCTCTTCTTTTCTCTTCTCTTCATTTCTCGTCTATTCTGTTTTCTCTTCTCTCTTCTTTACCCCTTTCTCTTTTCTCTTCTTTTCTCTTCTTTTCTCTTTTCTCTTTACTCTTCTTTTCTTTTCTCCTGTTTTCACTTCTTTTCTCTTTTCTCTTTTCTCTCCTTTTCTCTTCATTTCTCTTCTTTTCTCTTCTCTTCATTTCTCTTCGTTTCTCTTTTCTCCTCTTTTCTCTTCTTTACCCCTTTCTCTTTCCTCTTCTTTTCTCTTCTTACCTCTTCTTTTCTCTTTTCTCTTCTTTTCTCTTCTTTTCTCTTTTCTCTTCATTTCTCTTTTTTCTCTTTTTTCATTTCTCTTCTTTTCTCTTTTCTGTTTTCTTTTTTCTATTCTTTTGTCTTTTTTCTCTTTTCTCTTCTATTCTCTTGTTTTCTCTTTTCAATTTCTGTTTTCTCTTCATTTCCCTTCTTTTCTCTTGTTTTCTCTTGTTTACTGTTTTCTCTTTTCTATTCTTTTGTCTTCTTTTCTCTTCTGTTCTCTTGTTTCTATTTTCTATTTTCTCTTTTCTCTTCATTTCTCTTCTTTTCTCTTCTTTACCCCTTTCTCTTTCCTCTTCTTTTCTCTTCTTACCTCTTCTTTTCTCTTTTCTCTTGTTTTCTCTTCTTTTCTCTTTTCTCTTCATTTCTCTTTTTTCTCTTTTTTCATATCTCTTCTTTTCTCTTTTCTGTTTTCTTTTTTCTATTCTTTTGTCTTTTTTCTCTTTTCTCTTCTATTCTCTTGTTTTCTCTTTTCTATTTTCTGTTTTCTCTTCATTTCCCTTCTTTTCTCTTTTCTCTTGTTTTCTCTTGTTTACTGTTTTCTCTTTTCTATTCTTTTGTCTTCTTTTCTCTTCTGTTCTCTTGTTTCTATTTTCTATTTTCTCCTTACTCTTCATTTCTCTTCTTTTCTCTTTTCTCTTGTTTTCTCTTGTTTTCTGTTTTCTCTTTTCTATTCTTTTGTCTTCTTTTCTCTTCTGTTCTCTTGTTTCTATTTTCTCTTTTCTCTTCATTTCTCTTCTTTTCTCTTCTTTTCTCATTTCGCTTTACTCTTTTCTTTTCTCTTGTTTTCACCTCTTTTCTCTTCTTTTCTCTTCATTTCTCTTCTTTTCTCTTCTCTTCATTTTTCGTCTTTTCTCTTTTCTCTTCTTCTCTCTTCTTTACCCCTTTCTCTTTTCTCTTCTTTTCTCTTCTTACACCTTCTTTTCTCTTTTCTCTTGTTTTCTCTTCTTTTCTCTTCTGTTCTCTTGTTTCTATTTTCTATTTTCTCTTTTCACTTCATTTCTCTTCTTTTCTCTTTTCTCTTCATTTCTCTTTCTCTCTTTTTTCATTTCTCTTCTTTTCTCTTTTCTGTTTTCTCTTTTCTATTCTTTTGTCTTTTTTCTCTTTTCTCTTCTATTCTCTTGTTTTCTCTTTTCTATTTTCTGTTTTCTCTTCATTTGCCTTCTTTTCTCTTTTCTCTTGTTTTCTCTTGTTTTCTGTTTTCACTTTTCTATTCTTTTGTCTTCTTTTCACTTCTGTTCTCTTGTTTCTATTTTCTATTTTCTCTTTTCTCTTCATTTCTCTTCATTTCTCTTCTTTTCTCTTTTCTCTTCATTTCTCTTTCTCTCTTTTTTCATTTCTCTTCTTTTCTCTTTTCTGTTTTCTCTTTTCTATTCTTTTGTCTTTTTTCTCTTTTCTCTTCTATTCTCTTCTTTACTCTTGTTTTCTCTTTTCTATTTTCTGTTTTCTCTTCATTTCTGTTCTTTTCTCTTTTCTCTTGTTTCCTCTTCTTTTCTGTTTTCTCTCTTCTATTCATTTGTCTTCTTTTCTCTTTACTCTTCTTTTCTCGTTTCTCTTTTCTATTTTCTCTTTTGACTTCATTTCTCTTCTTTTCTCTTTTCTGTTTTCTTTTTTCTATTCTTTTGTCTTTTTTCTCTTTTCTCTTCTATTCTCTTGTTTTCTCTTTTCTATTTTCTGTTTTCTCTTCATTTGCCTTCTTTTCTCTTTTCTCTTGTTTTCTCTTGTTTTCTGTTTTCTCTTTTCTATTCTTTTGTCTTCTTTTCACTTCTGTTCTCTTGTTTCTATTTTCTCTTTTCTCTTTTCTCTTCATTTCTCTTCTTTTCTCTTCTTTTCTCATTTCGCTTTACTCTACTTTTCTTTTCGCCTGTTTTCACTAATTTTCTCTTTTCTCTTCTTTTCTCTTCATTTCTCTTCTTTTCTCTTCATTTCTCGTCTTTTCTCTTTTCTCTTCTTCTCTCTTCTTTACCACTTTCTCTTTTCTCTTCTTTTCTCTTCTTTTCTCTTTTCTCTTTACTCTTCTTTTCTTTTCTCCTGTTTTCACTTCTTTTCTCTTATCTCTTCTTTTCTCTTTTTTCATTTCTCTTCTTTTCTCTTTTCTCTTCTTTTCTCTTCATTTCTCTTCTTTTCTCGTTTCTCTTCTTCTCTCTTCTTTACCCCTTTCTCTTTTCTCTTCTTTTCTCCTCTTACCCCTGCATTTCTCTTTTCTCTTGTTTTCTCTTGTTTTCTGTTTACTCTTTTCTATTCTTTTGTCTTCTTTTCACTTCTGCTCTCTTGTTTCTATTTTCTATTTTCTCTTTTCTCTTCTTTTCTCTTCTTTTCTCTTTTCTCTTTACTCTTCTTTTCTTTTCTCCTGTTTTCACTTCTTTTCTATTTTTCTCTTCTTTTCTCTTCATTTCTCTTCTTTTCTCTTTTCTTCATTTCTCGTCTTTTCTCTTTTCTCTTCTTCTCTCTTCTTTACCCCTTTCTCTTTTCTCTTCTTTACTCTTCTTTTCTTTTCTCCTGTTTTCACTTCTTTTCTCTTTTCTCTTCTTTTCTCTTCTTTTCTCTTCTCTTCATTTCTCGTCTTTTCTCTTTTCTCTTCTTCTCTCTTCTTTACCACTTTCTCTTTTCTCTTCTTTTCTCTTCTTTTCTCTTTTCTCTTTACTCTTCTTTTCTTTTCTCCTGTTTTCACTTCTTTTCTCTTTTCTCTTCTTTTCTCTTCATTTCTCTTTTCTATTTTCTGTTTTCTCTTCATTTGCCTTCTTTTCTCTTTTCTCTTGTTTTCTGTTTTCTCTTTTCTATTCTTTTGTCTTCTTTTCACTTCTGCTCTCTTGTTTCTTTTTTCTATTTTCTCTTTTCTCTTCATTTCTCTTCTTTTCTCTTCTCTTCATTTCTCGTCTATTCTGTTTTCTCTTCTCTCTTCTTTACCCCTTTCTCTTTTCTCTTCTTTTCTCTTCTTTTCTCTTTTCTCTTTACTCTTCTTTTCTTTTCTCCTGTTTTCACTTCTTTTCTCTTTTCTCTTTTCTCTTCTTTTCTCTTCATTTCTCTTCTTTTCTCTTCTCTTCATTTCTCTTTTTTTCTCTTTTCTCCTCTTTTCTCTTCTTTACCCCTTTCTCTTTCCTCTTCTTTTCTCTTCTTACCTCTTCTTTTCTCTTTTCTCTTCTTTTCTCTTCTTTTCTCTTTTCTCTTCATTTCTCTTTTTTCTCTTTTTTCATTTCTCTTCTTTTCTCTTTTCTGTTTTCTTTTTTCTATTCTTTTGTCTTTTTTCTCTTTTCTCTTCTATTCTCTTGTTTTCTCTTTTCAATTTCTGTTTTCTCTTCATTTCCCTTCTTTTCTCTTGTTTTCTCTTGTTTACTGTTTTCTCTTTTCTATTCTTTTGTCTTCTTTTCTCTTCTGTTCTCTTGTTTCTATTTTCTATTTTCTCTTTTCTCTTCATTTCTCTTCTTTTCTCATTTCTCTTCTTTACCCCTTTCTCTTTTCTCTTCTTTTCTCTTCTTACCCCTTCTTTTCTCTTTTCTCTTGTTTTCTCTTCTTTACCCCTTTCTCTTTCCTCTTCTTTTCTCTTCTTACCTCTTCTTTTCTCTTTTCTCTTGTTTTCTCTTCTTTTCTCTTTTCTCTTCATTTCTCTTCTTTTCTCTTCTTTTCTCATTTCGCTTTACTCTTCTTTTCTTTTCTCTTGTTTTCACCTCTTTTCTCTTTTCTCTTCTTTTCTCTTCGTTTCTCTTCTTTTCTCTTCTCTTCATTTCTCGTCTTTTCTCTTTTCTCTTCTTCTCTCTTCTTTACCCCTTTCTCTTTTCTCTTCTTTTCTCTTCTTACCCCTTCTTTTCTCTTTTCTCTTGTTTTCTCTTCTTTTCTCTTCTGTTCTCTTGTTTCTATTTTCTATTTTCTCTTCATTTCTCTTCTTTTCTCTTTTCTCTTCATTTCTCTATCTCTCTTTTTTTCATTTCTCTTCTTTTCTCTTTTCTCGTTTCTCTTTTCTATTTTCTCTTTTGACTTCATTTCTCTTCTTTTCTCTTTTCTGTTTTCTTTTTTCTATTCTTTTGTCTTTTTTCTCTTTTCTCTTCTATTCTCTTGTTTTCTCTTTTCTATTTTCTGTTTTCTCTTCATTTCCCTTCTTTTCTCTTTTCCCTTGTTTTCTCTTGTTTACTGTTTTCTCTTTTCTATTCTTTTGTCTTCTTTTCTCTTCTGTTCTCTTGTTTCTATTTTCTATTTTCTCTTTTCTCTTCATTTCTCTTCTTTTCTCATTTCTCTTCTTTACCCCTTTCTCTTTTCTCTTCTTTTCTCTTCTTACCCCTTCTTTTCTCTTTTCTCTTGTTTTCTCTTCTTTACCCCTTTCTCTTTCCTCTTCTTTTCTCTTCTTTTCTCATTTCGCTTTACTCTTCTTTTCTTTTCTCTTGTTTTCACCTCTTTTCTCTTTTCTCTTCTTTTCTCTTCGTTTCTCTTCTTTTCTCTTCTCTTCATTTCTCGTCTTTTCTCTTTTCTCTTCTTCTCTCTTCTTTACCCCTTTCTCTTTTCTCTTCTTTTCTCTTCTTACCCCTTATTTTCTCTTTTCTCTTGTTTTCTCTTCTTTTCTCTTCTGTTCTCTTGTTTCTATTTTCTATTTTCTCTTCATTTCTCTTCTTTTCTCTTTTCTCTTCATTTCTCTATCTCTCTTTTTTTCATTTCTCTTCTTTTCTCTTTTCTCGTTTCTCTTTTCTATTTTCTCTTTTGACTTCATTTCTCTTCTTTTCTCTTTTCTGTTTTCTTTTTCTATTCTTTTGTCTTTTTTCTCTTTTCTCTTCTATTCTCTTGTTTTCTCTTTTCTATTTTCTGTTTTCTCTTCATTTCCCTTCTTTTCTCTTTTCCTTTGTTTTCTCTTGTTTACTGTTTTCTCTTTTCTATTCTTTTGTCTTCTTTTCTCTTCTGTTCTCTTGTTTCTATTTTCTATTTTCTCTTTTCTCTTCATTTCTCTTCTTTTCTCATTTCTCTTCTTTACCCCTTTCTCTTTTCTCTTCTTTTCTCTTCTTACCCCTTCTTTTCGCTTTTCTCTTGTTTTCTCTTCTTTTCTCTTTTCTCTTCATTTCTCTTCTTTTCTCTTCTTTTCTCAGTTCGCTTTACTCTTCTTTTCCTTTCTCTTGTTTTCACCTCTTTTCTCTTTTCTGTTCTTTTCTCTTCATTTCTCTTCTTTTCTCTTCTCTTCATTTCTCGTCTTTTCTCTTTTCTCTTCTTCTCTCTTCTTTACCCCTTTCTCTTTTCTCTTCTTTTCTCTTCTTACCCCTTCTTTTCTCTTTTCTCTTGTTTTCTCTTCTTTTCTCTTCTGTTCTCTTGTTTCTATTTTCTATTTTCTCTTTTCTCTTCATTTCTCTTCTTTTCTCTTTTCTCTTCATTTCTCTTTCTCTCTTTTTTCATTTCTCTTCTTTTCTCTTTTCTGTTTTCGCTTTTCTTTTCTTTTGTCTTTTTTCTCTTTTCTCTTCTATTCTCTTCTTTACTCTTGTTTTCTCTTTTCTATTTTCTGTTTTCTCTTCATTTCTGTTCTTTTCTCTTTTCTCTTGTTTCCTCTTCTTTTTTGTTTTCTCTTTTCTATTCATTTGTCTTCTTTTCTCTTTACTCTTCTTTTCTCGTTTCTCTTTTCTATTTTCTCTTTTGACTTCATTTCTCTTCTTTTCTCTTTTCTGTTTTCTTTTTTCTATTCTTTTGTCTTTTTTCTCTTTTCTCTTCTATTCTCTTGTTTTCTCTTCTTTTCTCTTCTCTTCATTTCTCGTCTTTTCTCTTTTCTATTCTTCTCTCTTCTTTACCCCTTTCTCTTTTCTCTTCTTTTCTCTTCTTTTCTCTTTTCTCTTTACTCTTCTTTTCTTTTCTCCTGTTTTCACCTCTTTTCTCTTTTCTGTTCTTTTCTCTTCATTTCTCTTCTTTTCTCTTCTCTTCATTTCTCGTCTTTTCTCTTTTCTCTTCTCTCTTCTTTACCCCTTTCTCTTTTCTCTTCTTTTCTCTTCTTACCCCTTATTTTCTCTTTTCTCTTGTTTTCTCTTCTTTTCTCTTCTGTTCTCTTGTATCTATTTTCTATTTTCTCTTTTCTCTTCATTTCTCTTCTTTTCTCTTTTCTCTTCATTTCCCTTTCTCTCTTTTTTCATTTCTCTTCTTTTCTCTTTTCTGTTTTCGCTTTTCTATTCTTTTGTCTTTTTTCTCTTTTCTCTTCTATTCTCTTCTTTACTCTTGTTTTTTCTTTTCTATTTTCTGTTTTCTCTTCATTTCTGTTCTTTTCTCTTTTCTATTGTTTCCTCTTCTTTTTTGTTTTCTCTTTTCTATTCATTTGTCTTCTTTTCTCTTTACTCTTCTTTTCTCGTTTCTCTTTTCTATTTTCTCTTTTGACTTCATTTCTCTTCTTTTCTCTTTTCTGTTTTCTTTTTTCTATTCTTTTGTCTTTTTTCTCTTTTCTCTTCTATTCTCTTGTTTTCTCTTCTTTTCTCTTCTCTTCATTTCTCGTCTTTTCTCTTTTCTCTTCTTCTCTCTTCTTTACCCCTTTCTCTTTTCTCTTCTTTTCTCTTCTTTTCCCTTTCTCTTTACTCTTCTTTTCTTTTCTCCTGTTTTCACCTCTTTTCTCTTTTCTCTTCTATTCTCTTGTTTTCTCTTCTTTTCTCTTCTCTTCATTTCTCGTCTTTTCTCTTTTCTCTTCTTCTCTCTTCTTTACCCCCTTCTCTTTTCTCTTCTTTTCTCTTCTTTTCTCTTTTCTCTTTACTCTTCTTTTCTTTTCTCCTGTTTTCACCTCTTTTTTCTTTTCTGTTCTTTTCTCTTCATTTCTCTTCTTTTCTCTTCTCTTCATTTCTCGTCTTTTCTCTTTTCTCTTCTTCTCTCTTCTTTACCCCTTTCTCTTTTCTCTTCTTTTCTCTTCTTACACCTTCTTTTCTCTTTTCTCTTGTTTTCTCTTCTTTTCTCTTCTGTTCTCTTGTATCTATTTTCTATTTTCTCTTTTCTCTTCATTTCTCTTCTTTTCTCTTTTCTCTTCATTTCTCTTTCTCTCTTTTTTCATTTCTCTTCTTTTCTCTTTTCTGTTTTCTTTTTTCTATTCTTTTGTCTTTTTTCTCTTTTCTCTTCTATTCTCTTGTTTTCTCTTCTTTTCTCTTCTCTTCATTTCTCGTCTTTTCTCTTTTCTCTTCTTCTCTCTTCTTTACCCCTTTCTCTTTTCTCTTCTTTTCTCTTCTTTTCCCTTTCTCTTTACTCTTCTTTTCTTTTCTCCTGTTTTCACCTCTTTTCTCTTTTCTCTTCTATTCTCTTGTTTTCTCTTCTTTTCTCTTCTCTTCATTTCTCGTCTTTTCTCTTTTCTCTTCTTCTCTCTTCTTTACCCCTTTCTCTTTTCTCTTCTTTTCTCTTCTTTTCCCTTTCTCTTTACTCTTCTTTTCTTTTCTCCTGTTTTCACCTCTTTTCTCTTTTCTGTTCTTTTCTCTTCATTTCTCTTCTTTTCTCTTCTCTTCGTCTTTTCTCTTTTCTCTTCTTCTCTCTTCTTTACCCCTTTCTCTTTTCTCTTCTTTTCTCTTCTTACCCCTTCTTTTCTCTTTTCTCTTGTTTTCTCTTCTTTTCTCTTCTGTTCTCTTGTTTCTATTTTCTATTTTCTCTTTTCTCTTCATTTCTCTTCTTTTCTCTTTTATCTTCATTTCTCTTTCTCTCTTTTTTCATTTCTCTTCTTTTCTCTTTTCTGTTTTCGCTTTTCTATTCTTTTGTCTTTTTTCTCTTTTCTCTTCTATTCTCTTCTTTACTCTTGTTTTCTCTTTTCTATTTTCTGTTTTCTCTTCATTTCTGTTCTTTTCTCTTTTCTCTTGTTTCCTCTTCTTTTTTGTTTTCTCTTTTCTATTCATTTGTCTTCTTTTCTCTTTACTCTTCTTTTCTCGTTTCTCTTTTCTATTTTCTCTTTTGACTTCATTTGTCTTCTTTTCTCTTTTCTGTTTTCTTTTTTCTATTCTTTTGTCTTTTTTCTCTTTTCTCTTCTATTCTCTTGTTTTCTCTTCTTTTCTCTTCTCTTCATTTCTCTTCTTTTCTCTTTTCTATTCTTCTCTCTTCTTTACCCCTTTCTCTTTTCTCTTCTTTTCTCTTCTATTCTCTTTTCTCTTTACTCTTCTTTTCTTTTCTCCTGTTTTCACTTCTTTTCTATTTTTCTCTTCTTTTCTCTTCATTTCTCTTCTTTTCTCTTTTCTGTTTTCTTTTTTCTATTCTTTTGTCTTTTTTCTCTTTTCTCTTCTATTCTCTTGTTTTCTCTTCTTTTCTCTTCTCTTCATTTCTCGTCTTTTCTTTTTTCTCTTCTTTTCTCTTCTTTACCCCTTTCTTTTTTCTCTTTTCTCTTGTTTTCTCTTCTTTTCTCTTTTCTCTTTTTTCATTTCTCTTCTTTTCTCTTTTCTGTTTTCTTTTTTCTATTCTTTTGTCTTTTTTCTCTTTTCTCTTCTATTCTCTTTTTTTCTCTTTTCTATTTTCTGTTTTCTCTTCATTTGCCTTCTTTTCTCTTTTCTCTTGTTTTCTCTTGTTTTCTGTTTACTCTTTTCTATTCTTTTGTCTTCTTTTCACTTCTGTTCTCTTGTTTCTATTTTCTCTTTTCTCTTCATTTCTCTTCTTTTCTCTTCTTTTCTCTTCTTTTCTCATTTCGCTTTACTCTACTTTTCTTTTCGCCTGTTTTCACTAATTTTCTCTTTTCTCTTCTTTTCTCTTCATTTCTCTTCTTTTCTCTTCATTTCTCGTCTTTTCTCTTTTCTCTTCTTCTCTCTTCTTTACCACTTTCTCTTTTCTCTTCTTTTCTCTTTTCTCTTTACTCTTCTTTTCTTTTCTCCTGTTTTCACTTCTTTTCTCTTATCTCTTCTTTTCTCTTTTTTCATTTCTCTTCTTTTCTCTTTTCTCTTCTTTTCTCTTCATTTCTCTTCTTTTCTCGTTTCTCTTCTTCTCTCTTCTTTACCCCTTTCTCTTTTCTCTTCTTTTCTCTTCTTACCCCTTCATTTCTCTTTTCTCTGGTTTTCTCTTGTTTTCTGTTTACTCTTTTCTATTCTTTTGTCTTCTTTTCACTTCTGCTCTCTTGTTTCTATTTTCTATTTTCTCTTTTCTCTTCTTTTCTCTTCTTTTCTCTTTTCTCTTTACTCTTCTTTTCTTTTCTCCTGTTTTCACTTCTTTTCTATTTTTCTCTTCTTTTCTCTTCATTTCTCTTCTTTTCTCTTTTCTTCATTTCTCGTCTTTTCTCTTTTCTCTTCTTCTCTCTTCTTTACCCCTTTCTCTTTTCTCTTCTTTTCTCTTTTCTCTTTACTCTTCTTTTCTTTTCTCCTGTTTTCACTTCTTTTCTCTTTTCTCTTCTTTTCTCTTCTTTTCTCTTCTCTTCATTTCTCGTCTTTTCTCTTTTCTCTTCTTCTCTCTTCTTTACCACTTTCTCTTTTCTCTTCTTTTCTCTTTTCTCTTTACTCTTCTTTTCTTTTCTCCTGTTTTCACTTCTTTTCTCTTTTCTCTTCTTTTCTCTTCATTTCTCTTTTCTATTTTCTGTTTTCTCTTCATTTGCCTTCTTTTCTCTTTTCTCTTGTTTTCTCTTGTTTTCTGTTTTCTCTTTTCTATTCTTTTGTCTTCTTTTCACTTCTGCTCTCTTGTTTCTTTTTTCTATTTTCTCTTTTCTCTTCATTTCTCTTCTTTTCTCTTCTCTTCATTTCTCGTCTATTCTGTTTTCTCTTCTCTCTTCTTTACCCCTTTCTCTTTTCTCTTCTTTTCTCTTCTTTTCTCTTTTCTCTTTTCTCTTCTTTTCTCTTCATTTCTCTTGTTTTCTCTTCTCTTCATTTCTCTTCGTTTCTCTTTTCTCCTCTTTTCTCTTCTTTACCCCTTTCTCTTTCCTCTTCTTTTCTCTTCTTACCTCTTCTTTTCTCTTTTCTCTTGTTTTCTCTTCTTTTCTCTTTTCTCTTCATTTCTCTTTTTTCTCTTTTTTCATTTCTCTTCTTTTCTCTTTTCTGTTTTCTTTTTTCTATTCTTTTGTCTTTTTTCTCTTTTCTCTTCTATTCTCTTGTTTTCTCTTTTCAATTTCTGTTTTCTCTTCATTTCCCTTCTTTTCTCTTGTTTTCTCTTGTTTACTGTTTTCTCTTTTCTATTCTTTTGTCTTCTTTTCTCTTCTGTTCTCTTGTTTCTATTTTCTATTTTCTCTTTTCTCTTCATTTCTCTTCTTTTCTCATTTCTCTTCTTTACCCCTTTCTCTTTTCTCTTCTTTTCTCTTCTTACCCCTTCTTTTCTCTTTTCTCTTGTTTTCTCTTCTTTACCCCTTTCTCTTTCCTCTTCTTTTCTCTTCTTACCTCTTCTTTTCGCTTTTCTCTTGTTTTCTCTTCTTTTCTCTTTTCTCTTCATTTCTCTTCTTTTCTCTTCTTTTCTCATTTCGCTTTACTCTTCTTTTCTTTTCTCTTGTTTTCACCTCATTTCTCTTTTCTCTTCTTTTCTCTTCGTTTCTCTTCTTTTCTCTTCTCTTCATTTCTCGTCTTTTCTCTTTTCTCTTCTTCTCTCTTCTTTACCCCTTTCTCTTTTCTCTTCTTTTCTCTTCTTACCCCTTCTTTTCTCTTTTCTCTTGTTTTCTCTTCTTTTCTCTTCTGTTCTCTTGTTTCTATTTTCTATTTTCTCTTCATTTCTCTTCTTTTCTCTTTTCTCTTCATTTCTCTATCTCTCTTTTTTTCATTTCTCTTCTTTTCTCTTTTCTCGTTTCTCTTTTCTATTTTCTCTTTTGACTTCATTTCTCTTCTTTTCTCTTTTCTGTTTTCTTTTTTCTATTCTTTTGTCTTTTTTCTCTTTTCTCTTCTATTCTCTTGTTTTCTCTTTTCTATTTTCTGTTTTCTCTTCATTTCCCTTCTTTTCTCTTTTCCCTTGTTTTCTCTTGTTTACTGTTTTCTCTTTTCTATTCTTTTGTCTTCTTTTCTCTTCTGTTCTCTTGTTTCTATTTTCTATTTTCTCTTTTCTCTTCATTTCTCTTCTTTTCTCATTTCTCTTCTTTTCTCTTCTTACCCCTTCTTTTCTCTTTTCTCTTGTTTTCTCTTCTTTACCCCTTTCTCTTTCCTCTTCTTTTCTCTTCTTACCTCTTCTTTTCGCTTTTCTCTTGTTTTCTCTTCTTTTCTCTTTTCTCTTCATTTCTCTTCTTTTCTCTTCTTTTCTCAGTTCGCTTTACTCTTCTTTTCCTTTCTCTTGTTTTCACCTCTTTTCTCTTTTCTGTTCTTTTCTCTTCATTTCTCTTCTTTTCTCTTCTCTTCATTTCTCGTCTTTTCTCTTTTCTCTTCTTCTCTCTTCTTTACCCCTTTCTCTTTTCTCTTCTTTTCTCTTCTTACCCCTTCTTTTCTCTTTTCTCTTGTTTTCTCTTCTTTTCTCTTCTGTTCTCTTGTTTCTATTTTCTATTTTCTCTTTTCTCTTCATTTCTCTTCTTTTCTCTTTTCTCTTCATTTCTCTTTCTCTCTTTTTTCATTTCTCTTCTTTTCTCTTTTCTGTTTTCGCTTTTCTATTCTTTTGTCTTTTTTCTCTTTTCTCTTCTATTCTCTTCTTTACTCTTGTTTTCTCTTTTCTATTTTCTGTTTTCTCTTCATTTCTGTTCTTTTCTCTTTTCTCTTGTTTCCTCTTCTTTTTTGTTTTCTCTTTTCTATTCATTTGTCTTCTTTTCTCTTTACTCTTCTTTTCTCGTTTCTCTTTTCTATTTTCTCTTTTGACTTCATTTCTCTTCTTTTCTCTTTTCTGTTTTCTTTTTTCTATTCTTTTGTCTTTTTTCTCTTTTCTCTTCTATTCTCTTGTTTTCTCTTCTTTTCTCTTCTCTTCATTTCTCGTCTTTTCTCTTTTCTATTCTTCTCTCTTCTTTACCCCTTTCTCTTTTCTCTTCTTTTCTCTTCTTTTCTCTTTTCTCTTTACTCTTCTTTTCTTTTCTCCTGTTTTCACCTCTTTTCTCTTTTCTGTTCTTTTCTCTTCATTTCTCTTCTTTTCTCTTCTCTTCATTTCTCGTCTTTTCTCTTTTCTCTTCTTCTCTCTTCTTTACCCCTTTCTCTTTTCTCTTCTTTTCTCTTCTTACCCCTTCTTTTCTCTTTTCTCTTGTTTTCTCTTCTTTTCTCTTCTGTTCTCTTGTATCTATTTTCTATTTTCTCTTTTCTCTTCATTTCTCTTCTTTTCTCTTTTCTCTTCATTTCTCTTTCTCTCTTTTTTCATTTCTCTTCTTTTCTCTTTTCTGTTTTCGCTTTTCTATTCTTTTGTCTTTTTTCTCTTTTCTCTTCTATTCTCTTCTTTACTCTTGTTTTTTCTTTTCTATTTTCTGTTTTCTCTTCATTTCTGTTCTTTTCTCTTTTCTCTTGTTTCCTCTTCTTTTTTGTTTTCTCTTTTCTATTCATTTGTCTTCTTTTCTCTTTACTCTTCTTTTCTCGTTTCTCTTTTCTATTTTCTCTTTTGACTTCATTTCTCTTCTTTTCTCTTTTCTGTTTTCTTTTTTCTATTCTTTTGTCTTTTTTCTCTTTTCTCTTCTATTCTCTTGTTTTCTCTTCTTTTCTCTTCTCTTCATTTCTCGTCTTTTCTCTTTTCTCTTCTTCTCTCTTCTTTACCCCTTTCTCTTTTCTCTTCTTTTCTCTTCTTTTCCCTTTCTCTTTACTCTTCTTTTCTTTTCTCCTGTTTTCACCTCTTTTCTCTTTTCTCTTCTATTCTCTTGTTTTCTCTTCTTTTCTCTTCTCTTCATTTCTCGTCTTTTCTCTTTTCTCTTCTTCTCTCTTCTTTACCCCCTTCTCTTTTCTCTTCTTTTCTCTTCTTTTCTCTTTTCTCTTTACTCTTCTTTTCTTTTCTCCTGTTTTCACCTCTTTTCTCTTTTCTGTTCTTTTCTCTTCATTTCTCTTCTTTTCTCTTCTCTTCATTTCTCGTCTTTTCTCTTTTCTCTTCTTCTCTCTTCTTTACCCCTTTCTCTTTTCTCTTCTTTTCTCTTCTTACACCTTCTTTTCTCTTTTCTCTTGTTTTCTCTTCTTTTCTCTTCTGTTCTCTTGTATCTATTTTCTATTTTCTCTTTTCTCTTCATTTCTCTTCTTTTCTCTTTTCTCTTCATTTCTCTTTCTCTCTTTTTTCATTTCTCTTCTTTTCTCTTTTCTGTTTTCTTTTTTCTATTCTTTTATCTTTTTTCTCTTTTCTCTTCTATTCTCTTGTTTTCTCTTCTTTTCTCTTCTCTTCATTTCTCGTCTTTTCTCTTTTCTCTTCTTCTCTCTTCTTTACCCCTTTCTCTTTTCTCTTCTTTTCTCTTCTTTTCCCTTTCTCTTTACTCTTCTTTTCTTTTCTCCTGTTTTCACCTCTTTTCTCTTTTCTCTTCTATTCTCTTGTTTTCTCTTCTTTTCTCTTCTCTTCATTTCTCGTCTTTTCTCTTTTCTCTTCTTCTCTCTTCTTTACCCCTTTCTCTTTTCTCTTCTTTTCTCTTCTTACCCCTTCTTTTCTCTTTTCTCTTGTTTTCTCTTCTTTTCTCTTCTGTTCTCTTGTTTCTATTTTCTATTTTCTCTTTTCTCTTCATTTCTCTTCTTTTCTCTTTTCTCTTCATTTCTCTTTCTCTCTTTTTTCATTTCTCTTCTTTTCTCTTTTCTGTTTTCGCTTTTCTATTCTTTTGTCTTTTTTCTCTTTTCTCTTCTATTCTCTTCTTTACTCTTGTTTTCTCTTTTCTATTTTCTGTTTTCTCTTCATTTCTGTTCTTTTCTCTTTTCTCTTGTTTCCTCTTCTTTTTTGTTTTCTCTTTTCTATTCATTTGTCTTCTTTTCTCTTTACTCTTCTTTTCTCGTTTCTCTTTTCTATTTTCTCTTTTGACTTCATTTCTCTTCTTTTCTCTTTTCTGTTTTCTTTTTTCTATTCTTTTGTCTTTTTTCTCTTTTCTCTTCTATTCTCTTGTTTTCTCTTCTTTTCTCTTCTCTTCATTTCTCGTCTTTTCTCTTTTCTATTCTTCTCTCTTCTTTACCCCTTTCTCTTTTCTCTTCTTTTCTCTTCTATTCTCTTTTCTCTTTACTCTTCTGTTCTTTTCTCCTGTTTTCACTTCTTTTCTATTTTTCTCTTCTTTTCTCTTCATTTCTCTTCTTTTCTCTTTTCTGTTTTCTTTTTTCTATTCTTTTGTCTTTTTTCTCTTTTCTCTTCTATTCTCTTGTTTTCTCTTCTTTTCTCTTCTCTTCATTTCTCGTCTTTTCTTTTTTCTCTTCTTTTCTCTTCTTTACCCCTTTCTTTTTTCTCTTTTCTCTTGTTTTCTCTTCTTTTCTCTTTTCTCTTTTTTCATTTCTCTTCTTTTCTCTTTTCTGTTTTCTTTTTTCTATTCTTTTGTCTTTTTTCTCTTTTCTCTTCTATTCTCTTTTTTTCTCTTTTCTATTTTCTGTTTTCTCTTCATTTGCCTTCTTTTCTCTTTTCTCTTGTTTTCTCTTGTTTTCTGTTTACTATTTTCTATTCTTTTGTCTTCTTTTCACTTCTGTTCTCTTGTTTCTATTTTCTCTTTTCTCTTCATTTCTCTTCTTTTCTCTTCTTTTCTCTTCTTTTCTCATTTCGCTTTACTCTACTTTTCTTTTCGCCTGTTTTCACTAATTTTCTCTTTTCTCTTCTTTTCTCTTCATTTCTCTTCTTTTCTCTTCATTTCTCGTCTTTTCTCTTTTCTCTTCTTCTCTCTTCTTTACCACTTTCTCTTTTCTCTTCTTTTCTCTTCTTTTCTCTTTTCTCTTTACTCTTCTTTTCTTTTCTCCTGTTTTCACATCTTTTCTCTTATCTCTTCTTTTCTCTTTTTTCATTTCTCTTCTTTTCTCTTTTCTCTTCTTTTCTCTTCATTTCTCTTCTTTTCTCGTTTCTCTTCTTCTCTCTTCTTTACCCCTTTCTCTTTTCTCTTCTTTTCTCTTCTTTTCTCTTTTCTCTTTACTCTTCTTTTCTTTTCTCCTGTTTTCACCTCTTTTCTCTTTTCTGTTCTTTTCTCTTCATTTCTCTTCTCTTCATTTCTCGTCTTTTCTCTTTTCTCTTCTTCTCTCTTCTTTACCCCTTTCTCTTTTCTCTTCTTTTCTCTTCTTACCCCTTCTTTTCTCTTTTCTCTTGTTTTCTCTTCTTTTCTCTTCTGTTCTCTTGTTTCTATTTTCTATTTTCTCTTTTCTCTTCATTTCTCTTCTTTTCTCTTTTCTCTTCATTTCTCTTTCTCTCTTTTTTCATTTCTCTTCTTTTCTCTTTTCTGTTTTCGCTTTTCTATTCTTTTGTCTTTTTTCTCTTTTCTCTTCTATTCTCTTCTTTACTCTTGTTTTCTCTTTTCTATTTTCTGTTTTCTCTTCATTTCTGTTCTTTTCTCTTTTCTCTTGTTTCCTCTTCTTTTTTGTTTTCTCTTTTCTATTCATTTGTCTTCTTTTCTCTTTACTCTTCTTTTCTCGTTTCTCTTTTCTATTTTCTCTTTTGACTTCATTTCTCTTCTTTTCTCTTTTCTGTTTTCTTTTTTCTATTCTTTTGTCTTTTTTCTCTTTTCTCTTCTATTCTCTTGTTTTCTCTTCTTTTCTCTTCTCTTCATTTCTCGTCTTTTCTCTTTTCTCTTCTTCTCTCTTCTTTACCCCTTTCTCTTTTATCTTCTTTTCTCTTCTATTCTCTTTTCTCTTTACTCTTCTTTTCTTTTCTCCTGTTTTCACTTCTTTTCTATTTTTCTCTTCTTTTCTCTTCATTTCTCTTCTTTTCTCTTTTCTGTTTTCTTTTTTCTATTCTTTTGTCTTTTTTCTCTTTTCTCTTCTATTCTCTTGTTTTCTCTTCTTTTCTCTTCTCTTCATTTCTCGTCTTTTCTTTTTTCTCTTCTTTTCTCTTCTTTACCCCTTTCTTTTTTCTCTTTTCTCTTGTTTTCTCTTGTTTTCTCTTTTCTCTTTTTTCATTTCTCTTCTTTTCTCTTTTCTGTTTTCTTTTTTCTATTCTTTTGTCTTTTTTCTCTTTTCTCTTCTATTCTCTTTTTTTCTCTTTTCTATTTTCTGTTTTCTCTCCATTTGCCTTCTTTTCTCTTTTCTCTTGTTTCTCTTGTTTTCTGTTTACTCTTTTCTATTCTTTTGTCTTCTTTTCACTTCTGTTCTCTTGTTTCTATTTTCTCTTTTCTCTTTTCTCCTCATTTCTCTTCTTTTCTGTTCTTTTCTCATTTCGCTTTACTCTACTTTTCTTTTCGCCTGTTTTCACTAATTTTCTCTTTTCTCTTCTTTTCTCTTCATTTCTCTTCTTTTCTCTTCATTTCTCGTCTTTTCTCTTTTCTCTTCTTCTCTCTTCTTTACCACTTTCTCTTTTCTCTTCTTTTCTCTTCTTTTCTCTTTTCTCTTTACTCTTCTTTTCTTTTCTCCTGTTTTCACTTCTTTTCTCTTATCTCTTCTTTTCTCTTTTTTCATTTCTCTTCTTTTCTCTTTTCTCTTCTTTTCTCTTCATTTCTCTTCTTTTCTCGTTTCTCTTCTTCTCTCTTCTTTACCCCTTTCTCTTTTCTCTTCTTTTCTCTTCTTTTCTCTTTTCTCTTTACTCTTCTTTTCTTTTCTCCTGTTTTCACCTCTTTTCTCTTTTCTGTTCTTTTCTCTTCATTTCTCTTCTCTTCATTTCTCGTCTTTTCTCTTTTCTCTTCTTCTCTCTTCTTTACCCCTTTCTCTTTTCTCTTCTTTTCTCTTCTTACCCCTTCTTTTCTCTTTTCTCTTGTTTTCTCTTCTTTTCTCTTCTGTTCTCTTGTTTCTATTTTCTATTTTCTCTTTTCTCTTCATTTCTCTTCTTTTCTCTTTTCTCTTCATTTCTCTTTCTCTCTTTTTTCATTTCTCTTCTTTTCTCTTTTCTGTTTTCGCTTTTCTATTCTTTTGTCTTTTTTCTCTTTTCTCTTCTATTCTCTTCTTTACTCTTGTTTTCTCTTTTCTATTTTCTGTTTTCTCTTCATTTCTGTTCTTTTCTCTTTTCTCTTGTTTCCTCTTCTTTTTTGTTTTCTCTTTTGTATTCATTTGTCTTCTTTTCTCTTTACTCTTCTTTTCTCGTTTCTCTTTTCTATTTTCTCTTTTGACTTCATTTCTCTTCTTTTCTCTTTTCTGTTTTCTTTTTTCTATTCTTTTGTCTTTTTTCTCTTTTCTCTTCTATTCTCTTTTTTTCTCTTTTCTATTTTCTGTTTTCTCTTCATTTGCCTTCTTTTCTCTTTTCTCTTGTTTTCTCTTGTTTTCTGTTTACTATTTTCTATTCTTTTGTCTTCTTTTCACTTCTGTTCTCTTGTTTCTATTTTCTCTTTTCTCTTCATTTCTCTTCTTTTCTCTTCTTTTCTCTTCTTTTCTCATTTCGCTTTACTCTACTTTTCTTTTCGCCTGTTTTCACTAATTTTCTCTTTTCTCTTCTTTTCTCTTCATTTCTCTTCTTTTCTCTTCATTTCTCGTCTTTTCTCTTTTCTCTTCTTCTCTCTTCTTTACCACTTTCTCTTTTCTCTTCTTTTCTCTTCTTTTCTCTTTTCTCTTTACTCTTCTTTTCTTTTCTCCTGTTTTCACTTCTTTTCTCTTATCTCTTCTTTTCTCTTTTTTCATTTCTCTTCTTTTCTCTTTTCTCTTCTTTTCTCTTCATTTCTCTTCTTTTCTCGTTTCTCTTCTTCTCTCTTCTTTACCCCTTTCTCTTTTCTCTTCTTTTCTCTTCTTTTCTCTTTTCTCTTTACTCTTCTTTTCTTTTCTCCTGTTTTCACCTCTTTTCTCTTTTCTGTTCTTTTCTCTTCATTTCTCTTCTTTTCTCTTCTCTTCATTTCTCGTCTTTTCTCTTTTCTCTTCTTCTCTCTTCTTTACCCCTTTCTCTTTTCTCTTCTTTTCTCTTCTTACCCCTTCTTTTCTCTTTTCTCTTGTTTTCTCTTCTTTTCTCTTCTGTTCTCTTGTTTCTATTTTCTATTTTCTCTTTTCTCTTCATTTCTCATCTTTTCTCTTTTCTCTTCATTTCTCTTTCTCTCTTTTTTCATTTCTCTTCTTTTCTCTTTTCTGTTTTCGCTTTTCTATTCTTTTGTCTTTTTTCTCTTTTCTCTTCTATTCTCTTCTTTACTCTTGTTTTCTCTTTTCTATTTTCTGTTTTCTCTTCATTTCTGTTCTTTTCTCTTTTCTCTTGTTTCCTCTTCTTTTTTGTTTTCTCTTTTCTATTCATTTGTCTTCTTTTCTCTTTACTCTTCTTTTCTCGTTTCTCTTTTCTATTTTCTCTTTTGACTTCATTTCTCTTCTTTTCTCTTTTCTGTTTTCTTTTTTCTATTCTTTTGTCTTTTTTCTCTTTTCTCTTCTATTCTCTTGTTTTCTCTTCTTTTCTCTTCTCTTCATTTCTCGTCTTTTCTCTTTTCTCTTCTTCTCTCTTCTTTACCCCTTTCTCTTTTATCTTCTTTTCTCTTCTATTCTCTTTTCTCTTTACTCTTCTTTTCTTTTCTCCTGTTTTCACTTCTTTTCTATTTTTCTCTTCTTTTCTCTTCATTTCTCTTCTTTTCTCTTTTCTGTTTTCTTTTTTCTATTCTTTTGTCTTTTTTCTCTTTTCTCTTCTATTCTCTTGTTTTCTCTTCTTTTCTCTTCTCTTCATTTCTCGTCTTTTCTTTTTTCTCTTCTTTTCTCTTCTTTACCCCTTTCTTTTTTCTCTTTTCTCTTGTTTTCTCTTCTTTTCTCTTTTCTCTTTTTTCATTTCTCTTCTTTTCTCTTTTCTGTTTTCTTTTTTCTATTCTTTTGTCTTTTTTCTCTTTTCTCTTCTATTCTCTTTTTTTCTCTTTTCTATTTTCTGTTTTCTCTCCATTTGCCTTCTTTTCTCTTTTCTCTTGTTTCTCTTGTTTTCTGTTTACTCTTTTCTATTCTTTTGTCTTCTTTTCACTTCTGTTCTCTTGTTTCTATTTTCTCTTTTCTCTTTTCTCCTCATTTCTCTTCTTTTCTGTTCTTTTCTCATTTCGCTTTACTCTACTTTTCTTTTCGCCTGTTTTCACTAATTTTCTCTTTTCTCTTCTTTTCTCTTCATTTCTCTTCTTTTCTCTTCATTTCTCGTCTTTTCTCTTTTCTCTTCTTCTCTCTTCTTTACCACTTTCTCTTTTCTCTTCTTTTCTCTTCTTTTCTCTTTTCTCTTTACTCTTCTTTTCTTTTCTCCTGTTTTCACTTCTTTTCTCTTATCTCTTCTTTTCTCTTTTTTCATTTCTCTTCTTTTCTCTTTTCTCTTCTTTTCTCTTCATTTCTCTTCTTTTCTCGTTTCTCTTCTTCTCTCTTCTTTACCCCTTTCTCTTTTCTCTTCTTTTCTCTTTTCTCTTTACTCTTCTTTTCTTTTCTCCTGTTTTCACCTCTTTTCTCTTTTCTGTTCTTTTCTCTTCATTTCTCTTCTTTTCTCTTCTCTTCATTTCTCGTCTTTTCTCTTTTCTCTTCTTCTCTCTTCTTTACCCCTTTCTCTTTTCTCTTCTTTTCTCTTCTTACCCCTTCTTTTCTCTTTTCTCTTGTTTTCTCTTCTTTTCTCTTCTGTTCTCTTGTTTCTATTTTCTATTTTCTCTTTTCTCTTCATTTCTCTTCTTTTCTCTTTTCTCTTCATTTCTCTTTCTCTCTTTTTTCATTTCTCTTCTTTTCTCTTTTCTGTTTTCGCTTTTCTATTCTTTTGTCTTTTTTCTCTTTTCTCTTCTATTCTCTTCTTTACTCTTGTTTTCTCTTTTCTATTTTCTGTTTTCTCTTCATTTCTGTTCTTTTCTCTTTTCTCTTGTTTCCTCTTCTTTTTTGTTTTCTCTTTTCTATTCATTTGTCTTCTTTTCTCTTTACTCTTCTTTTCTCGTTTCTCTTTTCTATTTTCTCTTTTGACTTCATTTCTCTTCTTTTCTCTTTTCTGTTTTCTTTTTTCTATTCTTTTGTCTTTTTTCTCTTTTCTCTTCTATTCTCTTGTTTTCTCTTCTTTTCTCTTCTCTTCATTTCTCGTCTTTTCTTTTTTCTCTTCTTTTCTCTTCTTTACCCCTTTCTTTTTTCTCTTTTCTCTTGTTTTCTCTTCTTTTCTCTTTTCTCTTTTTTCATTTCTCTTCTTTTCTCTTCTTACCCCTTCTTTTCTCTTTTCTCTTGTTTTCTCTTCTTTTCTCTTCTGTTCTCTTGTTTCTATTTTCTATTTTCTCTTTTCTCTTCATTTCTCTTCTTTTCTCTTTTCTCTTCATTTCTCTTTCTCTCTTTTTTCATTTCTCTTCTTTTCTCTTTTCTGTTTTCGCTTTTCTATTCTTTTGTCTTTTTTCTCTTTTCTCTTCTATTCTCTTCTTTACTCTTGTTTTCTCTTTTCTATTTTCTGTTTTCTCTTCATTTCTGTTCTTTTCTCTTTTCTCTTGTTTCCTCTTCTTTTTTGTTTTCTCTTTTCTATTCATTTGTCTTCTTTTCTCTTTACTCTTCTTTTCTCGTTTCTCTTTTCTATTTTCTCTTTTGACTTCATTTCTCTTCTTTTCTCTTTTCTGTTTTCTTTTTTCTATTCTTTTGTCTTTTTTCTCTTTTCTCTTCTATTCTCTTGTTTTCTCTTCTTTTCTCTTCTCTTCATTTCTCGTCTTTTCTTTTTTCTCTTCTTTTCTCTTCTTTACCCCTTTCTTTTTTCTCTTTTCTCTTGTTTTCTCTTCTTTTCTCTTTTCTCTTTTTTCATTTCTCTTCTTTTCTCTTTTCTGTTTTCTTTTTTCTATTCTTTTGTCTTTTTTCTCTTTTCTCTTCTATTCTCTTTTTTTCTCTTTTCTATTTTCTGTTTTCTCTTCATTTGCCTTCTTTTCTCTTTTCTCTTGTTTTCTCTTGTTTTCTGTTTACTCTTTTCTATTCTTTTGTCTTCTTTTCACTTCTGTTCTCTTGTTTCTATTTTCTCTTTTCTCTTCATTTCTCTTCTTTTCTCTTCTTTTCTCTTCTTTTCTCATTTCGCTTTACTCTACTTTTCTTTTCGCCTGTTTTCACTAATTTTCTCTTTTCTCTTCTTTTCTCTTCATTTCTCTTCTTTTCTCTTCATTTCTCGTCTTTTCTCTTTTCTCTTCTTCTCTCTTCTTTACCACTTTCTCTTTTCTCTTCTTTTCTCTTCTTTTCTCTTTTCTCTTTACTCTTCTTTTCTTTTCTCCTGTTTTCACTTCTTTTCTCTTATCTCTTCTTTTCTCTTTTTTCATTTCTCTTCTTTTCTCTTTTCTCTTCTTTTCTCTTCATTTCTCTTCTTTTCTCGTTTCTCTTCTTCTCTCTTCTTTACCCCTTTCTCTTTTCTCTTCTTTTCTCTTCTTTTCTCTTTTCTCTTTACTCTTCTTTTCTTTTCTCTTGTTTTCACCTCTTTTCTCTTTTCTCTTCTTTTCTCTTCATTTCTCTTCTTTTCTCTTCTCTTCATTTCTCGTCTTTTCTCTTTTCTCTTCTTCTCTCTTCTTTACCCCTTTCTCTTTTCTCTTCTTTTCTCTTCTTACCCCTTATTTTCTCTTTTCTCTTGTTTTCTCTTCTTTTCTCTTCTGTTCTCTTGTTTCTATTTTCTATTTTCTCTTTTCTCTTCATTTCTCTTCTTTACTCTTTTCTCTTCATTTCCCTTTCTCTCTTTTTTCATTTCTCTTCTTTTCTCTTTTCTGTTTTCGCTTTTCTATTCTTTTGTCTTTTTTCTCTTTTCTCTTCTATTCTCTTCTTTACTCTTGTTTTCTCTTTTCTATTTTCTGTTTTCTCTTCATTTCTGTTCTTTTCTCTTTTCTCTTGTTTCCTCTTCTTTTTTGTTTTCTCTTTTCTATTCATTTGTCTTCTTTTCTCTTTACTCTTCTTTTCTCGTTTCTCTTTTCTATTTTCTCTTTTGACTTCATTTCTCTTCTTTTCTCTTTTCTGTTTTCTTTTTTCTATTCTTTTGTCTTTTTTCTCTTTTCTCTTCTATTCTCTTGTTTTCTCTTCTTTTCTCTTCTCTTCATTTCTCGTCTTTTCTCTTTTCTATTCTTCTCTCTTCTTTACCCCTTTCTCTTTTATCTTCTTTTCTCTTCTATTCTCTTTTCTCTTTACTCTTCTTTTCTTTTCTCCTGTTTTCACTTCTTTTCTATTTTTCTCTTCTTTTCTCTTCATTTCTCTTCTTTTCTCTTTTCTGTTTTCTTTTTTCTATTCTTTTGTCTTTTTTCTCTTTTCTCTTCTATTCTCTTGTTTTCTCTTCTTTTCTCTTCTCTTCATTTCTCGTCTTTTCTTTTTTCTCTTCTTTTCTCTTCTTTACCCCTTTCTTTTTTCTCTTTTCTCTTGTTTTCTCTTCTTTTCTCTTTTCTCTTTTTTCATTTCTCTTCTTTTCTCTTTTCTGTTTTCTTTTTTCTATTCTTTTGTCTTTTTTCTCTTTTCTCTTCTATTCTCTTTTTTTCTCTTTTCTATTTTCTGTTTTCTCTTCATTTGCCTTCTTTTCTCTTTTCTCTTGTTTCTCTTGTTTTCTGTTTACTCTTTTCTATTCTTTTGTCTTCTTTTCACTTATGTTCTCTTGTTTCTATTTTCTCTTTTCTCTTTTCTCTTCATTTCTCTTCTTTTCTCTTCTTTTCTCATTTCGCTTTACTCTACTTTTCTTTTCGCCTGTTTTCACTAATTTTCTCTTTTCTCTTCTTTTCTCTTCATTTCTCTTCTTTTCTCTTCATTTCTCGTCTTTTCTCTTTTCTCTTCTTCTCTCTTCTTTACCACTTTCTCTTTTCTCTTCTTTTCTCTTCTTTTCTCTTTTCTCTTTACTCTTCTTTTCTTTTCTCCTGTTTTCACTTCTTTTCTCTTATCTCTTCTTTTCTCTTTTTTCATTTCTCTTCTTTTCTCTTTTCTCTTCTTTTCTCTTCATTTCTCTTCTTTTCCCGTTTCTCTTCTTCTCTCTTCTTTACCCCTTTCTCTTTTCTCTTCTTTTCTCTTCTTACCCCTTCATTTCTCTTTTCTCTTGTTTTCTCTTGTTTTCTGTTTACTCTTTTCTATTCTTTTGTCTTCTTTTCACTTCTGCTCTCTTGTTTCTATTTTCTATTTTCTCTTTTCTCTTCATTTCTCTTCTGTTCTCATTTCTCTTTACTCTTCTTTTCTTTTCTCCTGTTTTCACTTCTTTTCTCATTTCTCTTCTTTTCTCTTCATTTCTCTTCTTTTCTCTTCTCTTCATTTCTCTTCTTTTCTCTTTTCTCTTCTTCTCTCTTCTTTACCCCTTTCTCTTTTCTCTTCTTTTCTCTTCTTTACTTTTCTCCTGTTTTCACTTCTTTTCTATTTTTCTCTTCTTTTCTCTTCATTTCTCTTCTTTTCTCTTTTCTTCATTTCTCGTCTTTTCTCTTTTCTCTTCTTCTCTCTTCTTTACCCCTTTCTCTTTTCACTTCTTTTCTCTTCTTTTCTCTTTTCTCTTTACTCTTCTTTTCTTTTCTCCTGTTTTCACTTCTTTTCTCTTTTCTCTTCTTTTCTCTTCTTTTCTCTTTTCTTCATTTCTCGTCTTTTCTCTTTTCTCTTCTTCTCTCTCCTTTACCACTTTCTCTTTTCTCTTCTTTTCTCTTCTTTTCTCTTTTCTCTTTACTCATCTTTTCTTTTCTCCTGTTTTCACTTCTTTTCTCTTTTCTCTTCTTTTCTCTTCTTTTCTCTTTTATCTTTACTCTTCTTTTCTTTTCTCCTGTTTTCACTTTTTTCTCTTTTCTCTTTTATCTTCTTTTCTCTTCATTTCTCTTCTTTTCTCTTCTCTTCATTTCTCTTCTTTTCTCTTTTCTCTTCTTTTCTCTTCTTTACCCCTTTCTCTTTCCTCTTCTTTTCTCTTCTTACCTCTTCTTTTCTCTTTTTTCTTGTTTTCTCTTCTTTTCTCTTTTCTCTTCATTTCACTTTTTTCTCTTTTTTCATTTCTCTTCTTTTCTCTTTTCTGTTTTCTTTTTTCTATTCTTTTGTCTTTTTTCTCTTTTCTCTTCTATTCTCTTGTTTTCTCTTTTCTATTTTCTGTTTTCTGTTCATTTCTCTTCTTTTCTCTTTTCTCTTGTTTTCTCTTCTTTTCTGTTTTCTCTTCGTTTCTCTTCATTTCTCTTCTTTTCTCTTCTCTTCATTTCTCTTCTTTTCTCTTTTCTCTTCTTTTCTCTTCTTTACCCCTTTCTCTTTCCTCTTCTTTTCTCTCTTCTCTTGTTTTCTCTTCTTTTCTCTTTTCTCTTCATTTCTCTTTTTTCTCTTTTTTCATTTCTCTTCTTTTCTCTTTTCTGTTTTCTTTTTTCTATTCTTTTGTCTTTTTTCTCTTTTCTCTTCTATTCTCTTGTTTTCTCTTTTCTATTTTCTGTTTTCTCTTCATTTGCCTTCTTTTCTCTTTTCTCTTGTTTTCTCTTGTTTTCTGTTTTCTCTTTTCTATTCTTTTGTCTTCTTTTCACTTCTGCTCTCTTATTTCTATTTTCTATTTTCTCTTTTCTCTTCATTTCTCTTCTTTTCTCTTTTCTCTTGTTTTCTCTTGTTTTCTGTTTTCTCTTTTCTATTCTTTTGTCTTCTTTTCTCTTTTCTCTTTACTCTTCTTTTCTTTTCTCCTGTTTTCACTTCTTTTCTCATTTCTCTTCTTTTCTCTTCTCTTCATTTCTCTTCTTTTCTCTTTTCTCTTCTTCTCTCTTCTTTACCCCTTTCTCTTTTCTCTTCTTTTCTCTTCTTTTCTCTTTTCTCTTTACTCTTCTTTTCTTTTCTCCTGTTTTCACTTCTTTTCTCTTTTCTCTTCTTTTCTCTTCTTTTCTCTTTTCTCTTTACTCTTCTTTTCTTTTCTCCTGTTTTCACTTCTTTTCTCTTTTCTCTTCTTTTCTCTTCTTTTCTCTTCTCTTCATTTCTCGTCTTTTCTCTTTTCTCTTCTTCTCTCTTCTTTACCACTTTCTCTTTTCTCTTCTTTTCTCTTCTTTTCTCTTTTCTCTTTACTCTTCTTTTCTTTTCTCCTGTTTTCATTTCTTTTCTCTTTTCTCTTCTTTTCTCTTCATTTCTCTTTTCTATTTTCTCTTTTCTCTTCATTTCTCTTCTTTTCTCTTCTTTTCATTTCTCTTCGTTTCTCTTTTCTCCTCTTTTCTCTTCTTTACCCCTTTCTCTTTCCTCTTCTTTTCTCTTCTTACCTCTTCTTTTCTCTTTTCTCTTCTTTTCTCTTCTTTTCTCTTTTCTCTTCATTTCTCTTTTTTCTCTTTTTTCATTTCTCTTCTTTTCTCTTTTCTGTTTTCTTTTTTCTATTCTTTTGTCTTTTTTCTCTTTTCTCTTCTATTCTCTTGTTTTCTCTTTTCAATTTCTGTTTTCTCTTCATTTCCCTTCTTTTCTCTTGTTTTCTCTTGTTTACTGTTTTCTCTTTTCTATTCTTTTGTCTTCTTTTCTCTTCTGTTCTCTTGTTTCTATTTTCTATTTTCTCTTTTCTCTTCATTTCTCTTCTTTTCTCATTTCTCTTCTTTACCGCTTTCTCTTTTCTCTTCTTTTCTCTTCTTACCCCTTCTTTTCTCTTTTCTCTTGTTTCTCTTCTTTACCCCTTTCTCTTTCCTCTTCTTTTCTCTTCTTACCTCTTCTTTTCGCTTTTCTCTTGTTTTCTCTTCTTTTCTCTTTTCTCTTCATTTCTCTTCTTTTCTCTTCTTTTCTCATTTCGCTTTACTCTTCTTTTCTTTTCTCTTGTTTTCCCTCTTTTCTCTTTTCTCTTCTTTTCTCTTCGTTTCTCTTCTTTTCTCTTCTCTTCATTTCTCGTCTTTTCTCTTTTCTCTTCTTCTCTCTTCTTTACCCCTTTCTCTTTTCTCTTCTTTTCTCTTCTTACCCCTTCTTTTCTCTTTTCTCTTGTTTTCTCTTCTTTTCTCTTCTGTTCTCTTGTTTTCTCTTTTCTATTTTCTGTTTTCTCTTCATTTCTGTTCTTTTCTCTTTTCTCTTGTTTCCTCTTCTTTTCTGTTTTCTCTTTTCTATTCATTTGTCTTCTTTTCTCTTTACTCTTCTTTTCTCGTTTCTCTTTTCTATTTTCTCTTTTGACTTCATTTCTCTTCTTTTCTCTTTTCTGTTTTCGTTTTTCTATTCTTTTGTCTTTTTTCTCTTTTCTCTTCTATTCTCTTGTTTTCTCTTTTCTATTTTCTGTTTTCTCTCATTTCCCTTCTTTTCTCTTTTCTCTTGTTTTCTCTTGTTTACTGTTTTCTCTTTTCTATTCTTTTGTCTTCTTTTCTCTTCTGTTCTCTTGTTTCTATTTTCTATTTTCTCTTTTCTCTTCATTTCTCTTCTTTTCTCATTTCTCTTCTTTACCCCTTTCTCTTTTCTCTTCTTTTCTCTTCTTACCCCTTCTTTTCTCTTTTCTCTTGTTTTCTCTTCTTTACCCCTTTCTCTTTCCTCTTCTTTTCTCTTCTTACCTCTTCTTTTCTCTTTTCTCTTGTTTTCTCTTCTTTTCTCTTTTCTCTTCATTTCTCTTCTTTTCTCTTCTTTTCTCAGTTCGCTTTACTCTTCTTTTCCTTTCTCTTGTTTTCAACTCTTTTCTCTTTTCTCTTCTTTTCTCTTCATTTCTCTTCTTTTCTCTTCTCTTCATTTCTCGTCTTTTCTCTTTTCTCTTCTTCTCTCTTCTTTACCCCTTTCTCTTTTCTCTTCTTTTCTCTTCTTACCCCTTCTTTTCTCTTTTCTCTTGTTTTCTCTCCTTTTCTCTTCTGTTCTCTTGTTTCTATTTTCTATTTTCTCTTTTCTCTTCATTTCTCTTCTTTTCTCTTTTCTCTTCATTTCTCTTTCTCTCTTTTTTCATTTCTCTTCTTTTCTCTTTTCTGTTTTCGCTTTTCTATTCTTTTGTCTTTTTTCTCTTTTCTCTTCTATTCTCTTCTTTACTCTTGTTTTCTCTTTTCTATTTTCTGTTTTCTCTTCATTTCTGTTCTTTTCTCTTTTCTCTTGTTTCCTCTTCTTTTTTGTTTTCTCTTTTCTATTCATTTGTCTTCTTTTCTCTTTACTCTTCTTTTCTCGTTTCTCTTTTCTATTTTCTCTTTTGACTTCATTTCTCTTCTTTTCTCTTTTCTGTTTTCTTTTTTCTATTCTTTTGTCTTTTTTCTCTTTTCTCTTCTATTCTCTTGTTTTCTCTTCTTTTCTCTTCTCTTCATTTCTCGTCTTTTCTCTTTTCTCTTCTTCTCTCTTCTTTACCCCTTTCTCTTTTCTCTTCTTTTCTCTTCTTTTCTCTTTTCTCTTTACTCTTCTTTTCTTTTCTCCTGTTTTCACTTCTTTTCTATTTTTCTCTTCTTTTCTCTTCATTTCTCTTCTTTTCTCTTTTCTGTTTTCTTTTTTCTATTCTTTTGTCTTTTTTCTCTTTTCTCTTCTATTCTCTTGTTTTCTCTTTTCTATTTTCTGTTTTCTCTTCATTTGCCTTCTTTTCTCTTTTCTCTTGTTTTCTCTTGTTTTCTGTTTTCTCTTTTCTATTCTTTTGTCTTCTTTTCACTTCTGTTCTCTTGTTTCTATTTTCTCTTTTCTCTTTTCTCTTCATTTCTCTTCTTTTCTCTTCTTTTCTCATTTCGCTTTACTCTACTTTTCTTTTCGCCTGTTTTCACTAATTTTCTCTTTTCTCTTCTTTTCTCTTCATTTCTCTTCTTTTCTCTTTTCTTCATTTCTCGTCTTTTCTCTTTTCTCTTCTTCTCTCTTCTTTACCCCTTTCTCTTTTCTCTTCTTTTCTCTTCTTTTCTCTTTTCTCTTTACTCTTCTTTTCTTTTCTCCTGTTTTCACTTCTTTTCTCTTTTCTCTTCTTTTCTCTTCTTTTCTCTTTTCTTCATTTCTCGTCTTTTCTCTTTTCTCTTCTTCTCTCTCCTTTACCACTTTCTCTTTTCTCTTCTTTTCTCTTCTTTTCTCTTTTCTCTTTACTCATCTTTTCTTTTCTCCTGTTTTCACTTCTTTTCTCTTTTCTCTTCTTTTCTCTTCTTTTCTCTTTTATCTTTACTCTTCTTTTCTTTTCTCCTGTTTTCACTTTTTTCTCTTTTCTCTTTTATCTTCTTTTCTCTTCATTTCTCTTCTTTTCTCTTCTCTTCATTTCTCTTCTTTTCTCTTTTCTCTTCTTTTCTCTTCTTTACCCCTTTCTCTTTCCTCTTCTTTTCTCTTCTTACCTCTTCTTTTCTCTTTTTTCTTGTTTTCTCTTCTTTTCTCTTTTCTCTTCATTTCACTTTTTTCTCTTTTTTCATTTCTCTTCTTTTCTCTTTTCTGTTTTCTTTTTTCTATTCTTTTGTCTTTTTTCTCTTTTCTCTTCTATTCTCTTGTTTTCTCTTTTCTATTTTCTGTTTTCTGTTCATTTCTCTTCTTTTCTCTTTTCTCTTGTTTTCTCTTCTTTTCTGTTTTCTCTTCGTTTCTCTTCATTTCTCTTCTTTTCTCTTCTCTTCATTTCTCTTCTTTTCTCTTTTCTCTTCTTTTCTCTTCTTTACCCCTTTCTCTTTCCTCTTCTTTTCTCTCTTCTCTTGTTTTCTCTTCTTTTCTCTTTTCTCTTCATTTCTCTTTTTTCTCTTTTTTCATTTCTCTTCTTTTCTCTTTTCTGTTTTCTTTTTTCTATTCTTTTGTCTTTTTTCTCTTTTCTCTTCTATTCTCTTGTTTTCTCTTTTCTATTTTCTGTTTTCTCTTCATTTGCCTTCTTTTCACTTTTCTCTTGTTTTCTCTTGTTTTCTGTTTTCTCTTTTCTATTCTTTTGTCTTCTTTTCACTTCTGCTCTCTTATTTCTATTTTCTATTTTCTCTTTTCTCTTCATTTCTCTTCTTTTCTCTTTTCTCTTGTTTTCTCTTGTTTTCTGTTTTCTCTTTTCTATTCTTTTGTCTTCTTTTCTCTTTTCTCTTTACTCTTCTTTTCTTTTCTCCTGTTTTCACTTCTTTTCTCATTTCTCTTCTTTTCTCTTCTCTTCATTTCTCTTCTTTTCTCTTTTCTCTTCTTCTCTCTTCTTTACCCCTTTCTCTTTTCTCTTCTTTTCTCTTCTTTTCTCTTTTCTCTTTACTCTTCTTTTCTTTTCTCCTGTTTTCACTTCTTTTCTCTTTTCTCTTCTTTTCTCTTCTTTTCTCTTTTCTCTTTACTCTTCTTTTCTTTTCTCCTGTTTTCACTTCTTTTCTCTTTTCTCTTCTTTTCTCTTCTTTTCTCTTCTCTTCATTTCTCGTCTTTTCTCTTTTCTCTTCTTCTCTCTTCTTTACCACTTTCTCTTTTCTCTTCTTTTCTCTTCTTTTCTCTTTTCTCTTTACTCTTCTTTTCTTTTCTCCTGTTTTCATTTCTTTTCTCTTTTCTCTTCTTTTCTCTTCATTTCTCTTTTCTATTTTCTCTTTTCTCTTCATTTCTCTTCTTTTCTCTTCTTTTCATTTCTCTTCGTTTCTCTTTTCTCCTCTTTTCTCTTCTTTACCCCTTTCTCTTTCCTCTTCTTTTCTCTTCTTACCTCTTCTTTTCTCTTTTCTCTTCTTTTCTCTTCTTTTCTCTTTTCTCTTCATTTCTCTTTTTTCTCTTTTTTCATTTCTCTTCTTTTCTCTTTTCTGTTTTCTTTTTTCTATTCTTTTGTCTTTTTTCTCTTTTCTCTTCTATTCTCTTGTTTTCTCTTTTCAATTTCTGTTTTCTCTTCATTTCCCTTCTTTTCTCTTGTTTTCTCTTGTTTACTGTTTTCTCTTTTCTATTCTTTTGTCTTCTTTTCTCTTCTGTTCTCTTGTTTCTATTTTCTATTTTCTCTTTTCTCTTCATTTCTCTTCTTTTCTCATTTCTCTTCTTTACCGCTTTCTCTTTTCTCTTCTTTTCTCTTCTTACCCCTTCTTTTCTCTTTTCTCTTGTTTCTCTTCTTTACCCCTTTCTCTTTCCTCTTCTTTTCTCTTCTTACCTCTTCTTTTCGCTTTTCTCTTGTTTTCTCTTCTTTTCTCTTTTCTCTTCATTTCTCTTCTTTTCTCTTCTTTTCTCATTTCGCTTTACTCTTCTTTTCTTTTCTCTTGTTTTCCCTCTTTTCTCTTTTCTCTTCTTTTCTCTTCGTTTCTCTTCTTTTCTCTTCTCTTCATTTCTCGTCTTTTCTCTTTTCTCTTCTTCTCTCTTCTTTACCCCTTTCTCTTTTCTCTTCTTTTCTCTTCTTACCCCTTCTTTTCTCTTTTCTCTTGTTTTCTCTTCTTTTCTCTTCTGTTCTCTTGTTTTCTCTTTTCTATTTTCTGTTTTCTCTTCATTTCTGTTCTTTTCTCTTTTCTCTTGTTTCCTCTTCTTTTCTGTTTTCTCTTTTCTATTCATTTGTCTTCTTTTCTCTTTACTCTTCTTTTCTCGTTTCTCTTTTCTATTTTCTCTTTTGACTTCATTTCTCTTCTTTTCTCTTTTCTGTTTTCGTTTTTCTATTCTTTTGTCTTTTTTCTCTTTTCTCTTCTATTCTCTTGTTTTCTCTTTTCTATTTTCTGTTTTCTCTTCATTTCCCTTCTTTTCTCTTTTCTCTTGTTTTCTCTTGTTTACTGTTTTCTCTTTTCTATTCTTTTGTCTTCTTTTCTCTTCTGTTCTCTTGTTTCTATTTTCTATTTTCTATTTTCTCTTCATTTCTCTTCTTTTCTCATTTCTCTTCTTTACCCCTTTCTCTTTTCTCTTCTTTTCTCTTCTTACCCCTTCTTTTCTCTTTTCTCTTGTTTTCTCTTCTTTACCCCTTTCTCTTTCCTCTTCTTTTCTCTTCTTACCTCTTCTTTTCTCTTTTCTCTTGTTTTCTCTTCTTTTCTCTTTTCTCTTCATTTCTCTTCTTTTCTCTTCTTTTCTCAGTTCGCTTTACTCTTCTTTTCCTTTCTCTTGTTTTCAACTCTTTTCTCTTTTCTCTTCTTTTCTCTTCATTTCTCTTCTTTTCTCTTCTCTTCATTTCTCGTCTTTTCTCTTTTCTCTTCTTCTCTCTTCTTTACCCCTTTCTCTTTTCTCTTCTTTTCTCTTCTTACCCCTTCTTTTCTCTTTTCTCTTGTTTTCTCTTCTTTTCTCTTCTGTTCTCTTGTTTCTATTTTCTATTTTCTCTTTTCTCTTCATTTCTCTTCTTTTCTCTTTTCTGTTTTCGCTTTTCTATTCTTTTGTCTTTTTTCTCTTTTCTCTTCTATTCTCTTCTTTACTCTTGTTTTCTCTTTTCTATTTTCTGTTTTCTCTTCATTTCTGTTCTTTTCTCTTTTCTCTTGTTTCCTCTTCTTTTTTGTTTTCTCTTTTCTATTCATTTGTCTTCTTTTCTCTTTACTCTTCTTTTCTCGTTTCTCTTTTCTATTTTCTCTTTTGACTTCATTTCTCTTCTTTTCTCTTTTCTGTTTTCTTTTTTCTATTCTTTTGTCTTTTTTCTCTTTTCTCTTCTATTCTCTTGTTTTCTCTTCTTTTCTCTTCTCTTCATTTCTCGTCTTTTCTCTTTTCTCTTCTTCTCTCTTCTTTACCCCTTTCTCTTTTCTCTTCTTTTCTCTTCTTTTCTCTTTTCTCTTTACTCTTCTTTTCTTTTCTCCTGTTTTCACTTCTTTTCTATTTTTCTCTTCTTTTCTCTTCATTTCTCTTCTTTTCTCTTTTCTGTTTTCTTTTTTCTATTCTTTTGTCTTTTTTCTCTTTTCTCTTCTATTCTCTTGTTTTCTCTTTTCTATTTTCTGTTTTCTCTTCATTTGCCTTCTTTTCTCTTTTCTCTTGTTTTCTCTTGTTTTCTGTTTTCTCTTTTCTATTCTTTTGTCTTCTTTTCACTTCTGTTCTCTTGTTTCTATTTTCTCTTTTCTCTTTTCTCTTCATTTCTCTTCTTTTCTCTTCTTTTCTCATTTCGCTTTACTCTACTTTTCTTTTCGCCTGTTTTCACTAATTTTCTCTTTTCTCTTCTTTTCTCTTCATTTCTCTTCTTTTCTCTTCATTTCTCGTCTTTTCTCTTTTCTCTTCTTCTCTCTTCTTTACCACTTTCTCTTTTCTCTTCTTTTCTCTTCTTTTCTCTTTTCTCTTTACTCTTCTTTTCTTTTCTCCTGTTTTCACTTCTTTTCTCTTATCTCTTCTTTTCTCTTTTTTCATTTCTCTTCTTTTCTCTTTTCTCTTCTTTTCTCTTCATTTCTCTTCTTTTCTCGTTTCTCTTCTTCTCTCTTCTTTACCCCTTTCTCTTTTCTCTTCTTTTCTCTTCTTACCCCTTCATTTCTCTTTTCTCTTGTTTTCTCTTGTTTTCTCTTGTTTTCTGTTTACTCTTTTCTATTCTTTTGTCTTCTTTTCACTTCTGCTCTCTTGTTTCTATTTTCTATTTTCTCTTTTCTCTTCTTTTCTCTTCTTTTCTCTTTTCTCTTTACTCTTCTTTTCTTTTCTCCTGTTTTCACTTCTTTTCTATTTTTCTCTTCTTTTCTCTTCATTTCTCTTCTTTTCTCTTTTCTTCATTTCTCGTCTTTTCTCTTTTCTCTTCTTCTCTCTTCTTTACCCCTTTCTCTTTTCTCTTCTTTTCTCTTCTTTTCTCTTTTCTCTTTACTCTTCTTTTCGTTTCTCCTGTTTTCACTTCTTTTCTCTTTTCTCTTTTTTCATTTCTCTTCTTTTCTCTTTTCTGTTTTCTTTTTTCTATTCTTGTCTTTTTTCTCTTTTCTCTTCTATTCTCTTGTTTTCTCTTTTCTATTTTCTGTTTTCTCTTCATTTGCCTTCTTTTCTCTTTTCTCTTGTTTTCTCTTGTTTTCTGTTTACTCTTTTCTATTCTTTTGTCTTCTTTTCACTTCTGTTCTCTTGTTTCTATTTTCTCTTTTCTCTTTTCTCTTCATTTCTCTTCTTTTCTCATTTCGCTTTACTCTTCTTTTCTTTTCGCCTGTTTTCATTAATTTTCTCTTTTCTCTTCTTTTTTCTTCATTTCTCTTCTTTTCTCTTCATTTCTCGTCTTTTCTCTTTTCTCTTTTCTATTTTCTCTTTTGACTTCATTTCTCGTCTTTTCTTTTTTCTCTTCTTTTCTCTTCTTTACCCCTTTCTTTTTTCTCTTTTCTCTTGTTTTCTCTTCTTTTCTCTTTTCTCTTTTTTCATTTCTCTTCTTTTCTCTTTTCTGTTTTCTTTTTTCTATTCTTTTGTCTTTTTTCTCTTTTCTCTTCTATTCTCTTGTTTTCTCTTTTCTATTTTCTGTTTTCTCTTCATTTGCCTTCTTTTCTCTTTTCTCTTGTTTTCTCTTGTTTTCTGTTTTCTCTTTTCTATTCTTTTGTCTTCTTTTCACTTCTGTTCTCTTGTTTCTATTTTCTCTTTTCTCTTCATTTCTCTTCTTTTCTCATTTCGCTTTACTCTACTTTTCTTTTCGCCTGTTTTCACTAATTTTCTCTTTTCTCTTCTTTTCTCTTCATTTCTCTTCTTTTCTCTTCATTTCTCGTCTTTTCTCTTTTCTTTTCTTCTCTCTTCTTTACCACTTTCTCTTTTCTCTTCTTTTCTCTTCTTTTCTCTTTTCTCTTTACTCTTCTTTTCTTTTCTCCTGTTTTCACTTCTTTTCTCTTATCTCTTCTTTTCTCTTTTTTCATTTCTCTTCTTTTCTCTTTTCTCTTCTTTTCTCTTCATTTCTCTTCTTTTCTCGTTTCTCTTCTTCTCTCTTCTTTACCCCTTTCTCTTTTCTCTTCTTTTCTCTTCTTACCCCTTCTTTTCTCTTTTCTCTTGTTTTCTCTTCTTTTCTCTTTTCTCTTTTTTCTTCTTTTCTCATCATTTCTGTTCTTTTCTCTTTTCTCTTCTTTTCTCTTTTTTCATTTCTCTTCTTTTCTCTTTTCTGTTTTCTTTTTTCTATACTTCTGTCTTTTTTCTCTTTTCTCTTCTATTCTCTTGTTTTCTCTTTTCTATTTTCTGTTTTCTCTTCATTTGCCTTCATTTCTCTTTTCTCTTGTTTTCTCTTGTTTTCTGTTTACTCTTTTCTATTCTTTTGTCTTCTTTTCTCTTCTGTTCTCTTGTACCTATTTTCTATTTTCTCTTTTCTTTTCATTTCTCTTCTTTTCTTTTTTCTCTTGTTTTCTCTTCTTTTCTCTTTTTTCTTCTTTTCTCATCATTTCTGTTCTACTCTCTTTTCTCTTCTTTTCTCTTTTTTCATTTCTCTTCTTTTCTCTTTTCTGTTTTTTTAATTCTTTTGTCCTTTTTCTCTTTTCTCTTCTATTCTCTTGTTTTCTCTTTTCTATTTTCTGTTTTCTCTTCATTTGCCTTCTTTTCTCTTTTCTCTTGTTTTCTCTTGTTTTCTGTTTTCTCTTTTCTATTCTTTTGTCTTCTTTTCACTTCTGCTCTCTTGTTTCTATTTTCTATTTTCTCTTTTCTCTTCATTTCTCTTCTTTTCTCATTTCTCTTTACTCTTCTTTTCTTTTCTCCTGTTTTCACTTCTTTTCTCATTTCTCTTCTTTTCTCTTCATTTCTCTTCTTTTCTCTTCTCTTCATTTCTCTTCTTTTCTCTTTTCTCTTCTTCTCTCTTCTTTACCCCTTTCTCTTTTCTCTTCTTTTCTCTTCTTTTCTCTTTTCTCTTTACTCTTCTTTTCTTTTCTCCTGTTTTCACTTCTTTTCTATTTTTCTCTTCTTTTCTCTTCATTTCTCTTCTTTTCTCTTTTCTTCATTTCTCGTCTTTTCTCTTTTCTCTTCTTCTCTCTTCTTTACCCCTTTCTCTTTTCTCTTCTTTTCACTTCTTTTCTCTTTTCTCTTCTTTTCTCTTCTTTTCTCTTCTCTTCATTTCTCGTCTTTTCTCTTTTCTCTTCTTCTCTCTTCTTTACCACTTTCTCTTTTCTCTTCATTTCTCTTCTTTTCTCTTCTCTTCATTTCTCTTCATTTCTCTTCTTTTCTCTTCTTTACCCCTTTCTCTTTCCTCTTCTTTTCTCTTCTTACCTCTTCTTTTCTCTTTTCTCTTGTTTTCTCTTCTTTTCTCTTTTCTCTTCATTTCTCTTTTTTCTCTTTTTTCATTTCTCTTCTTTTCTCTTTTCTGTTTTCTTTTTTCTATTCTTTTGTCTTTTTTCTCTTTTCTCTTCTATTCTCTTGTTTTCTCTTTTCTATTTTCTGTTTTCTCTTCATTTCCCTTCTTTTCTCTTTTCTCTTGTTTTCTCTTGTTTACTGTTTTCTCTTTTCTATTCTTTTGTCTTCTTTTCTCTTCTGTTCTCTTGTTTCTATTTTCTATTTTCTCCTTACTCTTCATTTCTCTTCTTTTCTCTTTTCTCTTGTTTTCTCTTGTTTTCTGTTTTCTCTTTTCTATTCTTTTGTCTTCTTTTCTCTTCTGTTCTCTTGTTTCTATTTTCTATTTTCTCCTTACTCTTCATTTCTCTTCTTTTCTCTTTTCTCTTGTTTTCTCTTGTTTTCTGTTTTCTCTTTTCTATTCTTTTGTCTTCTTTTCACTTCTGCTCTCCTGTTTCTATTTTCTATTTTCTCTTTTCTCTTCATTTCTCTTCTGTTCTCATTTCTCTTTACTCTTCTTTTCTTTTCTCCTGTTTTCACTTCTTTTCTCATTTCTCTTCTTTTCTCTTCTGTTCTCTTGTTTCTATTTTCTATTTTCTCTTTTCTCTTCATTTCTCTTCTTTTCTCTTTTATCTTCATTTCTCTTTCTCTCTTTTTTCATTTCTCTTCTTTTCTCTTTTCTGTTTTCGCTTTTCTATTCTTTTGTCTTTTTTCTCTTTTCTCTTCTATTTTCTTCTTTACTCTTGTTTTCTCTTTTCTATTTTCTGTTTTCTCTTCATTTCTGTTCTTTTCTCTTTTCTCTTGTTTCCTCTTCTTTTTTGTTTTCTCTTTTCTATTCATTTGTCTTCTTTTCTCTTTACTCTTCTTTTCTCGTTTCTCTTTTCTATTTTCTCTTTTGACTTCATTTCTCTTCTTTTCTCTTTTCTGTTTTCTTTTTTCTATTCTTTTGTCTTTTTTCTCTTTTCTCTTCTATTCTCTTGTTTTCTCTTCTTTTCTCTTCTCTTCATTTCTCGTCTTTTCTCTTTTCTATTCTTCTCTCTTCTTTACCCCTTTCTCTTTTCTCTTCTTTTCTCTTCTTTTCTCTTTTCTCTTTACTCTTCTTTTCTTTTCTCCTGTTTTCACTTCTTTTCTATTTTTCTCTTCTTTTCTCTTCATTTCTCTTCTTTTCTCTTTTCTGTTTTCTTTTTTCTATTCTTTTGTCTTTTTTCTCTTTTCTCTTCTATTCTCTTGTTTTCTCTTCTTTTCTCTTCTCTTCATTTCTCGTCTTTTCTTTTTTCTCTTCTTTTCTCTTCTTTACCCCTTTCTTTTTTCTCTTTTCTCTTGTTTTCTCTTCTTTTCTCTTTTCTCTTTTTTCATTTCTCTTCTTTTCTCTTTTCTGTTTTCTTTTTTCTATTCTTTTGTCTTTTTTCTCTTTTCTCTTCTATTCTCTTTTTTTCTCTTTTCTATTTTCTGTTTTCTCTTCATTTGCCTTCTTTTCTCTTTTCTCTTCTTTTCTCTTCTTTTCTCTTCTTTTCCCATTTCGCTTTACTCTACTTTTCTTTTCGCCTGTTTTCACTAATTTTCTCTTTTCTCTTCATTTCTCTTCTTTTCTCTTCTTTTCTCTTCTTTTCCCATTTCGCTTTACTCTACTTTTCTTTTCGCCTGTTTTCACTAATTTTCTCTTTTCTCTTCTTTTCTCTTCATTTCTCTTCTTTTCTCTTCATTTCTCGTCTTTTCTCTTTTCTCTTCTTCTCTCTTCTTTACCACTTTCTCTTTTCTCTTCTTTTCTCTTCTTTTCTCTTTACTCTTCTTTTCTTTTCTCCTGTTTTCACTTCTTTTCTCTTTTCTCTTCTTTTCTCTTCATTTCTCTTTTCTATTTTCTGTTTTCTCTTCATTTGCCTTCTTTTCTTTTTTCTCTTGTTTTCTGTTTTCTCTTTTCTATTCTTTTGTCTTCTTTTCACTTCTGCTCTCTTGTTTCTTTTTTCTATTTTCTCTTTTCTCTTCATTTCTCTTCTTTTCTCTTCTCTTCATTTCTCGTCTATTCTGTTTTCTCTTCTCTCTTCTTTACCCCTTTCTCTTTTCTCTTCTTTTCTCTTCTTTTCTCTTTTCTCTTTACTCTTCTTTTCTTTTCTCCTGTTTTCACTTCTTTTCTCTTTTCTCTTTTCTCTCCTTTTCTCTTCATTTCTCTTCTTTTCTCTTCTCTTCATTTCTCTTCGTTTCTCTTTTCTCCTCTTTTCTCTTCTTTACCCCTTTCTCTTTCCTCTTCTTTTCTCTTCTTACCTCTTCTTTTCTCTTTTCTCTTCTTTTCTCTTCTTTTCTCTTTTCTCTTCATTTCTCTTTTTTCTCTTTTTTCATTTCTCTTCTTTTCTCTTTTCTGTTTTCTTTTTTCTATTCTTTTGTCTTTTTTCTCTTTTCTCTTCTATTCTCTTGTTTTCTCTTTTCAATTTCTGTTTTCTCTTCATTTCCCTTCTTTTCTCTTGTTTTCTCTTGTTTACTGTTTTCTCTTTTCTATTCTTTTGTCTTCTTTTCTCTTCTGTTCTCTTGTTTCTATTTTCTATTTTCTCTTTTCTCTTCATTTCTCTTCTTTTCTCTTCTTTACCCCTTTCTCTTTCCTCTTCTTTTCTCTTCTTACCTCTTCTTTTCTCTTTTCTCTTGTTTTCTCTTCTTTTCTCTTTTCTCTTCATTTCTCTTTTTTCTCTTTTTTCATATCTCTTCTTTTCTCTTTTCTGTTTTCTTTTTTCTATTCTTTTGTCTTTTTTCTCTTTTCTCTTCTATTCTCTTGTTTTCTCTTTTCTATTTTCTGTTTTCTCTTCATTTCCCTTCTTTTCTCTTTTCTCTTGTTTTCTCTTGTTTACTGTTTTCTCTTTTCTATTCTTTTGTCTTCTTTTCTCTTCTGTTCTCTTGTTTCTATTTTCTATTTTCTCCTTACTCTTCATTTCTCTTCTTTTCTCTTTTCTCTTGTTTTCTCTTGTTTTCTGTTTTCTCTTTTCTATTCTTTTGTCTTCTTTTCTCTTCTGTTCTCTTGTTTCTATTTTCTCTTTTCTCTTCATTTCTCTTCTTTTCTCTTCTTTTCTCATTTCGCTTTACTCTTTTCTTTTCTCTTGTTTTCACCTCTTTTCTCTTCTTTTCTCTTCATTTCTCTTCTTTTCTCTTCTCTTCATTTTTCGTCTTTTCTCTTTTCTCTTCTTCTCTCTTCTTTACCCCTTTCTCTTTTCTCTTCTTTTCTCTTCTTACACCTTCTTTTCTCTTTTCTCTTGTTTTCTCTTCTTTTCTCTTCTGTTCTCTTGTTTCTATTTTCTATTTTCTCTTTTCACTTCATTTCTCTTCTTTTCTCTTTTCTCTTCATTTCTCTTTCTCTCTTTTTTCATTTCTCTTCTTTTCTCTTTTCTGTTTTCTCTTTTCTATTCTTTTGTCTTTTTTCTCTTTTCTCTTCTATTCTCTTGTTTTCTCTTTTCTATTTTCTGTTTTCTCTTCATTTGCCTTCTTTTCTCTTTTCTCTTGTTTTCTCTTGTTTTCTGTTTTCACTTTTCTATTCTTTTGTCTTCTTTTCACTTCTGTTCTCTTGTTTCTATTTTCTATTTTCTCTTTTCTCTTCATTTCTCTTCATTTCTCTTCTTTTCTCTTTTCTCTTCATTTCTCTTTCTCTCTTTTTTCATTTCTCTTCTTTTCTCTTTTCTGTTTTCTCTTTTCTATTCTTTTGTCTTTTTTCTCTTTTCTCTTCTATTCTCTTCTTTACTCTTGTTTTCTCTTTTCTATTTTCTGTTTTCTCTTCATTTCTGTTCTTTTCTCTTTTCTCTTGTTTCCTCTTCTTTTCTGTTTTCTCTCTTCTATTCATTTGTCTTCTTTTCTCTTTACTCTTCTTTTCTCGTTTCTCTTTTCTATTTTCTCTTTTGACTTCATTTCTCTTCTTTTCTCTTTTCTGTTTTCTTTTTTCTATTCTTTTGTCTTTTTTCTCTTTTCTCTTCTATTCTCTTGTTTTCTCTTTTCTATTTTCTGTTTTCTCTTCATTTGCCTTCTTTTCTCTTTTCTCTTGTTTTCTCTTGTTTTCTGTTTTCTCTTTTCTATTCTTTTGTCTTCTTTTCACTTCTGTTCTCTTGTTTCTATTTTCTCTTTTCTCTTTTCTCTTCATTTCTCTTCTTTTCTCTTCTTTTCTCATTTCGCTTTACTCTACTTTTCTTTTCGCCTGTTTTCACTAATTTTCTCTTTTCTCTTCTTTTCTCTTCATTTCTCTTCTTTTCTCTTCATTTCTCGTCTTTTCTCTTTTCTCTTCTTCTCTCTTCTTTTCTCTTTTCTCTTTACTCTTCTTTTCTTTTCTCCTGTTTTCACTTCTTTTCTCTTTTCTCTTTTCTCTTCTTTTCTTTTCTCCTGTTTTCACCTCTTTTCTCTTTTCTGTTCTTTTCTCTTCATTTCTCTTCTTTTCTCTTCTCTTCATTTCTCGTCTTTTCTCTTTTCTCTTCTTCTCTCTTCTTTACCCCTTTCTCTTTTCTCTTCTTTTCTCTTCTTACCCCTTCTTTTCTCTTTTCTCTTGTTTTCTCTTCTTTTCTCTTCTGTTCTCTTGTTTCTATTTTCTATTTTCTCTTTTCTCTTCATTTCTCTTCTTTTCTCTTTTCTCTTCATTTCTCTTTCTCTCTTTTTTCATTTCTCTTCTTTTCTCTTTTCTGTTTTCGCTTTTCTATTCTTTTGTCTTTTTTCTCTTTTCTTTTCTATTCTCTTCGTTACTCTTGTTTTCTCTTTTCTATTTTCTGTTTTCTCTTCATTTCTGTTCTTTTCTCTTTTCTCTTGTTTCCTCTTCTTTTTTGTTTTCTCTTTTCTATTCATTTGTCTTCTTTTCTCTTTACTCTTCTTTTCTCGTTTCTCTTTTCTATTTTCTCTTTTGACTTCATTTCTCTTCTTTTCTCTTTTCTGTTTTCTTTTTTCTATTCTTTTGTCTTTTTTCTCTTTTCTCTTCTATTCTCTTGTTTTCTCTTCTTTTCTCTTCTCTTCATTTCTCGTCTTTTCTTTTTTCTCTTCTTTTCTCTTCTTTACCCCTTTCTTTTTTCTCTTTTCTCTTGTTTTCTCTTCTTTTCTCTTTTCTCTTTTTTCATTTCTCTTCTTTTCTCTTTTCTGATTTCTTTTTTCTATTCTTTTGTCTTTTTTCTCTTTTCTCTTCTATTCTCTTGTTTTCTCTTTTCTATTTTCTGTTTTCTCTTCATTTGCCTTCTTTTCTCTTTTCTCTTGTTTTCTCTTGTTTTCTGTTTTCTCTTTTCTATTCTTTTGTCTTCTTTTCACTTCTGTTCTCTTGTTTCTATTTTCTCTTTTCTCTTTTCTCTTCATTTCTCTTCTTTTCTCTTCTTTTCTCATTTCGCTTTACTCTACTTTTCTTTTCGCCTGTTTTCACTAATTTTCTCTTTTCTCTTCTTTTCTCTTCATTTCTCTTCTTTTCTCTTCATTTCTCGTCTTTTCTCTTTTCTCTTCTTCTCTCTTCTTTACCACTTTCTCTGTTCTCTTCTTTTCTCTTCTTTTCTCTTTTCTCTTTACTCTTCTTTTCTTTTCTCCTGTTTTCACTTCTTTTCTCTTATCTCTTCTTTTCTCTTTTTTCATTTCTCTTCTTTTCTCTTTTCTCTTCTTTTCTCTTCATTTCTCTTCTTTTCTCGTTTCTCTTCTTCTCTCTTCTTTACCCCTTTCTCTTTTCTCTTCTTTTCTCTTCTTACCCCTTCATTTCTCTTTTCTCTTGTTTTCTCTTGTTTTCTGTTTACTCTTTTCTATTCTTTTGTCTTCTTTTCATTTCTGCTCTCTTGCTTCTATTTTCTATTTTCTCTTTTCTCTTCTTTTCTCTTCTTTTCTCTTTTCTCTTTACTCTTCTTTTCTTTTCTCCTGTTTTCACTTCTTTTCTATTTTTCTCTTCTTTTCTCTTCATTTCTCGTCTTTTCTCTTTTCTTCATTTCTCGTCTTTCCTCTTTTCTCTTCTTCTCTCTTCTTTACCCCTTTCTCTTTTCTCTTCTTTTCTCTTCTTTTCTCTTTTCTCTTTACTCTTCTTTTCTTTTCTCCTGTTTTCACTTCTTTTCTCTTTTCTCTTCTTTTCTCTTCTTTTCTCTTCTCTTCATTTCTCGTCTTTTCTCTTTTCTCTTCTTCTCTCTTCTTTACCACTTTCTCTTTTCTCTTCTTTTCTCTTCTTTTCTCTTTTCTCTTTACTCTTCTTTTCTTTTCTCCTGTTTTCACTTCTTTTCTCTTTTCTCTTCTTTTCTCTTCATTTCTCTTTTCTATTTTCTGTTTTCTCTTCATTTGCCTTCTTTTCTTTTTTCTCTTGTTTTCTGTTTTCTCTTTTCTATTCTTATGTCTTCTTTTCACTTCTGCTCTCTTGTTTCTTTTTTCTATTTTCTCTTTTCTCTTCATTTCTCTTCTTTTCTCTTCTCTTCATTTCTCGTCTATTCTGTTTTCTCTTCTCTCTTCTTTACCCCTTTCTCTTTTCTCTTCTTTTCTCTTCTTTTCTCTTTTCTCTTTACTCTTCTTTTCTTTTCTCCTGTTTTCACTTCTTTTCTCTTTTCTCTTTTCTCTTCTTTTCTCTTCTTTTCTCTTTTCTCTTTACTCTTCTTTTCTTTTCTCCTGTTTTCACTTCTTTTCTCTTTTCTCTTTTCTCTCCTTTTCTCTTCATTTCTCTTCTTTTCTCTTCTCTTCATTTCTCTTCGTTTCTCTTTTCTCCTCTTTTCTCTTCTTTACCCCTTTCTCTTTCCTCTTCTTTTCTCTTCTTACCTCTTCTTTTCTCTTTTCTCTTCTTTTCTCTTCTTTTCTCTTTTCTCTTCATTTCTCTTTTTTCTCTTTTTTCATTTCTCTTCTTTTCTCTTTTCTGTTTTCTTTTTTCTATTCTTTTGTCTTTTTTCTCTTTTCTCTTCTATTCTCTTGTTTTCTCTTTTCAATTTCTGTTTTCTCTTCATTTCCCTTCTTTTCTCTTGTTTTCTCTTGTTTACTGTTTTCTCTTTTCTATTCTTTTGTCTTCTTTTCTCTTCTGTTCTCTTGTTTCTATTTTCTATTTTCTCTTTTCTCTTCATTTCTCTTCTTTTCTCTTCTTTACCCCTTTCTCTTTCCTCTTCTTTTCTCTTCTTACCTCTTCTTTTCTCTTTTCTCTTGTTTTCTCTTCTTTTCTCTTTTCTCTTCATTTCTCTTTTTTCTCTTTTTTCATTTCTCTTCTTTTCTCTTTTCTGTTTTCTTTTTTCTATTCTTTTGTCTTTTTTCTCTTTTCTCTTCTATTCTCTTGTTTTCTCTTTTCTATTTTCTGTTTTCTCTTCATTTCCCTTCTTTTCTCTTTTCTCTTGTTTTCTCTTGTTTACTGTTTTCTCTTTTCTATTCTTTTGTCTTCTTTTCTCTTCTGTTCTCTTGTTTCTATTTTCTATTTTCTCCTTACTCTTCATTTCTCTTCTTTTCTCTTTTCTCTTGTTTTCTCTTGTTTTCTGTTTTCTCTTTTCTATTCTTTTGTCTTCTTTTCTCTTCTGTTCTCTTGTTTCTATTTTCTCTTTTCTCTTCATTTCTCTTCTTTTCTCTTCTTTTCTCATTTCGCTTTACTCTTTTCTTTTCTCTTGTTTTCACCTCTTTTCTCTTCTTTTCTCTTCATTTCTCTTCTTTTCTCTTCTCTTCATTTTTCGTCTTTTCTCTTTTCTCTTCTTCTCTCTTCTTTACCCCTTTCTCTTTTCTCTTCTTTTCTCTTCTTACACCTTCTTTTCTCTTTTCTCTTGTTTTCTCTTCTTTTCTCTTCTGTTCTCTTGTTTCTATTTTCTATTTTCTCTTTTCACTTCATTTCTCTTGTTTTCTCTTTTCTCTTCATTTCTCTTTCTCTCTTTTTTCATTTCTCTTCTTTTCTCTTTTCTGTTTTCTCTTTTCTATTCTTTTGTCTTTTTTCTCTTTTCTCTTCTATTCTCTTGTTTTCTCTTTTCTATTTTCTGTTTTCTCTTCATTTGCCTTCTTTTCTCTTCATTTCTCTTTTCTATTTTCTGTTTTCTCTTCATTTGCCTTCTTTTCTTTTTTCTCTTGTTTTCTGTTTTCTCTTTTCTATTCTTTTGTCTTCTTTTCACTTCTGCTCTCTTGTTTCTTTTTTCTATATTCTCTTTTCTCTTCATTTCTCTTCTTTTCTCTTCTCTTCATTTCTCGTCTATTCTGTTTTCTCTTCTCTCTTCTTTACCCCTTTCTCGTTTCTCTTCTTTTCTCTTCTTTTCTCTTTTCTCTTTACTCTTCTTTTCTTTTCTCCTGTTTTCACTTCTTTTCTCTTTTCTCTTTTCTCTCCTTTTCTCTTCATTTCTCTTCTTTTCTCTTCTCTTCATTTCTCTTCGTTTCTCTTTTCTCCTCTTTTCTCTTCTTTACCCCTTTCTCTTTCCTCTTCTTTTCTCTTCTTACCTCTTCTTTTCTCTTTTCTCTTCTTTTCTCTTCTTTTCTCTTTTCTCTTCATTTCTCTTTTTTCTCTTTTTTCATTTCTCTTCTTTTCTCTTTTCTGTTTTCTTTTTTCTATTCTTTTGTCTTTTTTCTCTTTTCTCTTCTATTCTCTTGTTTTCTCTTTTCAATTTCTGTTTTCTCTTCATTTCCCTTCTTTTCTCTTGTTTTCTCTTGTTTACTGTTTTCTCTTTTCTATTCTTTTGTCTTCTTTTCTCTTCTGTTCTCTTGTTTCTATTTTCTATTTTCTCTTTTCTCTTCATTTCTCTTCTTTTCTCATTTCTCTTCTTTACCCCTTTCTCTTTTCTCTTCTTTTCTCTTCTTACCCCTTCTTTTCTCTTTTCTCTTGTTTTCTCTTCTTTACCCCTTTCTCTTTCCTCTTCTTTTCTCTTCTTACCTCTTCTTTTCGCTTTTCTCTTGTTTTCTCTTCTTTTCTCTTTTCTCTTCATTTCTCTTCTTTTCTCTTCTTTTCTCATTTCGCTTTACTCTTCTTTTCTTTTCTCTTGTTTTCACCTCTTTTCTCTTTTCTCTTCTTTTCTCTTCGTTTCTCTTCTTTTCTCTTCTCTTCATTTCTCGTCTTTTCTCTTTTCTCTTCTTCTCTCTTCTTTACCCCTTTCTCTTTTCTCTTCTTTTCTCTTCTTACCCCTTCTTTTCTCTTTTCTCTTGTTTTCTCTTCTTTTCTCTTCTGTTCTCTTGTTTCTATTTTCTATTTTCTCTTCATTTCTCTTCTTTTCTCTTTTCTCTTCATTTCTCTATCTCTCTTTTTTTCATTTCTCTTCTTTTCTCTTTTCTCGTTTCTCTTTTCTATTTTCTCTTTTGACTTCATTTCTCTTCTTTTCTCTTTTCTGTTTTCTTTTTTCTATTCTTTTGTCTTTTTTCTCTTTTCTCTTCTATTCTCTTGTTTTCTCTTTTCTATTTTCTGTTTTCTCTTCATTTCCCTTCTTTTCTCTTTTCCCTTGTTTTCTCTTGTTTACTGTTTTCTCTTTTCTATTCTTTTGTCTTCTTTTCTCTTGTTCTCTTGTTTCTATTTTCTATTTTCTCTTTTCTCTTCATTTCTCTTCTTTTCTCATTTCTCTTCTTTACCCCTTTCTCTTTTCTCTTCTTTTCTCTTCTTACCCCTTCTTTTCTCTTTTCTCTTGTTTTCTCTTCTTTACCCCTTTCTCTTTCCTCTTCTTTTCTCTTCTTACCTCTTCTTTTCGCTTTTCTCTTGTTTTCTCTTCTTTTCTCTTTTCTCTTCATTTCTCTTCTTTTCTCTTCTTTTCTCAGTTCGCTTTACTCTTCTTTTCCTTTCTCTTGTTTTCACCTCTTTTCTCTTTTCTGTTCTTTTCTCTTCATTTCTCTTCTTTTCTCTTCTCTTCATTTCTCGTCTTTTCTCTTTTCTCTTCTTCTCTCTTCTTTACCCCTTTCTCTTTTCTCTTCTTTTCTCTTCTTACCCCTTCTTTTCTCTTTTCTCTTGTTTTCTCTTCTTTTCTCTTCTGTTCTCTTGTTTCTATTTTCTATTTTCTCTTTTCTCTTCATTTCTCTTCATTTCTCTTTTCTCTTCATTTCTCTTTCTCTCTTTTTTCATTTCTCTTCTTTTCTCTTTTCTGTTTTCGCTTTTCTATTCTTTTGTCTTTTTTCTCTTTTCTCTTCTATTCTCTTCTTTACTCTTGTTTTCTCTTTTCTATTTTCTGTTTTCTCTTCATTTCTGTTCTTTTCTCTTTTCTCTTGTTTCCTCTTCTTTTTTGTTTTCTCTTTTCTATTCATTTGTCTTCTTTTCTCTTTACTCTTCTTTTCTCGTTTCTCTTTTGACTTCATTTCTCTTCTTTTCTCTTTTCTGTTTTCTTTTTTCTATTCTTTTGTCTTTTTTCTCTTTTCTCTTCTATTCTCTTGTTTTCTCTTCTTTTCTCTTCTCTTCATTTCTCGTCTTTTCTCTTTTCTATTCTTCTCTCTTCTTTACCCCTTTCTCTTTTCTCTTCTTTTCTCTTCTTTTCTCTTTTCTCTTTACTCTTCTTTTCTTTTCTCCTGTTTTCACCTCTTTTCTCTTTTCTGTTCTTTTCTCTTCATTTCTCTTCTTTTCTCTTCTCTTCATTTCTCGTCTTTTCTCTTTTCTCTTCTTCTCTCTTCTTTACCCCTTTCTCTTTTCTCTTCTTTTCTCTTCTTACCCCTTATTTTCTCTTTTCTCTTGTTTTCTCTTCTTTTCTCTTCTGTTCTCTTGTATCTATTTTCTATTTTCTCTTTTCTCTTCATTTCTCTTCTTTTCTCTTTTCTCTTCATTTCTCTTTCTCTCTTTTTTCATTTCTCTTCTTTTCTCTTTTCTGTTTTCGCTTTTCTATTCTTTTGTCTTTTTTCTCTTTTCTCTTCTATTCTCTTCTTTACTCTTGTTTTTTCTTTTCTATTTTCTGTTTTCTCTTCATTTCTGTTCTTTTCTCTTTTCTCTTGTTTCCTCTTCTTTTTTGTTTTCTCTTTTCTATTCATTTGTCTTCTTTTCTCTTTACTCTTCTTTTCTCGTTTCTCTTTTCTATTTTCTCTTTTGACTTCATTTCTCTTCTTTTCTCTTTTCTGTTTTCTTTTTTCTATTCTTTTGTCTTTTTTCTCTTTTCTCTTCTATTCTCTTGTTTTCTCTTTTCTATTTTCTGTTTTCTCTTCATTTCCCTTCTTTTCTCTTTTCTCTTGTTTTCTCTTGGTTACTGTTTTCTCTTTTCTATTCTTTTGTCTTCTTTTCTCTTCTGTTCTCTTGTTTCTATTTTCTATTTTCTCTTTTCTCTTCATTTCTCTTCTTTTCTCATTTCTCTTCTTTACCCCTTTCTCTTTTCTCTTCTTTTCTCTTCTTATCCCTTCTTTTCTCTTTTCTCTTGTTTTGTCTTCTTTACCCCTTTCTCTTTCCTCTTCTTTTCTCTTCTTACCTCTTCTTTTCGCTTTTCTCTTGTTTTCTCTTCTTTTCTCTTTTCTCTTCATTTCTCTTCTTTTCTCTTCTTTTCTCAGTTCGCTTTACTCTTCTTTTCCTTTCTCTTGTTTTCACCTCTTTTCTCTTTTCTGTTCTTTTCTCTTCATTTCTCTTCTTTTCTCTTCTCTTCATTTCTCGTCTTTTCTCTTTTCTCTTCTTCTCTCTTCTTTACCCCTTTCTCTTTTCTCTTCTTTTCTCTTCTTACCCCTTCTTTTCTCTTTTCTCTTGTTTTCTCTTCTTTTCTCTTCTGTTCTCTTGTTTCTATTTTCTATTTTCTCTTTTCTCTTCATTTCTCTTCTTTTCTCTTTTCTCTTCATTTCTCTTTCTCTCTTTTTTCATTTCTCTTCTTTTCTCTTTTCTGTTTTCGCTTTTCTATTCTTTTGTCTTTTTTCTCTTTTCTTTTCTATTCTCTTCGTTACTCTTGTTTTCTCTTTTCTATTTTCTGTTTTCTCTTCATTTCTGTTCTTTTCTCTTTTCTCTTGTTTCCTCTTCTTTTTTGTTTTCTCTTTTCTATTCATTTGTCTTCTTTTCTCTTTACTCTTCTTTTCTCGTTTCTCTTTTCTATTTTCTCTTTTGACTTCATTTCTCTTCTTTTCTCTTTTCTGTTTTCTTTTTTCTATTCTTTTGTCTTTTTTCTCTTTTCTCTTCTATTCTCTTGTTTTCTCTTCTTTTCTCTTCTCTTCATTTCTCGTCTTTTCTTTTTTCTCTTCTTTTCTCTTCTTTACCCCTTTCTTTTTTCTCTTTTCTCTTGTTTTCTCTTCTTTTCTCTTTTCTCTTTTTTCATTTCTCTTCTTTTCTCTTTTCTGATTTCTTTTTTCTATTCTTTTGTCTTTTTTCTCTTTTCTCTTCTATTCTCTTGTTTTCTCTTTTCTATTTTCTGTTTTCTCTTCATTTGCCTTCTTTTCTCTTTTCTCTTGTTTTCTCTTGTTTTCTGTTTTCTCTTTTCTATTCTTTTGTCTTCTTTTCACTTCTGTTCTCTTGTTTCTATTTTCTCTTTTCTCTTTTCTCTTCATTTCTCTTCTTTTCTCTTCTTTTCTCATTTCGCTTTACTCTACTTTTCTTTTCGCCTGTTTTCACTAATTTTCTCTTTTCTCTTCTTTTCTCTTCATTTCTCTTCTTTTCTCTTCATTTCTCGTCTTTTCTCTTTTCTCTTCTTCTCTCTTCTTTACCACTTTCTCTGTTCTCTTCTTTTCTCTTCTTTTCTCTTTTCTCTTTACTCTTCTTTTCTTTTCTCCTGTTTTCACTTCTTTTCTCTTATCTCTTCTTTTCTCTTTTTTCATTTCTCTTCTTTTCTCTTTTCTCTTCTTTTCTCTTCATTTCTCTTCTTTTCTCGTTTCTCTTCTTCTCTCTTCTTTACCCCTTTCTCTTTTCTCTTCTTTTCTCTTCTTACCCCTTCATTTCTCTTTTCTCTTGTTTTCTCTTGTTTTCTGTTTACTCTTTTCTATTCTTTTGTCTTCTTTTCATTTCTGCTCTCTTGCTTCTATTTTCTATTTTCTCTTTTCTCTTCTTTTCTCTTCTTTTCTCTTTTCTCTTTACTCTTCTTTTCTTTTCTCCTGTTTTCACTTCTTTTCTATTTTTCTCTTCTTTTCTCTTCATTTCTCGTCTTTTCTCTTTTCTTCATTTCTCGTCTTTCCTCTTTTCTCTTCTTCTCTCTTCTTTACCCCTTTCTCTTTTCTCTTCTTTTCTCTTCTTTTCTCTTTTCTCTTTACTCTTCTTTTCTTTTCTCCTGTTTTCACTTCTTTTCTCTTTTCTCTTCTTTTCTCTTCTTTTCTCTTCTCTTCATTTCTCGTCTTTTCTCTTTTCTCTTCTTCTCTCTTCTTTACCACTTTCTCTTTTCTCTTCTTTTCTCTTCTTTTCTCTTTTCTCTTTACTCTTCTTTTCTTTTCTCCTGTTTTCACTTCTTTTCTCTTTTCTCTTCTTTTCTCTTCATTTCTCTTTTCTATTTTCTGTTTTCTCTTCATTTGCCTTCTTTTCTTTTTTCTCTTGTTTTCTGTTTTCTCTTTTCTATTCTTATGTCTTCTTTTCACTTCTGCTCTCTTGTTTCTTTTTTCTATTTTCTCTTTTCTCTTCATTTCTCTTCTTTTCTCTTCTCTTCATTTCTCGTCTATTCTGTTTTCTCTTCTCTCTTCTTTACCCCTTTCTCTTTTCTCTTCTTTTCTCTTCTTTTCTCTTTTCTCTTTACTCTTCTTTTCTTTTCTCCTGTTTTCACTTCTTTTCTCTTTTCTCTTTTCTCTTCTTTTCTCTTCTTTTCTCTTTTCTCTTTACTCTTCTTTTCTTTTCTCCTGTTTTCACTTCTTTTCTCTTTTCTCTTTTCTCTCCTTTTCTCTTCATTTCTCTTCTTTTCTCTTCTCTTCATTTCTCTTCGTTTCTCTTTTCTCCTCTTTTCTCTTCTTTACCCCTTTCTCTTTCCTCTTCTTTTCTCTTCTTACCTCTTCTTTTCTCTTTTCTCTTCTTTTCTCTTCTTTTCTCTTTTCTCTTCATTTCTCTTTTTTCTCTTTTTTCATTTCTCTTCTTTTCTCTTTTCTGTTTTCTTTTTTCTATTCTTTTGTCTTTTTTCTCTTTTCTCTTCTATTCTCTTGTTTTCTCTTTTCAATTTCTGTTTTCTCTTCATTTCCCTTCTTTTCTCTTGTTTTCTCTTGTTTACTGTTTTCTCTTTTCTATTCTTTTGTCTTCTTTTCTCTTCTGTTCTCTTGTTTCTATTTTCTATTTTCTCTTTTCTCTTCATTTCTCTTCTTTTCTCTTCTTTACCCCTTTCTCTTTCCTCTTCTTTTCTCTTCTTACCTCTTCTTTTCTCTTTTCTCTTGTTTTCTCTTCTTTTCTCTTTTCTCTTCATTTCTCTTTTTTCTCTTTTTTCATTTCTCTTCTTTTCTCTTTTCTGTTTTCTTTTTTCTATTCTTTTGTCTTTTTTCTCTTTTCTCTTCTATTCTCTTGTTTTCTCTTTTCTATTTTCTGTTTTCTCTTCATTTCCCTTCTTTTCTCTTTTCTCTTGTTTTCTCTTGTTTACTGTTTTCTCTTTTCTATTCTTTTGTCTTCTTTTCTCTTCTGTTCTCTTGTTTCTATTTTCTATTTTCTCCTTACTCTTCATTTCTCTTCTTTTCTCTTTTCTCTTGTTTTCTCTTGTTTTCTGTTTTCTCTTTTCTATTCTTTTGTCTTCTTTTCTCTTCTGTTCTCTTGTTTCTATTTTCTCTTTTCTCTTCATTTCTCTTCTTTTCTCTTCTTTTCTCATTTCGCTTTACTCTTTTCTTTTCTCTTGTTTTCACCTCTTTTCTCTTCTTTTCTCTTCATTTCTCTTCTTTTCTCTTCTCTTCATTTTTCGTCTTTTCTCTTTTCTCTTCTTCTCTCTTCTTTACCCCTTTCTCTTTTCTCTTCTTTTCTCTTCTTACACCTTCTTTTCTCTTTTCTCTTGTTTTCTCTTCTTTTCTCTTCTGTTCTCTTGTTTCTATTTTCTATTTTCTCTTTTCACTTCATTTCTCTTGTTTTCTCTTTTCTCTTCATTTCTCTTTCTCTCTTTTTTCATTTCTCTTCTTTTCTCTTTTCTGTTTTCTCTTTTCTATTCTTTTGTCTTTTTTCTCTTTTCTCTTCTATTCTCTTGTTTTCTCTTTTCTATTTTCTGTTTTCTCTTCATTTGCCTTCTTTTCTCTTCATTTCTCTTTTCTATTTTCTGTTTTCTCTTCATTTGCCTTCTTTTCTTTTTTCTCTTGTTTTCTGTTTTCTCTTTTCTATTCTTTTGTCTTCTTTTCACTTCTGCTCTCTTGTTTCTTTTTTCTATATTCTCTTTTCTCTTCATTTCTCTTCTTTTCTCTTCTCTTCATTTCTCGTCTATTCTGTTTTCTCTTCTCTCTTCTTTACCCCTTTCTCGTTTCTCTTCTTTTCTCTTCTTTTCTCTTTTCTCTTTACTCTTCTTTTCTTTTCTCCTGTTTTCACTTCTTTTCTCTTTTCTCTTTTCTCTCCTTTTCTCTTCATTTCTCTTCTTTTCTCTTCTCTTCATTTCTCTTCGTTTCTCTTTTCTCCTCTTTTCTCTTCTTTACCCCTTTCTCTTTCCTCTTCTTTTCTCTTCTTACCTCTTCTTTTCTCTTTTCTCTTCTTTTCTCTTCTTTTCTCTTTTCTCTTCATTTCTCTTTTTTCTCTTTTTTCATTTCTCTTCTTTTCTCTTTTCTGTTTTCTTTTTTCTATTCTTTTGTCTTTTTTCTCTTTTCTCTTCTATTCTCTTGTTTTCTCTTTTCAATTTCTGTTTTCTCTTCATTTCCCTTCTTTTCTCTTGTTTTCTCTTGTTTACTGTTTTCTCTTTTCTATTCTTTTGTCTTCTTTTCTCTTCTGTTCTCTTGTTTCTATTTTCTATTTTCTCTTTTCTCTTCATTTCTCTTCTTTTCTCATTTCTCTTCTTTACCCCTTTCTCTTTTCTCTTCTTTTCTCTTCTTACCCCTTCTTTTCTCTTTTCTCTTGTTTTCTCTTCTTTACCCCTTTCTCTTTCCTCTTCTTTTCTCTTCTTACCTCTTCTTTTCGCTTTTCTCTTGTTTTCTCTTCTTTTCTCTTTTCTCTTCATTTCTCTTCTTTTCTCTTCTTTTCTCATTTCGCTTTACTCTTCTTTTCTTTTCTCTTGTTTTCACCTCTTTTCTCTTTTCTCTTCTTTTCTCTTCGTTTCTCTTCTTTTCTCTTCTCTTCATTTCTCGTCTTTTCTCTTTTCTCTTCTTCTCTCTTCTTTACCCCTTTCTCTTTTCTCTTCTTTTCTCTTCTTACCCCTTCTTTTCTCTTTTCTCTTGTTTTCTCTTCTTTTCTCTTCTGTTCTCTTGTTTCTATTTTCTATTTTCTCTTCATTTCTCTTCTTTTCTCTTTTCTCTTCATTTCTCTATCTCTCTTTTTTTCATTTCTCTTCTTTTCTCTTTTCTCGTTTCTCTTTTCTATTTTCTCTTTTGACTTCATTTCTCTTCTTTTCTCTTTTCTGTTTTCTTTTTTCTATTCTTTTGTCTTTTTTCTCTTTTCTCTTCTATTCTCTTGTTTTCTCTTTTCTATTTTCTGTTTTCTCTTCATTTCCCTTCTTTTCTCTTTTCCCTTGTTTTCTCTTGTTTACTGTTTTCTCTTTTCTATTCTTTTGTCTTCTTTTCTCTTGTTCTCTTGTTTCTATTTTCTATTTTCTCTTTTCTCTTCATTTCTCTTCTTTTCTCATTTCTCTTCTTTACCCCTTTCTCTTTTCTCTTCTTTTCTCTTCTTACCCCTTCTTTTCTCTTTTCTCTTGTTTTCTCTTCTTTACCCCTTTCTCTTTCCTCTTCTTTTCTCTTCTTACCTCTTCTTTTCGCTTTTCTCTTGTTTTCTCTTCTTTTCTCTTTTCTCTTCATTTCTCTTCTTTTCTCTTCTTTTCTCAGTTCGCTTTACTCTTCTTTTCCTTTCTCTTGTTTTCACCTCTTTTCTCTTTTCTGTTCTTTTCTCTTCATTTCTCTTCTTTTCTCTTCTCTTCATTTCTCGTCTTTTCTCTTTTCTCTTCTTCTCTCTTCTTTACCCCTTTCTCTTTTCTCTTCTTTTCTCTTCTTACCCCTTCTTTTCTCTTTTCTCTTGTTTTCTCTTCTTTTCTCTTCTGTTCTCTTGTTTCTATTTTCTATTTTCTCTTTTCTCTTCATTTCTCTTCATTTCTCTTTTCTCTTCATTTCTCTTTCTCTCTTTTTTCATTTCTCTTCTTTTCTCTTTTCTGTTTTCGCTTTTCTATTCTTTTGTCTTTTTTCTCTTTTCTCTTCTATTCTCTTCTTTACTCTTGTTTTCTCTTTTCTATTTTCTGTTTTCTCTTCATTTCTGTTCTTTTCTCTTTTCTCTTGTTTCCTCTTCTTTTTTGTTTTCTCTTTTCTATTCATTTGTCTTCTTTTCTCTTTACTCTTCTTTTCTCGTTTCTCTTTTGACTTCATTTCTCTTCTTTTCTCTTTTCTGTTTTCTTTTTTCTATTCTTTTGTCTTTTTTCTCTTTTCTCTTCTATTCTCTTGTTTTCTCTTCTTTTCTCTTCTCTTCATTTCTCGTCTTTTCTCTTTTCTATTCTTCTCTCTTCTTTACCCCTTTCTCTTTTCTCTTCTTTTCTCTTCTTTTCTCTTTTCTCTTTACTCTTCTTTTCTTTTCTCCTGTTTTCACCTCTTTTCTCTTTTCTGTTCTTTTCTCTTCATTTCTCTTCTTTTCTCTTCTCTTCATTTCTCGTCTTTTCTCTTTTCTCTTCTTCTCTCTTCTTTACCCCTTTCTCTTTTCTCTTCTTTTCTCTTCTTACCCCTTATTTTCTCTTTTCTCTTGTTTTCTCTTCTTTTCTCTTCTGTTCTCTTGTATCTATTTTCTATTTTCTCTTTTCTCTTCATTTCTCTTCTTTTCTCTTTTCTCTTCATTTCTCTTTCTCTCTTTTTTCATTTCTCTTCTTTTCTCTTTTCTGTTTTCGCTTTTCTATTCTTTTGTCTTTTTTCTCTTTTCTCTTCTATTCTCTTCTTTACTCTTGTTTTTTCTTTTCTATTTTCTGTTTTCTCTTCATTTCTGTTCTTTTCTCTTT